>NC_069797.1:66069518-66372548 GCF_027406575.1 Nycticebus coucang
ACTGAGGGGATTCTTGAGGCTCTGCTCATGAGAAGGGTGATCACAGTGGTTGGCAGCTCAGCAAGCTTGTGGATGGTGCCAAAGGAAGGGAGGCTAGTAGGCGGCCGCCTCTCACAGGGCAAACCACCCAGGGCAGACTCTGATGGCTTGGTTGGGGAAAGGCCCCCAAACAAAGCCTAGGCCCTGGAGGGTGGGGATTAGGATGGGGCTGAGGAGAAAATGAGGCCCACAATGAGAGCATTTTCACGTATTTTAGAACTTAAAAAGCAGGATTAGGCTCACACCACCTCTCAATTACCTAGCTGCTGGGATGACAGAAAAGAGCATCTTAAATAGCCGTTTCCTGGCTTTAAAGTTAATGAAAAAGCTTTGAAGAGTGGTTTTCTAGGTGGGCACCATCTGAGAAGGAAGCAGTGTGTGCCCTGGCAGGGGGTTGGGGGTGGGGTAGTCAGCAGTGGCAGGTCCAGAAATGTCCCCCATTTCCATCTCCTGCCACCCAGACAGTGCCTTCCATCCATAGAAGGCCGGAAGGTCTGCTGAAGGTGCCTACCAGTTCCCATTCCAGGCTGGGTCAAATCCGTCCTCCAAGCAGTGATTAAGCCTGGAGAAAAGGGTGATTCTGTAGAGACAGCTTTCTGGGGAGCAATCTGGCAGCAAGGATAAACAGCGTTGCAGTTGTTCCTGTCCTCTTCTAGGAATCAAATGAGCAATATTCTTATAACTTTCTTTTGTGATGGATAAAAATAGGAAAATTCCTAAATATATGCTATTAGGGAATTAATTAGCTTAAGTATTTTATACCCATCAGGTAGAACATTATAAGGCCATTAAAAATCAATTTTTTATTCATTATAATCAGGTGGGTTTTATTCCAGGCATGCAAGGATGGTTCAACATGCATAAATCAATAAATGTGATATATCACATAAACAGACTTAAAAAGAAAAACCATATGATCATCTCAGTGGATGCAGAAAAAGCATTTGACAAAATCCTCACCCCTTCATGATAAAAATACCCTTAAACTAGGCTTAGAGGAATAGTTCTCAAAATAATAAAAATGTGTCATATATGACACATCCACAGCCAACATCATACTGAATGGGGTAAAGTTAAAAGCACTGTCCCAAGAACTGGAACAAGACAAGGATGCCCATTTTCATTACTGCTATTCAACATAGAAGTGGAAGTCCCAGCTAGAGCAATTAGGCAAGAGAAAGAAATAGTATACAGATCAGAAAAGGGGAGGTCAAACTATCTCTATTTGCTGCTGATATGATCTTATATCTAGAAAATCCTAAAGACTCTTCCAAAAGACTCCTAGAATTAATAAATAATTTCAGTAAAGTCTCAGGTTACAAAATTCATGTATGCAGATTAGTGGTATTTCTATATACTAATAACAGCCAAGTTGAGAATCAAATCAAGAACTTAATACCATTTGTGATAGCTACAAAGAAAAAAAAGTACCTAGGAAAATACTTCACTAAGGAGGTGAAAAATGTTTACAAGAAGAACTATAAAACACTAATGAATAAAATTGTTGATGAAACAAACAAATGGAAAAACATTCCATGCTCATTAATTAGAAGAACTGACATTGTTAAAATGTCTATACTACTCAAAGTGATTTACAGATTCAATGCAATTCCCATCAAAATACCAATATAATTTTTCACAGAATTAGGAAAAATTCTAAATTTTATATAGAATAAAAAAAGACCCCAAATAGCCACAGCAATCCTAGGAAAAAAAGAACAAACCTGGAAATATCACATTACCCAATTTTAAATTACACTATAAGGCTATAGTAACCAAAACAGCATGGTACTAGTATGAAAGTAGGCACAGAGATCAATGGAACAGAATAAAGAACCCTGAAATAAAACCATATACCTACAACCAACTGATCTTCAACAAAGCAGACAAAATATACACTGGGACAAGAACATTCTATTCAAAAAATGGTGGTGGGAAAATTGGGGAGCCACATGCAGAAGAATGAAACAGTCTCTTACTTTACACAAAAATTAACTCAAGATGGATCAAAGACTTAAGTACAAGACTTGAAACCACAAAAATCATAGAGAAACAACTCTTCTGGATATTGGCCTCAGCAAAGAATTTATGACTAAGACCTCAAAACCAATTACAACAAAAATAAAAATAAATCTATGAGAATTAAATTAAAAAGTTTCTGCACAGCAAAAGAAATAACCAATGGAGTAATAAAGAACCTAGAGAATGGGAGAAAACATTCACAAACTACATATCCAGCAAAGGACTAACATCTAGAACCTACAAGAAACTCAAACAAATCAGCAAGAGAAAAACAAATAACCCCATTAAAAAGTGGACAAAAGAGGGTGGTGCCTGTGGCTCAAAGGAGTAGGGCGCCTGCCCCATATGCTGGAGGTGGCGGGTTTAAACCCAGCCCCCGCCAAAAAAAAAAAAATGCAAAAAGTGGACAAAAGACGTGAACAGATATTTTTCAGAAGAAGAGATACAAATGGCCAGCAAATATATGAAAAAATGCTCAACATTGCTAACCATCTGGGAAATGCAAATTAAAACCACAAAGAGATACCTATTCCTTTCAGAATGGACATTGTTAAAATGTCAGAAACAATGAGATGCTGGTGTGGATGTGGTGACAAGGGAACACTGATTCACTGTTGATGGTAATGCAAATTAGCGCAACCTCTATGGAAAACAGTACGGAGATTCCTCAAAGAACTAAAAGTCGGCCTGCCCTTCAATCCAGCAGTTCTACTATCAGGTATCTACCCAAAGGAAAAGAAGATATTATATCAAAAAGGCATTCCTATGTTAACACTCACATTCACTCAATTCATGTGTTGATCACAGCACAGTTCACAATTGCAAAGATATGGAATCAACCTACGTGCCCATCAACTGATGAGTAAAGAAAATGTGGTGTGTATCTGCCATGGAGTACTACTCAGAAATAAAAAGAAATGAAATAACGTCTTTTATGGCAACTTGGATAGAACAGGAAGCCATTATCTTAAGTAAAGTATTTGAGAAGCAGAAAAACAAATACCACAGGTTCTCTTTATAAGTGGGAGCTGGACAATGAGTATATTTGGTATGAAGGACTTTGGAGACTTGGAAGTGGGGAGGGTGAGAGGAGGGTGAGGGATCAGTAGGCGGTCCTGCACAGCTACCTAATCTCTATGTGCTAAGGATTGACGGTCTCCCTCCGGGCCTTGCTTTCTTCATAAAGACTCTGCATTAGCCACAGGGCCACCCCCAGATGGATGCCTCTGGATCTCAGAATGGGAGGATCTCAGTTCATCCTGCACAACTGGAAGGCAGGCCAGCACTCTTATCTATATTATTCAAATGAGCAAATGAAAGATCGGAGGGATTAAATGCACTCACACAGGGTCGATGGGTTAAGTTCAAGATTAAACTTGGTCCATTCATCCAACAGCCTGGCCTGGAGGGGTGAGGTGACCCAGTTCCAGTGCTCCCATTGCAGGAGCAGCCCGTTTCTGGACAGTGCTCTGTGTTGCCAGGCTCTGCATGTCACAGCAGAGTCAGGAAACAACCTTGGAAAAGAAGGAACAAATTCCATCCCCTCTCTGGGGTGACTTCTGTGTGGCCCACTTTGCCCACCCCCACAAGCGCCCCAGCCCTGTCCTGTGACTCAGGCTCTGTAGGCCCCGCGATTAGGAAGCCTGCTAAGTACCCAGGTAAGCACGCTTGGGCCTGAAGGATACCACAGAGTGATTTTGCTCCCAAGGAGACATTTTGGGGGGATTATCTCTGACATTTAGTGGGCAGAGGCCAGGGATGCTGTTAAAAATTCTACAGGACAGTCCCCCACAATAATGTCGACAGTGCCAGAGATTGCAAAATCCTAACATAGATAAAATAGCAGATTCACAAGGTTAGAGTTGGGGAAGGACATTTCCTAAAAGGGGAGGGGAGGTACAGGTGGCTGAGAGGCAGAGTTCCAGGTGACCCCACAGCAGCTCTGGACGGCCCTGGTTCATGTCCATGGCCCCAGCAGTGTTGACAGCCCTCTCTTTCACTTGCATACACGTCCTGGTTTGGACGATTAGTTATAGAGTCACCCTGTTGTTAGGTGTGAACAGCAGCCACTCCCTAAGGGAGCAAAAGCTCCTGGATGAGAAGATAGTGGTCTGCTTGTTTCAAATTTTGGCAAATTTTTGATCATAACTCTTGAGAAAGATGATAATTTTGTTTAACACAGAAAATGGCAGTAAGTAATAGAGGTAAGTGTATTATCTAACTAGAAAAATATGCGTACACCAAAACCTTCTACAGCCATTCCATCCCTTGTATATTTTTATGTGACAAAAGTAAACATACTATTCCTATGACCCAGCAATACTATAATTTCACAGACAGACACCGGGCTTTTGGAAGCAAATCATCCACCCAACGCACAAGATGATTACTCTGCATTTTTTCAGTCTAATAAAATTCCCCAGCATCTCCTCTCTGCCCTTTAATCTTTTCTTCACAGTTACTGTATTTTTGTTCTATTTTGTTTTTGCTCTTGGTGCAGCAAGTGAGTTTCAGGCCAATGATCCCTGAGAAACCACAGTTTTCTGCTGTATCTCTGATACTTGGGAAACGCTTGGGAGCTCTTTGATGTGGAGCTGTTCTACCCTGGACCTTCTCCCCCAGACCATCCCCTGCCCAGTTAATCCCCATAGAATTTCTAGAGGCCAGAATAGGTCGTCGGGGTCCTCACTCTGGTCTCGTTGCCTCATGTACTCTTACCTGAACCAGCCATTGGCAAGGAGAATGCAATTCCCGTGAGTGCCTTACACCCGTGAACATCCATCCCCTGGGGGCTCTGGAGGACCCGGGGAGCACATGGTTGCCCCTAAATCAGCACCAAATTGGGATTCCTACCAGCAAAGAAGAACAGAAGAACGTCAACCAGGTAGGCCATGACATTTAGGCTGTTTCTAGTAAGCTTTGAAGTAGAAACTCCCCTTAAAGCATCTGCCTACTCCAGCCCCTTGTTAGAGGAACCTGCCTTTGTTCATCTCTTTGGTGACAGATTGGGCTAATGTGACCATATTCTATGTCAAACAACCTACTCCTCTCAGCCACAGAAGAATGGACCAGAAGTGGGAGCCCAACCCCCAGACAGCCAATCCCTGGGCTTGCCAGAGACCGACAGTGTGGTCAGACCCGAAAGTGTACTAGGCCATACGATTGCCCTTGTTAGGGAAGAGTGCCAAGAAAGACCCATTAGCCAATGGATGCCGACCCTCAAAGGATGCCCAGAGGGTTGGGCCAGGAGAAGGTGCACTTGGTTAAGGTTTTGAGGAAACAAGCAAGCTGGGGAAGAAGAAACTTACTCAGAAGGTTATATCCTGTGTGCATCCATTTATAGAACACTGTTGAAAGACACCATTATAGTGATGGAGAACAGATCTGCGGTTGCCAGGGGCTACAGCAGGCGGTGGGTGTGAGGAGAAAGGGGTGACACAGTGAGTTCCTTTCTGGATGGCAGAGTTTCATGTCTTGATTACAGTGGTGTCTACATAATCTATGCACATGACTTCATAGTAACACACACACACACACACACGAGTGTATGTAAAAACCTGCTGAAATCCAAATAAGGCCTGTAGCGCAGTTAACAATGTTGTACCATGTCAGTTTCTTGGCTTTGATAATGAACCATCATTATGTAAGGTGTTACCACTGGGGATAGGTACGTTAGAACTCTGTATTATTTGGACAAATTCTTCTGAGTCTTAAATTATTCCAAAATAAAAAGTTTTAAAAAGACAAAGAGAAGCTGAGAAGCTTATATGAGTGACAAAAAAAATCCAGCTCCCTAGCTGCCGCGGATCCAGAGATTCATAGAGCTCCTGGTGGGTTCCATCTGTGTTTATTACAGCCCAAACAGCCCACAGAAAATAAACACCTAGTTCCGAAGTCTTTGTGAGCTTTTCTGGTTATTTCCTGAGAAATAAAATTCCACAAAGCAGAATTACTGTGTGTAAGCACATTTTTAAGACTCTTGTTACTTGGTGCCAAATTGCCCTCCAAAAAGATTGTACCAATTTATATTCCCACCCGTGGGGGATGAGAGGGCTGACTTCTCCAACTTTTGCCAGAATTGGGTTTTAATCTTTGAAGAAAGTTTAACTCTTGCCAAGCTGACAGATGAAACACGAGATCCTATTGTTCTTTATCCTCCAGGAGTTTTAAATTCTTTTCTTGAACCAACTCACACCACATCATTGGCTGCTTACCTGGAGATTTGGTTGAGTTCAGTTTCTCTGTCAGTCGCCTTCATGAAATAGTGTTTCAATATTACACCCCCGAATTGATGAAGAAAGGCCATGTGAAATTTGCCACTACATTTATTGTTAAAAAAAAACAAACCCAAAATGCTGTTGGGGACATCGTTTCTCATATTGCTTGGAGTCTCTTCTGTGTAATAAAATCTAACCCGAGAAATTTCTTTTGGAATTCAGTGCTAGCAAAAGGCTTCCTTTCCCAGAGGAGCACATATGCTTCCTCTTTTCCAGTAATGAGAACCCAGAACTGATCATGATTCTTATTTTTTCCCCAGCTGCTAGGAAATGCAAAGCCAAGTTTGAGGATCAATGACATCAGCTTTGTTGACTCTGAAAAATAGATGTGTCTGGATCTGTTTAGTAATAGGCTACCTGAGACTGGATAGTTTATAAATAAAAGAGGTTTATTTAGCTTACAGTTCTGCAGGTTGAGAAGTTCAAGGGTAGGGCTCTGGCTTCTGGTGAGGGCTTTCCTGCTGTGTCATACATGGCAGGGAGGTCTAAAGGAAAGTGGACACATCTGAAGGGGTGAAACCTGAGGGGTCTCCTGGCTTTATAATGACCCACTCTTGAAGGAAATAATCCATTCACTCTCCAACTTGAGAACAGCACCAAGCCATCCCCCTGCCCCATGACCCAGAAACCTCCTATTAGCCTCCACCTCCCAGTACCACCATACTTGGGGAGCAAATTTCCTTTTTTCTTTTTTTAGAGAGAAAGTCTTGCTCTGTCACCCAAGCTAGAGTTTTCAGTGGTGTCATCATAGCTCACTGCAGCCTTGAACTCAACAGATCCTCCTGCCTGAGCCTCCCAATAGCTGGGAGTACAGGTACACATCACCACACTTAGCTAATTAAAAAAAAAATTTTTTTTTGGAGATACAGGGTCCAGCTATGTTGCCCAGGCTGGTCTTGAACTCCTGGCCTCAAGCAATCCTCCTACCTTGGCCTCCCAAAGTGCTAGGATTACAGGTGTGAGCCACCATACCTGGGCTGGGGATCAAATTCCAACCTGAGTTTTGGTAGGGGCAGATGGACCACAGCCAAACCAGGGCAAGCTCATTTTATTGTCTTTGGTCTTGGCCTTCTGTTTTTATTATTCCTTTGAAGTCTTTTACTTGGAAGCCACTTCAAATCCTGTAGAAAGAGGCGAAAGCCCCAAATATCTTGACTATGCGCTCTGGTAGTCAACGCATCCCTAGTGTATGGTAGCAGTTCCCTACTTTTTGGCACCAGGGACTGGTGTCATGAAAGACAAATTTTCCACAAACGGGAGAGGGAAGTATTAGATTCTCATAAGGAGCGTGCAAACCAAATGTCTCTTGTGTGCAGTTTGCAGTTGGGTGTCACTCCTGTGAGAAGGCAGCTAAGGCGGCTGCCGATGTGGCAGGAGGCAGAGCTCAGGCCGTGGTGTGGCTGTAAATACAGAAGCTTTGCTCACTGGTGCCCCCCACTCAATAGAGTGGCCCAGTTCCTAACTCAACCCATGGGGGTGGGGACCACAGGTGTACCACATGAACATTTGTTGAATGAATGAATGAAGACCCTTGACAACAAACCAACTCAGAACAGCAGGACACTGAAGAGAAACACTTGTTTCTAGTTGATCTGCCAGGAAGAAGATGACACCATGGAGAAAGCCGGGTTTCAGAAAGCAAAACAGGAAATGGGGACCCAGAGTCTGACAATGTTCAGTCAGTGCATTTCCGGGAATCCAACTGAGGATATGATGGAAAATGCATTCAGATTTTTAAGAACAAAAATGTTCATCCCTGTGTTGTTTCAAATAATTTAAAAACGAAAAAACGTATAATTCCAAGAGAGGAATTAGTAAGAATGTGTCAATTTATCCCCCAAACTTCGGATGCCCACTCTACCTGCTTGGTAGTCAAGAAAATTAGCAAATGCCATGGGAACTGATGAAATGAATGTGCGAAGAACAGAGTCGTTTCAGTGAACATGAAATGGAATGTTTGGGGCAGAGAATAAAAATGAATTTTTAAAAACAGCTTAGAGAGACAGTTGTGGGCAAGACAACCAGAAAAGACTAAAAAATATTGCTAACATCTAGCTAGACTTTGCACTCAGGCTGCTTTGTGAATATAAACCCAAATGGGAAATTATAAGCCAAGCATTATGAATGCAGCTTGTGGAGGAAAGACAGTCACTGCTCAGAAAGAATACTTGTCCTTTCTGAATGGTCATGTCCTCAGGGGCTTTCAAGTTACCATAAAATGTTTAAAGGATGTGTGTAGCAATATCAGTGATTCTGGCTTTTGATGCCCAGCTTCGAGGCCCAATGGAGCCTGATCAAAAGGCTGTGAGTCGCAGAAAGTTTAACTATCGTGGGATTTTCTTCTTCTTATATGTATCAACTACACTAGTCAGGTGTTATTTTTGTAAATTTTCTGAAAAAGCAAAGGCATTCCCATAGAATTCTCCCCTAACCAAGCCTAACCTTTCTTCCCTGGGGTTGCCTATTGCCAAAGAAATCAGTTAACTTCACTCTGACAAATTCCCCACCCCATAAGTGGTGATTGCTTTTGACTCCTGAGGCAGGGGATGGGGGGCATCAGGGTCTCATAGGATGGGGGGTGGTGAGCTCTGGTGAGCCAGATGCTCCTGCAGCGCTCCCCCATTTCCTCCTGGGCCCTCCAGGCAAGGGCCATCCAGGTGAGGGCAGCTGCAGTGGCACCTGCTGGTTCTGAGAACTGTGGCACTATTATTCTCTTTCCTCCTATGCCCAGGCAGCTCAAAAGAAAAAAAAAAAAGTCAGGAGGAGGGCGAAGGTGGGAGAGAGTCTTCCGGAGACAGTTACAGACGGGCATCTGGTTTCATAGGCATCAGTCAGCCAAGAGAAGGCCATGTCTCCCTTGGTGATGGGATGGCTTTAAAGGAAGTCATCATGGGGGGAGAGAAGGTCCCCAGGGGGACCTGGTACCACATCGCCCACCCGCTGCCACCTCTGGCCCCTTGGTGGGGCAAATCCAGAAAGCGCAGACAGCCACGTGTGCAGCTGGCTGTGCTGCTTGGGAGTTGTGTGTTCAGAAGCCGGTTAATTTCCTTCGGTCTCAGTTTCTCTACCTGTAAGATGCGAACAATGATCTCTGACCCGTGGTGGCACAGGATTAAATGAGAAGGGTGCTCAGATTTCACGTTAGGCACTCGATGGCTGTCGGCAGCCCCTCCGGTCTGTTTCCTGTGCTTGTGGTCTGTGGCCTCCTCCCAGGCTTTCCTACAACAGATGCCAGCCTCCCGCCTCCTCCCTGGGATGGCACCTGGTGCACCCCCAGCTCTGCTCTTCAGTCAGCTCTGTCTGTCTGGTGATGCTCCCTGGACCTCCCTTTCCTCTTCTGTGAAATGGGCATAGTAAATAGGACCTATGGTTGGGGGCTGTCACCATGGACTTTAAAGTGACTAGAAGAATGCCCCGCACACTCCTGGTAATGACTCAGAGTGGGTGTGCACACATGTGTATGTGCGTTGATAATTTGCTTCATACTTTAGGTTTTTGCCATTTTCACCTGTCTGTTGAGTCCTTGAGCCCACCACTAGCTCTTTCATTTTGGTAGAAACATATTCCACTTTCTCCTCTCATGCCTAGAATAGGCCTCTTTGCAATGTATTTATTGAATTAGCTTTGTTAAAAAAAGAATCTTGGGGAGACATCCAGTTCTGCTTTCTTTGAGCCGAAAGCACTTTTCGCCCACTCCCTGCAGGCAATGCCCTGCTCCGTGGGACACATACTCCGGGACAGGGACAAAGCATGCGAATGGATGGCGTTGGCCTTTGCCCACAGGTATTTTAGCTCAACCATAATTTCACCCCAGAGTACACAATAGGCCCAAAGGGCAATAGGCCCAAAGGGCAGAGGGGAAGCTCAAGGCCATTAAGTAGTCACTTGAGGGTAACTGGTGGCAGCTGTTGTCTCTAAATTCTGGTCTGAAGGACAGAGATGGAGAGCTTGTGTTTCTTAGGCATAAGCTCACAAGTTTTCAGAGATGATCTTTAGTGAGTTCTGTGTACGTATACCTTGTCTCCTCAGTTTGTGATGCCTTGAGGGCAAAGGCCATGGGCTAGGAAGGTTTCTGTAACACTTGCTAGGCTCAGAGCAATTGGGATCCATTCACTTATTTGTTCATTCATAAAACATCTTTTGAGCCCTTACTATGTGCCAAGCATGGCTCTGGGTGATGGGAACCAAGCTGGCCCCTCCCACAGAGCTTATGTTATGATGGGAAGGGGCACTTGAACATGTGTGTCACTCTCCTAAGCACTGAGCCACTGGGGAGACCTGCTCAGACAAGGTCCTGTGGGCTGCTGTGCAGAGAGAGCTGTGAGGGATTGAGGGTGACCTCAAGGAGACCAGGAGGAGGATGGGGAGATAGACGGATGTGGAAGGACCTGGAGTGTGTCTGCAGCACCGCTGACGTTTTGGCTGGGACGTCACATTGTTGGGGGTACGGGTCATCCTGTGCATTAGAGGACACTAGCGGCAACCCTGGCCTCTACCTGCTAGATGCTGGTAGAACTTCACCTTCAGACATTGCAGATGCCCCCTGGGTGGTGGGAAAACGGCCCCCAGCTGAAAATCCGATGGCACCTGCTTGTGGACTGCAGTGGGTGGGCAGGGGTGGGCACAGGATGGGAGGCGAGTGGCAGGTACACAACACCCCTGGAAGGACCACTGTCCACTGTCTGCTCAGGTTGTCCCCTTGGCCTCTGAGGGGGCCAGGAGGACCAGCCACATTGGGGTTGGTCGCCACTCAGGGTGAACTCAGGTGGACTCACTGATGCCCTTGTGCCATGGGGTGCTTCTGAGGATGCTGCTTCTGTGCAAGGTGACCCACTCTGCTCCACTCAGCATTGCAGGAAAAGGCAAATGTCATACCCCAGCATGGTGGCAGAGACCGAGGGCGTGATAAACACCATGGTAAGCCACTTTCCTTACGGTCATCCTACTAGGCGATGTGAGGAAATGGCCACATACCAACGTAAGTCAGCCAGCCCAGGCAAAGTTCAGGGCCAGCCCAGTCTGGGCAGCTGCGGCACTGGGGGTGGGGTGGGGTGGGTGATGGACGGGAAGGGGAGAGGCAGCAGCGGCAGGAGCCCTGAGCACCCCCCAGAAAGCAGGTGAGGAAGCCACAAAGACAAACTTGCCAGAGGCTGACCCTTGGCTTTTAGCAATTGGGAGGTGGTTTTGTTGTTGTTGTTTTAATTATTTTGGAACTAATTCCCATAGCTTTGAGTTTTTAAGCACTGGGTATTTTTGAATGTTCTGCATTTGAAAATTTCCCATACTTTTCAACCATGAATAAATGCAGAGTGAGGATTCTGACATGAAAAAGTGGGGACAGCCCTGAAGCTGAATCCACCATGTGGCCAACAAGATGTGTGAAAAAATATCTATTTTGGGAGAAACATTCTCAAGGTTTGGGCAGAATTCTGTCTGGAATCTTTCATTCCAGTGGAAGGGGATCATCTATCCTTGGGCGATGTCCTCATACGTTGCTGTGTGTTTTTGTGGTTTGGAGGCACAGGAATGTAAGCTCCTGGCAGGCAGGAGCCACGCCGGCCTTCCTTCCCACGGGGTCCCCAGTGCAGCTCCTGGCCCCAAGCGAGGAGGTGCCCACAAATGGTTGATGACTAAATGAACAGATGAATGACCTGCTACTCCTTTACCCCAGTGGCTGTTTGGGCTTTGATTCAAAGCATGAAGGATTTTGAGAGAGGAAAAAAAAAATGTGATATAAAGTGAAGAGCCATGTGTGAAAAACAGGTGAAAAAGTGAAAGTGTTCCGCAGAGTGTGTCCAGAGACACAGACTCTTGAGAGAAAGTAATTTGCAATACTGCAAATGAAACCACACAGGCAAAAGAATGATCATCATCTTTATTCATACACGCTGGCTTCCAAACTACAATTAATGTATCTAACAAAGCATATCATGCAAACGAAGATTAGCGGTTACACAAATTGAGGAGAGCAAAGCTGTGATGTCTAATCCATCTCGTCTGCTGTCTAACCCAGTGTTACCTGACAGCTGACAGCTGAATGGCCTCTACATCTTGTCAGTGGAGAGAAGGAAAAACCTCAGTCTCCATCTCTTCCTTCGCCCAAACTTGGGGTCTTAGGTGATGTTTTCCAATTAATGATTTAAACATGGTATGTCCTTCACACGAAAAAAAAAATCATAGAGCGACAGCAATGATTTCAAATGTTTGTGCTTGTAAAAGATATTCTGAAGGATCCAAAGGGAAGGGATATGAGGTTAATTTTTAGAAACCCCTTAGACTCAAAGTAGTAACTGTCCTTGTGAATGATTTTGAGTATTCTACTAAACCAACCTTTCAAGAAAAGGTCACAGTCTTCCAGGAAGAATGAATATCAACCAAAATCTATAATCACAGGAATAGATACTCCTAAAGTTAAGCAGAGATGAAGACACAGTTGTTTAATCAGAAAATATAAAGCCACCTTTTGTCTTATTTTAGAAAAAAAGGTTCTTGTAAAGTGGACTTGATACCTATTTTCTGAGAAGTAGGGTTCTGTCTACACACTTTTGCTGCATTATTGAAGCATTTCTGAAGTGCCCAGCTGGCCAAATCCTTACAGGGGCGTCTCTGAGTCTTCACATCTCTAATGTGAGAGACCCGGGGATGGAGCTGAGGAGCCATCCCCTTCCTCCTGCCAAAGGGTGGTCACAGAGCCTCACAGAAGGAAGAAAGGAGTCACAGAGACCCCTGGGAATGCTATCTTGGGGCTGCATCTGGGGGACAATAAAGCCATCTTTCCTATGGTTTGAATGTTTCCAGATGGTAAGCAGTTGTCCCAGCGTTTACTAAAAATGCACAGAGCACCAGTCTGCCAACAAGTTCCACCCGAACTTGTGGTCATTCCAGCATGGACCCCGTGCCCCGCCAGCGCTAGGAAGGCCTGCAGGGGGGGTGCAGGTCAGGGTATCCTGGCTGACCAGGCTGAGTTCTCTCATGGCTCCACAGGGTTGACATCTTATGAAATTGTCAGTAGCTTCATTTTAAAAACTCATTGTTTAAAGAATTGCATTATTAAAGTTCTCTGTAAAAAAGTAGAAATAGCCCAGTATATTTAGTTGTTCTGTTGGAATTAACAAGTTCATTTCTTCCTTAAGATTAAGAAAAAGTCTTTGGAATTTGTGGGCTTGCAGGATATCACTGTAAGGCTGTTTGATGGCTCAGTGCGACCCACACAGTTATTAACTGACCCCTGATCATGTGAGTGAGAGGCACAGGGATCGTCACCCTTCATGCTTTTAAGTCTGCCACAGAATTCCTGACATCATGGGATTAACAAAACTGTGGCTGACACTCTTTCTAGATGACTGCCTTTATCCATGTATGACTCGGGTCACCTTTCCTAATTTTCTGGACCTCCTAACAGCAGAAATAACATAGCATTCCTGAGATCGGCTGTATCAGCTCAAATGGGAGATCACAGCATTGACTGTCCAGTATATTTCACAAAACTGTAGCCCAAGAAATGATTTTTAAAATATTTTCCAACACTCCTTGTCCAACTGGTGTGTAGCCGCTAATAACCCAGTGTCTCTTTCCTTCCTGACAACTGTCCTGCCTGCTGTCTTCCCTGTAACTCTTATGGCCACATCCTTTTGGTCCCTGGCTCAGTGCCCTTTGGTGATGACTGGTGGTTATGCTCGGCGGGGAGCAGGTGCTCCTGCCCTTGCTGATCACAAAGAAACAGGAAACCAGGAAACGGTGTGATATGTACATAAAAGAGGTAGGTGACTTCAGAAGACCAAAGTGAGAAAATGACTGTCAGATGGTGTTGCCTTTCCCAGGCTTGTAAAAACATAAGACTCTCACTTCCCTTTCATCAGTAATGTGAAAACAAACCCCAGCAAAAAACAAAAACAAAAACACTGATTTCTTCTGCTAAATGGAGCCAGGTAGGGACTGCAGTCTATTAGAGGTTCCTGTGACTTCTCCATCCTTCCCCAGCTGCCATAATTCTCAGCAGGAGCCACAGAGGAAAACGGGGCGGGAACTCACCGGCCTCTAGGTCTGGCTCTGCCCAGAGAATGTGAGCTATTTCAAGGGAGGGAGGGAGACAGGGAAGGGGAAGGGGCTTCTCCCAGCAGGTGTGGATACTGTTGGCATTTGGGGGGGTGTTTTCTGAGAAGGAACAGACTGTGTCCCTAGCAAAACACACTCCTGAGGACCAGCAGACTGTCACTTCCATCTGCGCCAACAACCTCTGACAGAAAGACAGGGGAAATGGCAGCAGCTCCGGTCCCTCCTCCCACCAAGCATCCTCTGGGTGCACTCCCACCTGTCCTTCTCTAAGTCCTTCCTAGCCCACTGCCCTGGCCTCTCCCTTCTCAGCACACCAGTGGGTGGCTCTCTCAGGGCCCGCACCCTTGTCCCCGCAAGGCATGTGCTCTGCTAGGGACTTGAGTGCCGGGAGAAAGTGGACCTTTGCTGGGCTGTATTTAATCTTGGTCTTCCATAATCTTTTGATCAAGCCATCTTCAGGCCAAGTTTCCAAAGAGCTCTCAACATCCCAATTTCCTATCAAGACTCCCAATAAGAAAGCCTGACACATCTCCTAAGGAAGGGCAGGTGGCGGCTGTGCGTTAACCATACCAGGCTGTGGGGCAGAAAGAGGGGTCCAAGCTCAGGAGTGACCAGGATGGCTCCTGTGCCTTCCTGTCCACTTTTGGTATTAGTTCCCACCCAACGTAGGCCTCCTATTAACCTGTGGACCATGCCTGGCCCCACACTCCAGCGCCTTCCTTTCAAAGCCAGCATCTGATGACTTTGGACAAGATGCCAAGAGACCGGCCACCAGCCCACTGGTCTGTAGCCTGGGACGGAAGTTCTGCCACAGAGCAGCCACCGAGGAGACTTAGATTGTGCTAGATTCTGCTGGGTGGCCTGGCCCTTGCCAGGCCTCGGCAGCCCAGGCAGTGCTCAGGGGTCAGGGGTCAGGGCTTCCAAAATGGCCCCAGGGACTTGCCCCATCACAGAGTCCTCTTTTGCCAGCCCCTCCACAGCCCCCAAACAGTGGCCCCCAAGCAGTGGCCCTTCTCCCGCTGTCTTGGTTCACACAGCGCCCACGAGGGAGCTGCACCAGAGAACCATTTATGCCGATGCTGTGGGGAGCAGGTGTGCGGGTGACCCACATTAGTCCTCTGGCAGTCACCGTCTTGGGCTGCTCAGATCTTTAAAGTATCGGCCTCTGCGTAAGTCCCTCACCCAGCACTGTCTCACCCGGGCTGCACGCTGACTTCTACTGTTTTCCCGGGTTCGTTCCCACATTTGCTGTCCCTCAGACAGCATGCTGGGTCCTGCGGCCAGGGCACTATCTCTGAGAACTTTGCCACATACCCTATGAGAATACAAACCGGCCAGGGCAGCACCATTCCCGAGAGGAACAGGGATCTGGAAGTATGTGCCGGCTGAGCCTGAGCCTGCTGCTTGCTGGGAACTGGCAGGTGGCGGGGGCACTGGGACTCAGGACCCCTGACCCCATGTGGCCCCCTTGTGGGGGTCATCTCCTGGGGCGGGCGGGGGTCAGTCCTGCTGCTGCTCCAGGCTGGGGCAGGGGGACTGACCCTTTTGTCTTCTAAGCTTTTTTACAAGCCGCTTTCCCACTGGGCCAAACAGGGCGCACCTGGTCAGGATGTGCCCCCCAGAATGTGCGCTGACCAGCAGGACCGCAGGGACAGAGCCGGGCCCCTTTGAATTCAGATGTCTAAGGTCCCTAAAAGATGGCAGAAGAAACTGCTCTTTTCTGCTCAGGACTACAGCCTGCTCCCTCGCTTCCTCCACGCGGGTCTCCAGCACAGCCCAGGCCTCTCACCTCCAAGACCCTTTGGTGGTTGTGTTGCCTGAACTTCAGGCAAAGAGCCAGAGGGAGCAGCTCTGGGGAGGAAACAGAGCAGCTTACTGCAAGGACTGGTAACTACTTGAATTTTGACTTTTTCTTTTTGTTTTAGAAGCCTGGCCCCTCTGAGGACCTTGCATTGAGGGGCGTCTTGCCAAAGAAGTGCTCCTTAGGAAACTGGGAAGGCCAATTCCAGCAACGCCTGGAAGGAACTCTACAGCCCCTGGAAAGCATCTGCTGGTACCTGCAGGGTGTGGCTGTGTTCAGGGCTGGACGCGAGGTTGGTCTCCTGGAGTCTGTGTGTGCTGGAGCAAACGCGGGGCGTTCTGGGGGCAGCAGGACAGACGGCACGCGTCTGGTGTGACCAGGAACACGTGGCCAGCAGGGAGTCTCCTGTCCCTCCCACCCCAGACTCACCAGCAGCCACACGGCTGAAGGGAAGAGCGCAGCAAACAAACACAAAGTTCAGCACGATGCTGTGACGATGCCACACTTGCACCAACAGACTGGGCATACTGGAGGTGACATGTCCCATTGTCCCCAAGAGTGGCAGAGGACCCCAAATGGAAGATGACATTGAGAAGCGAAGAGTCTCATCCCGAAAATAACCCCACAAAACTTGTGTGCAGCTACAATCCAATATATATATAAATATATACACATACATATATAGTAAAAGCCTAATTGACCATGTAAAGTAGCCATTCATTTTTGAAATGAGGTTCATGTTAACCAATTAATATACCTGGTACAGTGCCCAGGAACGGGGGGGAGGGGGGGGGAAGCACAGCAGTAAAGAGTCCAGCTAAAACTAAAGCGTAAAAGCAGATTAGAAAGAAGGACTTCCACAAATATAGCACAATTGTGTCTTAAAAAATTATTGTAATACTCTCTTTACACTTGAAACGATTATATCAATAATATAGATTCACTTGTTATTAAGGTTTATTATAAACATGCAAAATTCATTGCATGATGCATCTGCAAAACATTAAAATCTTTCTAGTGATAAAACGTCCTAGAGCTGCTCTGCGTCTAGGTGTCCTGATTCTATAGGTCCAGGGGTGTCACTCAACATGAACTGGGGGTGGGAACCCCAACCTCACTCATTTTCCATCCCTAAGTGGACGTGAAGGGCTAGAGAAGGGAAGGAAGCCAATCAGTAGGACCGACGCTCAGTCAACACACTGCTTATGTTTCTGTACAAGACACCGCGGCCTATTAATAAATAAGTACAAAAGGGGACGTGGCAAACACTTCAGACTCTCAGGGGAGGGTAGCAACACGGGGAGCAAAATGTTGGTGGGAGGGTGGAGGTTGGCTAACGACACTTGTGAATAGTGGCATGATTTACTGATGGCACCCTGGATCGAAGAATAATCTCCCAGAGATTAAAAGGAACATACGTACACAATGGTTTATCCTGATCTGAAATGGTTTCCACATGCTCACTTAGCAGAGTCCTTAGACGATTTGGCCTCTTAAAAAGAATGCAAGTACCAACCAAGCCGGGTACCAGGTGACAGATTCACCCAACACTCATCTGTTGGGTGACAGATTCACCCAACACTCATTCCTTTTTTTTTTTTTTAAACTGGTAACCACTGGACTGTGGTTGGGTGACGATGTGTCAGTATTTGGGAACAGTGATTAGGTCCATGCTGGCCTCTCAGATTCTAGGGCCTGTTTCTGTCAAGGGACAGGACAGAAGCGGAGGGTGTCGTGAAGCCTCCCCTACCTACCTCCACGCCCTGCTGGCTCACTCTCTGGGTGCCCCGTGCTTTCATTCCAAGATGTCTTGGGTGGAGATGTTTGCAGCCCCCTGGGGCTGGGGTAGGTTCACTTTAACATCTCTGGCTGGGGAATCCCGATGGTGAAAATCCACAGACGGAGGGTATGGAAAATATATCAAATTGTACCAAAAAAAGGGGCAACAGTCTGCTTTCTAGGGAGGGTTATAACCTACAGCCAGATGTGACTTCTACATAATTAAACTGGACACTGTACATGACGTCATCTTCCACTAAGAGACTGTTCTTGGTTGTGAGAAAGAGACCCTGAAAGGTCGATCACCTTGGGACTAATAACCCTATAATTTTCAGGCCTCCGAGCACAACAGGACACAAGGCCATGGCCTTGAAAATTTTAGGCTTAAGGATCATTTCCCACTCCTGGGGGCTGGGGGCTTGAGGGGGGAGTGCGTTTTCTTTCACCAGTGAAGTTTCATACTGCGCTCTGAAGGATGGGGTGCACAAACTGGGGGTTGATGTACGAGAAGCCTTCAAAGTCAGACTGGTCTATGTTAGCGATGACCAGCTGATCGGGCGGCGTTAAGACGGGTTGTCCTCGCGTGAAGAACTTGTCAAAGTTTTCTGCTCCTTTACCACACTATGGAAGAAAAAAAGACAAGGAAGGGTCAGCAGGTTATCACAAGAACATGGAGCAGCACTCTGCGGACCCTCGTCAGGCAGGAGCGTGGTCAGTCAGGGCTAGTTAGGCCGGAAGAATCTCGGAGGACTTGCAGGCTACCGGACTCAGAAGCCAGGCACAGCCAACAAAAACCGGGCAAGTTACTCATTGTAAATCTTCAAATAGACCCAGCAGGGCGGCGATAAGTTAGCAGCAAGGAGATAGCCTCTTTCATTTCACTTCGCCTGGAGGAGCAAGCGCAGCCATGGGCACAGATGCTGGCTGGGCCAATCCCCAGCTCCGCCTTGAATGGGTGACACTGATGTCAGTTGGGACTGTGGGCAGTTACCTCTGTACCAAGAAGGTGAAGTTATTGCCCACATCTGGTTCTTTGCAACAACATGTGTAGTCAAGTAAAAGTTGGGTTATCTTTGCCTTCCAACTGGTGAGCACTAAACAATCCCAGCACCTAAATTAAGCTTCAAGCCACTTGGGGGAGATGTGGCGGCAAGGTCGGGAGACTCCTGCCTGGGCCCTCTGGGATTCTGGGACACCTAGACAGAGCTGGCGGATGGGCACACAGAGCTCACTTCCAGGGTGGTCTCAGGCTGGAGGAGGTCTGCACTGGTCCCCTGGGGAGGCTGTGTTGGCCACCCCTCTTCTCCAGGGCCCACTGTGCATGCGGGGGCTCTAGGCAGAGGGGGGGTCTCTAGGAACCACAACTGGGAGAGTAGCACTGCTTAGAGCCATGCCCTCCTCCCTTTTCCAGCCACTCAGGAAGCTTCACATCAACGTCCTGGGGGTCCCGGGGTGACTCTGAAATGGGGAGAGCTGGATGTTTCATGGGGGATGTGAAGAATCCTTGCTGGTGGTACCACAGGGCAACATGAATTAATTTTGAGTAAGCAAAAGTCATAACCTAACCAGGAATTCTTGGGCCTTTGACAGAGAATAGCTCTTGGTAAACTGTGAAGTGGGGTCCATCCAGTTTCATCTGTAAAGCGGGGAGAACTGCCCCCCCGCCCCAGCTGTTATAGACGTGAGAGGCATGGAGCTTCTTGTTGACCCAGCCCGTGGTGGGGGCTCGGTTTAGTTTATGAGGCCAGTTTAGTCTCGTGGGCTATGCTTCCTCACCCCCATTTCTCATCTTTTCTCCATCTTCTAGAAGGTTTGCCCAAGAATCTAGTTTTACTATGCTTTTCCTACCTTTTTTTCATCAAATAACACCTATTCCTATGAACCCCCTGAGAAGGAAAGGATGTCATAAGCTCAAAGAAAGGTCTTTGTGACAGATTTCCTTCCTGGGCTTATTTTTCACTTTAAAAAACCTCCTACTCTTCACCCAAGGAGACTTCTCTCCTCAGTGCCTGGTGGGTACGTGAGTGGGGATGGGTCTGTAGAAGGTGGGGTGGGGGGACAAGAGGCCCTTCAAGTCACCTGCAGAGCCACCCAGACACAAGCCCTCCCCTGCTCTAGCCCTGCCACCCATGCAAGAAACAGCAGTGCGTCTGCTCCAGGCCCCGTGAGTCCACACTCTCAGCAAAGGCCAGCAGAGGCAGAGTCTGCCATTCACATCACCCCACGGGCACAGGCCATTCCCAGATGTTGACAAAGCCTCTTCACAAAATAAGTAAGGGCGGCTGTGCTTCCCAGGGGTTAATCAAGAGTGAGCGCTTGATTTGCTCTCTAAACACACACAAGCAGAACCCAACTCGCACTGCGGCGCCCCATGCAGGAACGCTGTCATGACAGCGACAGCTGCACAAGGACCCGTCCTTTGCATATACCAGTGGTTCTCACCCAGGGATGGTTTTGTCTCCTAGGGAGCCCTTTCTTAATTGTCACAACTTGGCGCAGGACAAGGTGGCCATCCTACAATGCACAGAACAGCCCACCACATACATACAACACAGGATCACTGGCTCAGAATGTCAATCCTGCTGCTCTTGAGAAACCTGGACATACTGGGCCTGCAGCGTGAGGCCAAACAGGTCCTGTGGTCCAGGAGAGGGCAAATGTGGGGGCCCAACCAGGGGATGAGCAGGAGCAGCTGTTCAGGGCAGAGAACGGAGATGGTGCAGAAGCCCCGGTGAAAGCCTCAGGAGCGTGTCAGGAGCAGGTGGAGCCCACCTACGGGAAAGCTCGCCTTTGGGAAACTGACTAATTAACCCAGAACCTTTGCCTGGAAACGCAAGTGAATCTACTGTCCAGGTTGGGGGTGCATGCTCCCTCAACAAGAGATTAGTGCTCCTCTTTATACTTGTACAAAGATGAAAAATAAGAAATTTCTGGTGAAAAAATACAATATAAAGATAGCAGTCCCTAAAGCAGTGATTATCACCCAGTGTGCTTCAGTAAGGATCTTAGGTGTGTCACGAAGACTTTAAAAATGATTAAATTATTTTAGAATGAAATTCAAATCACAGTAAGCATATATTTTTTTACTCTTTTTTTTTTTAAATCAACATAATTTGTGCCATGGAAGTTTAACTACAGGTTCAAGTGGTTGAAAACCTAGAGGGAAGAGCAAAGGAAGCCCAGGGTAAGATGCTCCCTCTGGCCTGGCTGGACATCTATCTGTCCAGCTCTGGGTTTGCTGATGTGCTCCACGAGAAGAGCACACAGGTCTGACCCCTTCCTTTGAGTACTGTCTTTATGGTATTCACAAATCACCTTCCAACAGAAGTTTCCAAAAGCCATGGCTTTACTGCCAAAGAAAAATAGAAAGCTAACTGACAGAAAAGTTCCCGAGATTGAACAAGGGGATGGAGACACACATGCTGGGGAGGGAGGCTCAGGGGGCATCGGATTCTACAGCTGGTCCAGGGAAGGGTCGCTCCTAAGAGCTTCCACTATGAAGCCAAGTATTGTGATAAAGGGGATGAAAACATCTCACTGGGGAAGCCTCATGCTACAACTGTGCTGACTGCTGCAGGGTGAAGGGGCAGGCGGCAGGCCGGATCGAGCCAAGGGCTGAGCTTGAACCGAGTGGGAGTGACATGCACCTGTGGCCTCCACGCTGATCACCGCTGGACATACTCTATTCTAAATCTCTTTGGAATTTTTCTGCCTGCCTACTCTAAATCTCTTTGGAATTTTTTCCCCTGATTTCAAAGAGAGAGAAATCACACCACAGCAAATGGAAGCTTTTCTTAAACTGATTCTTGTAGGTGGAGAGGCCACAGGCAGGGCCTGGAGGCGGGGCCTGGACACGGGCAGGGAGTGAGTCCAGCCCCACCAGCAGGGGCACCACAGGGGTCCTGGGCTCACCTGAGCAAGCAGTGGGGAAGAGGGAGAAGAAAGGGCCAGGGGAGGCCAAGACTCAGGAGGACCTGCCATTCCAAGGGAGGTCAAACCAGCAAGACATCTCCTTCTCCCTACAAAGCGGCAGGCGGCTCGGCACGGAGAGGCATCGCTCGCTTACTTTTCCACTACAGAGGGCTTCCCGGTGCTTTAAAAAGAGCCCTCCATAGCTCTTAGCAAAATGAGGTTCAGAGACAGAAAGTCTGCATTAAGTCAAATGGGAGAGGATCTTCAACTACTTGTCTTTCAAGATGTTTATGTGGAAAGCTGAGACCTCCTCAAAATCAGAATTCTCTGGATGCTTGGGGAAAAGACAGATGATAGATTCAAGAAGTTACTGTGGCCGGGTGCAGTGGCTCACCCTGTAATCCCAGCACCCTGGGAGGCCAACGGGGATACACTGCTTGAGTTCAGGAGTTGAGATCAGCTTGAGCAGAAGCAAGACCCTGTCTCTACTGAAAATAGGAGAAAACTGACCAGGTATTGTTGTGGTGAGCACCTGTAGTCCTGGCTACACGGGAGGCTGAGGCAAGAGGATCACCTGAGCCCAAGAGTTTGAGGTTGCTGGGAGCTATGATGGCATGGTGCTTTATCCAGGGTGACAGAGTGAAACTCTGTCTTAAAAGAAAAAGAAGTTATTGTATCCCTCATGTGGAGGAGATTCTTCCTTCTACCTGAAGCCCAGCCCTACTCATAACCAGGCCTTGGTGTGCAGCGAGCCTGGGCACCATCTCAGGCCTGAGCCAGGGACAAGAGGCTGCATAGGGGTGAAGGTCAGGGGACATCTGTGAACACACGGATGAGCAGGTGACTGGTGAAAAGTGAAGCCGGCCTGACTGTAGGCAGCCTCCCCACGTTCCTTAAGGAGGACACAGGGAGGCTGCCACCACAGCCATTTGAAAGGTACTGGGCAGAGAGGCAGGTTGGGGCTCAGAGCTCTGGGCCACCCAGCAGAACACAGTATCTAAAAGCAACATTAACACTTTGCGAGCAAAACCCCAGGCTGGGTGTGGCCCCCTTCACTTCCAAAGGCCACCCACACCTTTTGTCACCTGAGGTTTTGCCTTCTGGGTCAGAACGTGCCACACACTGGTGTGGGACAGAGAGGGCAGGGCAGAGGGTGGCAGGAGGCAGCCAAGACCTGACTGGGTGGCCTGTGCCCCAGGCGTCTTCTCTGCCCAAGACCAGATGATGCCTTCTGTTCACTGGGCAGTGTGGACAACTGCAGAAGAGCAGGGCACAGTGGTATGAAGGACCAGAGATCAAAAGCCCAAGGTAACGCTTTGGGCGGCCTGGAACTCTCTGTGAGGGCACGACAGGAATGTGACCATCTACCTCCCACGGCTGCATCAGGAGGAAGGAAGCTAGAGGGTGAGAGTGTCCCTTCCTAGACGAGGTGGTCCCACACAGACGTGCAGTAACACCCACGTAGCAGGTGCTGGCAGGTAAGAGGCACGTGGTCGATATTTGAAGGTGAATGAACTATTAATAATCAACCTCCCCTTTCTCATCTCTGGATTCAAGAATTGACTCCTTTGTCATTTTTGACATCATAATCCATGTGGCCAAATTATCAATTAATAAAATGAACCCAGGAGAAATAGGGCATGATAAAGATGTTACAGAGCACAGAAAAATGTGGGTTTTGGGGGGTGGGGATCTGGGATTGTGATGCGTCCCCATCAAGCCCTGCATGGCAAACAGCCCCCTCTCAGCGCTTCCTCCCAGACAGGGTGTGGGAGACTGTGTGCCCTGCGGCTCTTACCTGATACTTGTGTTGGTCTCCACCCTGCACCCTGGGGTCCCATCATGTAGAATGCAACCCCTGGGCCAGGAGTTATGAGGGTGGGAATGTGAGCAGTAGCTCGAAAACACTGCTGTTAGAGAGTTAGAAAGCAAAACCTAACAAAACCCAGAAGAGGAGAAAGAATGCAGAGCAAAGACTGCGGAGGCAGGAGGCAGTTCAAGGCAGGGGGCTCTCACAACCGCCGATGCAGCAGGTCTGTTAGGGGGTCCCAGCCCTGGGGTTGGGAGTGCATCAGTGAGCACGCTGCTGAGTGGTGCTCAGCTCCCCGACCCCGTGGCTGTGCGCTGTCTTCATTTAAGTTAAATGGCCGGCAGCAGAAACGGGCTGGTGCATTTCACTTGGGCTTCCTGGGAGGTGGTGCCACACTACAGAACCCTCCGTGGAGTTCTTGAGAGGCTTGGCCTCTCATCTGCCCTTTTCTGAAGACCAGCATGCCCACGGATGGTCGACCGTGCACAACCAACACAAGCAGGGGCACGCCGGTAAGGGTTAACAGTGAGGTTAGTTTGCTCATTTAGTCACTCGAGGTTCTGGAAATGTGCTCACCGAGGACCTGGACGCCCAGTGAAGCCAGTGCGTTTTGGTACAGATAGTCTGGAGAATAAGAACGGACAGAGGAGAGGATTTGGAGAACAGACAGTTCCTGGCCTTGGCACTCAAGAACTGGGAATGGCCACGTAAAGAATACCTTAAACACACATGAGCTGACTTGGGGGGGGGGAATCTCTGGAATAAACCATGTTCTGAAAGTCACAAGATGCAAAAACACAGCTCAATCAACCTCGTTCATGTACAGGCGGGCGGCGCCTGTGGCTCAAAGGAGCAGGGCGCCGGCCCCATATACGGGAGGTGGCGGGTTCAAACCCGGCCCCGGCCAAAAACTACAAAAAAACAAACAAAAACATATCATGTACAGGCTTACACACGCATATGACCTTCCAGGAGGTTCTGAAAGGATAATGGATCCATAGAGATCAGTAGTCAGGGAGTTATCCTCTCACGTCATACCCTTCTCTACCACTGCACTGTTTATTTCTCTGTGTAATGAGGGTATTTTAACAATACTTTTTAAAGAAGGGATTGGCATCTTCTTCACCACCTGCCAACATCAGATAGTCTTTGGTTACTCTGATAAAATTAATCAGTATCCATCTGGCCTATTGCCTTAGAGCTTTATCTCAGAAAGGAAAAGTCTGTTCTGGAGAAGGCTAATTTTATTAACGGGTTTGCCGATACTCACGCTTTAAAGAGTTGAGTCTTGTAGGTGTGAGAGGCATGTGTGTGAGGGAAAAGGTTCTGGCTTACTGTGGGCTACATTCTGTGGAATAAAAACATGTTCTTCATTTGGGCTTTCTTTATATTAAAGGCCAGATTTAGGGGATTCTTAAATCCTTTTCCAAGAGAAGTTGCGATGACCATCACCACTGGGGACCAACAGGGGAAGGCAATCGCTTCACACAAACCACCTGAGGCTGGTTGGTTACTTACATTCCTTGTCAGTTTACAGGTCTCTTTTCTTTCAATTGCTCTTCAAAGCAGAAAAGTATTTGGGAGAGTAATTATCAAAGAATAGGAAAAACTGCTTGCCTCTAATGAATCAACTTAAAGATTCTCTTTTAGACTGGTTAAAGCAGGGGTCCTCAAACTTTTTAAATAGGGGGCCAGTTCACTGTTCCTCAGACCGCTGGTTTAAAAAAAAAAAAACTATGAACAAATTCCTATGCACATTGCACATATCTTATTTTGAAGTAAAATAACGAAACGGGAACAAATACAATCACACCGCCTCATATGGCCCGCGGGCCGCAATTTGAGGACCCCTGGTTAAAGGCGTAAATCAAACCTGAATGCATCATCCGGTGACTTCTGCTAGTCTCCAAAGTCTGGTTAGTGCTTGTATGTTGTGGAAAATCTCTCCAAGTCTGGAGAATCTCAATTTTAATTAGCATCACCACCACTGACTCAACGGAAAGACCGAGGGAAGGAAGCTACCTGCCACCCAAGAGAACAGATAAGACGGGGCTGGGCTGCCTCCGGTATTCTGTCGGCCAGACAAATCAGGCCAGGGCCTTCCTCTTCTCACCTGGAAAGCTTCTGCTCTATATAATTAACTTTCCAGGCGAATTATCAAAAGAATACAGTACCGTAATGATGTCCTTATTTTTAGGAAATACACATGGAATTATTTAGGTGGAAAGAGGCATCACATCTGCAACTTACTTACAAATGATTCAGAAAAAAAATATATGTATGTGCGTGTCTGTACCCACACACATAGACAAGGACAGAGAAAATGAATGATAAAGCAAACGTGGTAAAAAGTTAACATTTAGGGAATCTGGGTAAAGCGAATGCAAGAATTCTTTACATTACTTTCTTGACTTCTGCGAATCTGAAATTAGAAATTATTTCCAGATCAAACTTTTTAAAAATAAAAAGGATCACTGCACCAACTTAAGACAATTAAGCCACCGCCAAGCTCCCTAAACAAGTTAACAGGATGGTGACATAAAGGACTTTGTGGCGCGGGGGAGGGAGTCATGACTGGGTGTTCTCATGTGCCCCACTGTTCTTATTCTCTTTGGCTCTTGTTACAAAGATGCCAATGTCTCAATGAAACTTATGCTATTTTTCTCTCTCTCTTTGATAAAATAACTACAGTAATTTCTCAAGAAAGGCCACCCGTGAAAAGCCTATTTCCAAAGCTCTCTACCTACCTGTTCATTCTCGAATAGACTTCTTGTGTTAACTTGACAGATTCATCTCTTTCTCTAAGAACCACTGAAGTCACAGTGAATGTTTCTGGCTCTTTGGTGTCAATGGATAGAAATTTTAAAAAAGAAAAATCAATTAACTTTATACTCCCAGTATTTGTGTAAACTGCTACTCATCATGGGCAGAACGAGTGAAAACTTGAATGTTCGTGGCCATTTCATTCACATGAATTACATATCCGGATAAGGCCTCCAAAATGAACAGTGACACTGGATCTGAACATTGGGGCTTTTGTTTTTCAGGCAAAGCAGAGAGGAGGAGCTTTCTGGGAGCTGGGCTGAGTGGGCTGGCCGCACACAACCGACGTCACAGGACCCTGTGGATACCCGCTTCTCCCTTGGTGACTGAAGATTAACCTTTTCTGAGGGGACATCTTTTTAAAAGTTAAATCACCGTATCTTCTTCCGTGGAATCTTCTGAACATTCACAGGCCTCTTTTTGATGACGTGGGTTTGCTGCTGAGAACATCAGGCAGACGCTGAGCTGATGACCCTTTTGTGTGGAGCGGAGGACTCTCTACGCTGTGTTTCCCTGAAGAGATCCCTGAACCCAGCTTGCATGGTGCATGTCTCATAAAGAGGAAGAGACAGCTCACCGGCCGTCTCGTCTCCAGGAGAGCACGGCACAGCTGTCTGTTGCTGCCTTGCTTTTGTTTTATAAAATAAACCAGCACTAGAAAGGCTCTACCCTGCCAAGTGATTGTTCTGTCTTCTGGAAGATCATCTTCACCTGCACCAGGCATGTGTGGCCTTTTGGGGACAGAAGGGGCTCTGTCCATGACTGGACTCTCCCACTGCTGGCTGCTACAGGACAGCTTCTTCCCTCACCTCCCAGCCTCTAGACTCGTCACTGTCAGGGGACATGGCCAGTTTCCAACACCTGTTGCTGGTCACTCGCCTCTCTCCTTTACTGTCCCACGGGAGGGGAAGTTCAGTGCACAGACTCGTGATGGGTGAAGGTGTGTGAGATGCCTTTTGCAGTGGGATACACTTTGCTTGGTACTTTGGTCTAAGGGCTAACATCAGTAATGTCACTTTGGCAATCGAGAAGATGATAAAAAGATAGCAGGCTATAGGAACGCTGATTCCTCTGGATAAGCCCTATAGCTGTCCAGCGATAGAGTATCACTTCCTTAGGGAAGTCAGTGATACTGGAATAATTTTTCATTGGTAGTTCAAAAATGTTAAAACATTAAAACAAAACAAAGATGACAGACTCCTGATCCGACAGGCACAAACCTAGTCTGCGGAGGCACCCAGCAAATAATTGTCAATACTTGATTTCACAATAAGCAAAGGCTTAATCCTGTGGGAGCCAGGAGTGGGTTCTGCTTGTGGGAACAGCTACTGGTCTTTAATCCTCGAAGTCTCAGGGACATTGATTCACCAGCACTTGCTGTAAAGTGGGCCAGGCAGACGTCAGCAAGGCAGATGAGGGTGGTCAGGCAGGGTTAACGACTCTGCTCAGAGATGAGACTCTCAGGAACGTGCTCCCTGCATGCTATCAGTGACAGTGTCTGGTGCAACGAGCTACCCCCGCCGCTTTGCTCCCGTTGCCCCCATCAGCAGCCCCAGAGAGGCTTGCACTGCTGCCTCTCTCTTTGAAATAATGAAACCGCCTGTCAGAGAATGTTCAGCGCTGCATTTCATCTGTAAACTCTTGTGACTTTTTCAATTAGCTCCGGACCGGGAGCTGTAGCACACTTCTCCCTGAGGATGCGGAGTAACCAGCACACACAGCCTGTCCTCCCTGCTGCCCACATTAACTGTGGTGTGTCTTCTGTCCTGAAGGTCTTCCTCAACTGCTAGAGTTGTTCTTGGTGTGGTGTGTCACCTGGTCTCAGACATGCCACCTCATCTGAGATTCAGAGCCTGGCTGCTACCGTGAGGGTGGCTCGGTGTCAGGAGGGGAAACTGAGCTCTCCAGCTGCCCTCCAGGGACCAGAACTTGCCCCATCTGTTTCTTTGCCCTTGACTCTCCGCTGCTGACCTCCGCTGTTGTTCTGTTCCCCCCTGCGGTCCCAGCTCCTGTCCAACAGTATTTTTTTTCTAGCTTCTTCCTCTTTCATGCACGGGTTCTCCAGCAGAACGTGGGCTTCTGTCCGAGTAATCTCGGAGCACACATGGCCTCGCCCTTCCTTGTGGCCAGACCTTGCCCTGTACAGCCTTTCACACAAATCCGCTAGTGTCAGGGAGTTGGTCCATGACTTCTGCTTCTACGTGTATGTTCAGGGGCTGTTTCTTCCTAGCCAGAGCATTTTTATTCTTCCTTTTTTATTTTAACTAGCACTCAGTTTAAAAAAAAAATAAATAAAACAAGTGGACAGACAGCAGGTGTCTAGGAATAAAAAATAATAAACACGGTTTCTGATGCTACTCCCTGCCATGGGCATGACTTTGCTCCCAGTGACCTCCGTGGCCCACAGGGAAACGCTCACATTCTCAGCTGCCAGAGCCATGTCATCTTCTTGTCATCCCCCTGTCCAAGTGTAGGGCCAAAGAACCACTACAAGTGGGAAACCACACAAATAGATACTCTCCTCTGACATAAGGTGGAAGTAAACAGAAAAACATGGATCTATGGTGAGCTTCGCTGCAACTCAGCGATGGACAGGTTTTTGCATTTTGCTCAGCCTTTAAAGTAGGGTCAGTGTGCGTCTCAATGCTGTTCCTATAAAGTAAACTGTGCTCAGGGTGTTACTGCATACCCTTCGTATTTTAATTTCATAAGACAGATAAATATAAAAGGCAAAAGGGAAAAAAGAAACTCCCAACAGAACCTGTTACTGAGACCATTGGCTGCGTTGTTTACCACCCTAGCCAACCTCCTAAAACCTAAAAATCAGGTTTTGTCCATTGAGGAGCAGGATCCCATGATCCTGTGGCTAAAGAGAACGTGGGGGTGGTAAACACCCAGGGGCCCTATTTGAAATGATGATTCAGGAGGAAGTCAACTGACCTGATTAATTTTAGTTTTCCCTCGGTCTGGGCTAAAAATACCTTGGAAAAATAAAATCAAGTGGGCTCACCACCAGCAGTATTTTATTTCTGGGGTAGAGAACACAGAGGCATGTGGGAGGAGGAAGCTGCTGCTCTGATAATAAAGCTGGGGGCTGAGCAGCCAGTAATTGGCCACCGCAGGGGTCCCCGCTGCCTGCTCACGGGGACCAGGGACCGGTCAGAAGAGACGGATCTGAGCTAAACAACAGGTGGACGCTTCTGCAATTGGCTGTGGAATAAGCCGCTCCCTTTGCGGTCTTGGAGGAGAGGGACTACAGGTGGCTGGTCAATGCCGGTGCAACAGTGGCAGGGCTGGAAGGCAGCCTCCGCCTGGCCCTTAGATAGGACTCTCTCAGGGACACAGCAAAGTGGCAGGTGGTGTGAACGAGGCGGCTGACATCTGACAGACTCCGAGTTTATCTCCAAAGATGGAAACACTAAGCAAGGCATGCCCTGGCTGCGAGCAACAGGCCAGCAGAACCAGAATGAGGGGAGTCACCAAGACAGAGCCATGGTGCAGTACTGAGGACACAGACTCCGACCACCCATCAGCTGTGTGTCCTCTCTATACCTCACTGTGACCTTCCACTGTCAATGAGACAACAGCACCCATCTCACAGGACTGCTGGGAGGATTAAAGGAAGGAATATTTGTAAAGCACAGAGAACAGGGCCACGTGGTGTTTGCTAAATAAATGGGGGGGGGGGAATGGGAATCACACAGCAAGTGTCTAAATAAAGGTGAGAACAGCAGAACTGCTGCCGGGTACGCTCTCCTTGCAGGGTGTGGGGGCAGTGGCCAACATGACGTGAGGCTATACTCAGGCTCTGCCTGTGAGCTGGTTAAGACTGAGTGATGCCTCAAGGCCCTTGTTGGTACAAGGCAAATCCAGGAAAGCTGGAGACAGACACGAAGCTGAGTCCAGCCAAGGACTCAGGCTATGCCTATAGCTCTGCTGAGTGTGCAGCTCCCTAGCAGACCAGCCCTTGCTCTCTGTTGGCTGGCGGGGGGTAGAGGGGTGCTCTGCTTGGCCCCACACTGGAGGACCGAGTATGCACAGACCCCCTCCCGGCCTCCCCTGTCCTCATCTCCAAAGTCAGCAAGAACCCTGGCTGCTCAGCCCATAGGACTGAGGACAAGGGATGTGGCCATTTTCCTCACCCTGCAAAGCCAAAAGTCACTGTCATCCACTCTAAGAACAAGGGTGGGTGGGACACTTCCAGAATCTAGGGAAACAGGGCTGCTTTTCTGGACTCACCACTTTGGGCTTGAATGGTGGCTGGATCTCCCTGCTCTCCAGTTTCTCCCAGTCGATCCTCCGGAAGAAGGCGTGTTCTCTAACGTCCCTCTCTCCCTCAGGCCCGCAGCCCAGCCGCTTGGCAGGGTGTTTGGTCATCAGCTAGGAAATAAAAGGAGGAAAAGAGAACACCGGGTGACCTGGGTTCCCAGAGACGGTGCCTCGCCCTTGCTCTGCTCTGCCTACAGCCTTGACTTCGTGAACACCCAGACAGCATCTTGGGAAGCTTCCAGGTGGCCTGCAAGGAGTGAAGCCAACACACAAAGATGACGCTGATAAGCACAGGCCTTTCTACAAGGACTTTCAAGGTAAAGAAACAGGGCAGTAACCTGAACCATGGCCAAATGGAAAAAAGAGAACTTAAACAGGCATCCTTCATATGTTATCTGTTTTAGAGCTATGTCCTATATGTCAACTTGGTGAAAAGCCATGCAGTCACTACAAATTGTGTGTCCAAGCGACTACTCCATTTCAATGTGCCTGTTGCAGGAGGGCAAGGCAGACTGACTATATGCTTTTCAAAGGCAGGGGTCAGTTCTCTCTGACCTCAGCATCCCTTCCAAGTGCTTGCCCTTGAAGACACATGATAAATGCTTCCCAAAGGATCAACCTCATCAGAAAATGTCAAGGGCATATTATACTTACATTTTACTAAGTCTGAGAATAATTTTGTGACCTAAAACTTTACCATTAAAAAACCAGCCAAGTTACAGCCAGTAATTCCATTCCTAGGCATTTCCTCGACAGAAATGTGTTCCTATGTTGCACCACAACACATGGCCAGAAGGTTCACAGCAGTTCTGTTTATATCAGCCTCCAACCAAAGTGGAAACAACCCACATATCTATGAGAAATGGAATAGATACAGAAACCACGTATGGTCACACAGGAACCACAGCCCCACATGGCAGCGCAGATAAACTCTGCAATCATGGGGTCGCCTGAAAGAAGCCAGGCCAGAGATCCCAGGTGTTCAAAGTTCAAAACGCACAAGACTGATCCATGCAGTTGGGATTCAGGAGCCTGGCTGTCTTGGGCTGGGGCTGTGACCACAGACAGACAGGGGCTTCTCAGGTGCTGGAAACGTTCTGTTTCTTGACCTGGGCACAATGACGTGGGCCTGTCCATTTTGTGAAAATTCATTTACCTGTATGCTGATGATTTCTGCCCAGTTCTGCCTGTATGCTCTATCTCAAAAGAAGAAAAGCTAACAAAGAATTAAATTATACCAAGGGAAGCAGGAGACCAAGGACAAATGTCTTCCAAGGGCCTGTGATTATTTGTGACACTCTCTACCACAATTTTATGAAATGGGTTGCAAACAAATGCAGTGCAATAAGGTGTCTGGGCCAGAGTTCCAGGAAGCAGTGGCATTTCAAGGCGTCATCTCGGCCTTCACTTTTCCCACTGTGCCCTGCATGACACCAAGCCCAGCCCTCCAGGGCTGAAAAGCAGGGGCGAGTTTGTGATATTTCTGCCACCTCTCTCAGAAGTGCAGGTGGGCGGGGGGCGGTTATTTCTCTGAGGAACCTCTTGATCCGTGACCACCAAATGAATCCGGATCTACTTACTCCTTTGCAGATGGAAACAGCCTCCTTGGACAAGGATTTTGGGTAGGAGACGTTGTGCTCCATGATAGACTGAAATAGTTCGTCTTCATCTTCACCATCAAATGGAGGCTATTCCGGAGAAAAAGAAAGATGGGAAGAAAACACTTAGGCAGAGTAATTCATTAACACAGCCTCTGAAGATCCAAGAAACAGCACCCAGTTTCTTGGCACACCACAGACGGCAGAGTTAGCTCAATTAACTTGTGGGTTTATTTGATTATCTTTAATGAGGCTGATGGTTGTGTGTTTTTCTTTTTTTATTCTCCCTCTGTCTCTTTAATTATCTTGCCATGGGCAACCCAAACGATCTTTAGGGAAAATGTTTTTGAGTAATGCTTTTCATGACTTGCAAATAAATTATGATTAATCCATTAATCTTGTAATTATGTGCTAAAAAATCTAATTATGATCAATTTAGGTTACAGACGGCTTTGTATTCACAAGTGGGAGGGGGCCAGAATGATAATGCCCTCACTTAGGGTGGAAGGGAGTTCAGAAACACAGGTAAGGAGCATATCCCCAGGAATTTGCACTGGGGCCCCCGACCAGACGTGGGCTACTGTCTGCTTGGTATCAGGGATGGGGCTTTAGCTTCCACTGGACTCTTCCTTTGTCCTCTCCTGCTGAGAGGAGGTGAGTTGGTGACTCCAAGGGAACACATGGCTCTAAAATCAAGCACTCCTGGACCAGAATTCTAGCTCTACTGCATCCTAGCTGAGGGTACAGGCAAGTGCCATACCTCTTTGAAACACAGCTTTCTAATTGGCAAAATAGGGTGTCTGGTAAGTACGGAAAGCACCTGCTATTTTGTGTGGTGCCCAGTGAAGGCTGCAGGCTGGTGTTATTTAAGGATGAAGAGCTCTCTTGGGAGGGGCTTCCAGATCCTCTGGGAGGAAAGGCTGAGCTCAGGGTGCCCCTCACATTTTTCGCACCAGCATGTCTTTAATCCCCAGCAACCTGTCAAATCACCTGTCACTCTGGCCAGATGGCACACAGGAGGAAGGGGCAACAGGAAATTCCTTAGTATAACCTTGAGCTTAGCATAAAAAGCACAGGCCGGGGGCATCCCTTGCCCAGAATCCTCCTATGTTTTATCTCACAGGGAGTCAGTCACTTTGGCTGGCTTGGGTTACTGATGGCATTTGGCTTAAATCAAAACTATGTCAAGAAAACAAGCATCACCTGTACTCAGCACTAAAAAACAAGCATCACCTGTACTCAGCACTAAATTGAAACAAGTAGGTTAACAACTACATGCTCGCCTGAGAGAAAAACTCAACTGAACTCCAGTGGGAGGGAGGGGCTGAGTACGTTGCACGGGTACACGGTGGCACTTCCTGGGTGGAGGACACAACTACAGCTTGGACCTTAACCTTACAAAGCAAACTATGTGACCTAACTGTATGTACCCTCATATTAATCTGAAAATTTCAAAACACTACATCACAAATCAAAGACAAGTGCACGGCTGGCAGGATGCCCCTTCTTACCAGACTCCCTCCTCCCGAGTGAGACAGAGCAGCTGAGGCAAGGTGATCTCTCCCCTCAGCCACCTCCCACAAATCCTCCCAACCTGTTCATCTCACACCCTGAGATGGGCCCTGGATAGGAGCTGGGCATGGGGTCAGTACATGGGAGCCAAGTGCCCTGAGGGAAAGATGCCACGTCTCTAAAGAACCTACTTTAGGACCAGGTAATGGAGAACAGAGGGTTGGGTGCCTATTTCACTTAACTTTTTTCTTTTTTTTGGTCTTGAAATATATTTATTTATAAATGCTTGGTGTAAAAAAAGTTTAATTTGGTAGAAGCACACAGCTGGGTGAGAAGTAAAATTAGCCGCCTGCAGGTGACTGGGAGCGAGGCAGAGGCAGAGGCAGCCTGCCCTGGCAACTTCCACAGGCAGGAGTGACTTGGTGCCTGGGAGGCCCCAGGGGTGTGCAGGCTGTGGGCGCCATCTGTGTCAGCAGGGGGATGTGTACCCAGCTAAAAGCTGCGGCACAGGCCAGCCCCAGGGCCACCCCACTTCTTCTGGATGCCCATGACACCCACAACATGTCCCATTTTCCCTCCTCAGTGATTCATAAATGTGGCCGATTTTTTGGCAGAGGAGATTTTTGTAACTAAAATGCAGAGTGGTTTCTGCTCTGGGCTGTGACCTGTACCTACCCCTGTGGGGACACCAAGCTCCTGGAAATGCTGTGTGCATGCTCCTTGCAGGGTGGATCTGCTCTGGAGGTGAGCGGGGCAGCAGCTCTGCTTCCAGGTTACTGATAGGCACCTCACAATGTGGCCCCTGAGGGTCTCTGATCAGAACCAATTACATACTTTGCAGATCTCAGCACAAAATGGAAATGTGGGTCCCCTTATTAAGAACTTCATGATGGGGTCAACAGAGGACTAAACCAAACACACAGGGGTCTCCTGAGCTTGGGCTCTTGCATGCCCTGAAGCTGGCCAAATGTGGTGCACTTTGTTCAGTGGGGACAAAGGTGCCAAGGAGATTCCACCAGCCTCTTGGAAGTGCTCAAGTACTAGCAAAAGGGATGCTGCTGGGGAGTCACAGACAATTCCAAGCAAAGGTGGCAAAGACACTTTTCCCAACAAAATGCAGGTGAACCTTTCCCAGGAATCTTCCTGGAGCGAGGCAGTGAGAAGACCCCCCAAACTGACTCACTCTACCTGTTCCGCGTCTCATGACAGACACGGGAACCAGCTTTACCAGGTCAGCCGCCCCCACCTATGCTAATTTCTGAAATGGAAACAGCTGTATCAGGGATTCGATTCTGTGGGTCAAGGGAGGACTTTCACCATGTAGTCCTCTCTGGGCCCCACTGAGGACAGGACACCTGGATCTTGACATACCCCAAAGAGTTTTCCTTAGAACATCCAACTCTACAGCATATTTCTGGGTCAAAGTATGCATTCTATACCCCTTTCTGGAGGTATCTGTATTAACATTTTCATCTTAAAGGGCCCTGAGAAGTCCTGCAATACAGACGGCTGTTTCACCCAACATGAATGATTAATCTGGGGTTGGAATGACACTCCGGGTCCCTCTGAAGCTTGTTTGTTGCAGTAAGGTTCCTAAGCTATACCAGGAGCCACAAGACCAATTTCTCCTGTGACAGAGCCTCAAAATTCACACTGTGTTCCATCTCTGGTGTAGTTCCAAGGATTAGGGTTTCTCCTGTCACATCACAGGGAGGGGACACAACTTTATCCACATTTTTCAGCCACTGGGAGACTATATTGCCTGATCAAGGAGGAGGACACTGGGCATGAGAAGGGCAGCACCAGTGACAACAGTGACACTCATGTCTCCAGCTTTCTGCACAGCGGGCACTGTGGGGGGTGCTTTGTCAGTACCCCTCACTGGACCCTCAGAATAGTCTTAGGCTGCAGGGACTAGCTCAGGCATCCTGACCTCGAGGCTTGGGCTCTTTGCCATCATGAGCAATGTCACTTTCTCTCACTTGCCCCATATTTAGCCGGTAAAGGATGACCCCAGTGCCACTCCTGGTAGGGGCCAGATAGGGTCGGGTGGAGGTGCTCGGTTGCTGGTCCGCTCAGCACATGGAGGGGGCTCTCACGTGGGGGAAGAGCGTCTTGGTCAAATTCAGAAGGCTGATTCACATACTGCACAATATGCAGCGGTGAGTTCTGAAAACTCAGTGGACAGCCCCAGGGGCCTGAGATGTTTTAAGTCATCGCCTGGAGGGGACTGGCCTCTGGGCTAGAGACCTGGTGTGATTCCTCAGTCCTAATGGAGGGCAATCAGGTTGGCCTCTCTTCACAGCTGCAGACTTTGTGCAGCTTCTGTGCTGCTTCTGGAACCACCCGGCAGGCTGCAAATGCTGACCTGAGAGGAGGCAGATGTGGACTTGTCCTTGGGTAAACAGGAGCGGTGTAGTTAAGCACCTCCTCCCAGTTTTGGAATGTCATCAAATCAAACATGTACTTTTTCCTACTCTTTCCTCTGTTGCAAAGATACAGGCTATTTTTTTTCTTTCTTTCTTTTTTTTTTTTATTAAATCATAGCTGTGTACATTAATGCGATCATGGGGCACCATACACTGGTTTTATAGACCGTTTGACACGCTATTTTTTTTATTGTTATAAAATATACGTAGCAAAATTGACCATCTTCATTGAGCACACAGCTCTATGGCAGTTAAGTTCACCATAACTACCACTACCACCCACCTTCTCAACTGAAACTGCACTCATTAAACACAAACTCCTCGTCATCCTGTCCCGCCAGCCACTGGCAACTACCATCTCCTCTCTGTCACTATGAATTTGTCTACTCTCGGCACTCACGTAAACGGGATGGCACGGTGCGTGTCCTCTTGTGACTGACTAACTTCACAACGTAAACTATTTGTATCTTTTTTTTTTTGGCCAGGGCTGGGTTTGAACCCGCCACCTCAGGCATATGGGACCGGGCGCCCTACTCCTTGAGCCACAGGCGCCGCCCAACTATTTGTATCTTAACTGTGCCTTCAGGGATCTATGGTAACGACAGGTTAGGTCCTGCATGGCAACTGAGAACACATTTTCTCTCTTGCTTATGCTATAGGTGCCATAGGTTCCCTGGGGTCAGCAGAGGGATGGGCTTTGGGGATTCACCCAGCCATCGCCATCTTGGCCTTGCCAGTGTGGGGCTGGAACATGTGCTCTGGGCCGTCTCAGGCCTGCAATTCACCCTGGAGCACTTCCTCTGCCATCTCATTGGCCAGCACTGGTCATGTGCCCCACCCACCTACAAGGCAGCCAGGAAGTACAATCCTACCCAGTGCCAGGAGGGAGACCTGTTGAAAAACAGTCACGACCATCACACTCAGAAAAGCTTCCTGGAGCTCTATTTTAAATTAAATTTATTCAATACTGGGGGCAGGTGCAATCCATGAAAGAAGCATCCATGTTCCCTTTACCTAAACACAAAACTGCTCTTATTTTAACGTAGATTCTTAGGCTTTCTTACATTATTTTCAAATTACAATGCATAATTTGGAGTTCCTTGGTCTTCACCGACTGTTGCAAACACATATTCTCTACAGACCCTGGGTTCTCATTCAGAACAGAATGCCACTGGGGTGATACATCATCATGACTGATCCAGTGGTTTACAGCATGTTTGCAATTGCTTCCAGCATTGTACCCTAATAACTAATTCATCTATGTAACCTTTTTTTTCTTCTCCAAATTACTTCATTATGTGGCTGAAGGATGTGAACACGTTTGTGGCTCTTGTTAAGTTCCTTCAGGCCACCCCTGGAGCATTCTGACAGGTAATCACTTGCTCCTAGTCTTTGGTGTTAAAGGCAAGTCAATGGTGAAAATTATGATTATATTCCTTTTCCTTGCCAGTAACGCCAGCCACCTAGCTTGGGGACAGCAGGGCTACTGTCAGGTATATACTTAGTACATGACCATTTTGGGTGGCTTCCCTCCCCTCTTTCCCCATTTTCATGGTTATTTTTTAATTTCTATAAGTCAGAACTCCATGTTCTAAGCTAAGTCTCCTGTTAACAAGTCTTGGGTTACTATAAAAAATTTTTTGAATGGGTTACATTCTCCTCAACCCCTCCCCCCAGTTTAACAATATGTAATTTGTGAGTTTTAAACAGACACATGAGGAGTAACATGTTACACTTTACAAAATTATTCTCTCAGGCTGGAGTGCACATGGCATGATCATACCTCACTGTAGCTTTGAACTTCTGGGCTGAAGCAATCTTCCCACTTTAGCCTCCCAACTAGCTGGGGTAGAAAATTATTCCTAAATTACTCACTAGAGTAAGTGGCCATTGGCACCTTGCCATGTTTATTTGCAAATCACTGAGAACCTGAGGTGGAGGGTGGGAGAACACTCATGGACAACTCAGGCTGAAGTTCATAGATAAAGTGGCAATTACTGATTCATCAGGAATGAAGACAAAGCATAAATCACCCTGGCAGAGAGGGACATGAAGAAGAGAGGGACATGATGAACACTGTGAACATTTCAAACCACAATATGCTCATTAGAGTGCTGGGTAAATACTATTTATGCCTCAAAGCTGATCAAATTTGTCAAGAGATTTAGCAGCTGAATAAAGACTGAGGCTGTTTATGCTTAACTGTCCCCTTGGCTGCTGGCAATAAATAAAGCAAATGAGAAGAAAATTTGCAATGAACTTCTTTTTCTGCTCATCTTCAGCCCTCTGTGGTTAAAGAGCTCCATCAACAACTTTATAATTAATCTTACTTTTCAATAACAGCATCTATTCCCTTTGATGGGTCTCTGAGGCTTCTGGCACTTTGCAGGGCTGTGGGCAGCACCAGCAGAGCCTTCATTATTCTCTCTGGGGCTGAGTCATAGCTGAGGAATATATTTGCATTGAGGAGTCAGAGAGGAAGATGAAGAAGAAAGTCTGAATGAAAATACTGTTTGCAGCAGGCACAGTGAAGATCTAAAGGAAGAAAGGTTGTTATCTGTGCCGGCGTGGCACCGGAATGTGGGATGCCTTTAAGAAGAATGTCACCATTTTCAACCGAGATTATGAAGACTTCAAGGGATGTATACAAGACGGGCTAATTGGCGCTGAGAAGTGGGATGGGAAATGATGGAATGTTATGGAACCACTGGGTACAGAGAGCAGGAACCTGAGCTCTGCCCATGCATGAGCAAGGTTAAGGAACCCCTGGAGGAAGACCTGGAAATCATCTCAGGGCCAGTTTGCAAATGAGGCCTGATGAAGGTAGGACTTCACAGTGTCCCCCAGGGGAACTTTTCTGTTGGAACGGAGTAGTTCTTGAGCTCTTCCCTAGGGAATGAAGCCCCAGGAAGGTGTGGGGAGGAGGGAAGCCAGGCATCAGAAGGGACAGAGGACTTCCCAGCAGGCCTGTGCTCTAGAATTTTACTCTGCTGGCTGACTCATGTGGGCTCTTGTAAAGTGCCCTTGGAAATAGATCCCAGCTATGTTTCTATACAACTGATTTTGCTTGTTGGCATATGCAGATGTGACCCTTAATGAAAGCAGTGTTTGTTTTCTGTACCTTCAAGTGGGATCAAGGAAGGGAAGTTGGCTTTTTGTGCCTTCATGAACAGCATGGTTCCCGGGGGCTGGCAATTTGGAATCAAATTTTACTGTCAAAAATGTAAAGAAGGGAAATTAACATCAGGCACAGGCCACTTGTGTTTCCCCAGCTGTTGTCTCACTGACAGCAGTTGTGTGTAACCTGCCTTTCCACTAAGGTATTTGGCCTTAGAAAAACATTTTGATTGGAGATGGAAAAACTCTAAATAAACACTAAACCAGTTTTTTAATGCCAAACAAGTCTTAACACTATGGAGAAGTGATGATCAAATGCAGATTAAAACCTTAAATCTTTCACTGTCTGAAAGATTCATTTAGTATCTAAGAGACAGAAGGCATGATGAAAGAGACACCATGGAGAAGCCAGCCAAGACGTAGAGTGCACAGTGAAAGCCACTGGCCTCGGGACAACCTCTGTGCTCACAGACTCTGGAGCTTCTGCAGGTCTGACCTCAGGCATCCTCCTCCCTGCCTCTCTAGCTCACTCTGCTCCAGCCATGCTGGAGGCTTCCTCTCCCACTCCTACCTCAGGACCTTTGCACGTGCTGTTCCCTCTGCCTGGAATGCTCTCTCCAGATTTGCACACAGACATTCCTGCGTTTCCCTCTAATTGCCACTCCACTTTATCTTCTATGTGAGGCCCTCTTTGGCCATCTGAGCTAGAAGTTCAGCTCTCCCTCAACACTATCTTCTCTTCCCGTAGTCTTACTTTTCATTCTAACTTATCTTGGACATATTACATATTCTCCTTATCCAATTTATCTACTGCTTCTCCTCCACTAGGCTGGGAGCTTCAGAGGGTAAGGATTTTTGTCTGTTTTGTTCACTCCTATTGCCACACATAGTAAGCACTGATAAATACATGTTGAAAGAATAAATGAATGAATAAATGATGTAACATGTCTGAAAGGGTAACCCTTTTTTCCAAATTCTACCTCTGCTGCACAACACTGGGCTTTTCTTCATATTGTCTCTTACTAAGGCTTCTGGCTAGGGACAAACTCCAAACTCCACTTTGGCACTATTACTTGAGTACTGGGAATTATAAAACACTGCCCACAGCAGAATCATCTTTAGTTAGTATAAAGGCAGAAATCTGCTGGATCATTACCAAACCTGCTTCCCCATGCTGACCTCTCAGACACACTATACGTCCCTATTTATATCTGAGTGGCACCAAGTTGCCAGTGGAATGTAGGCAGAAGTGATGTGTGCCACCTCTAGGCCTGGCCACTAAAACGTTTTGTGCAACTATCTTGTCTTCTCTTCAGTGGCTGGTTGAAATGAGGAGGAATCAGAGGGGAGATGGGAGGCCCTAAAAGATGGCAGAGCTGATGGATGGTAGAAACCTGGAGCCCTGAATGACTGTGTGGGTCAGCGCCCCACCCCCACATAGGACTGTGCAGTCCAAGCATGAGCAATAAACCTGTCCTATGTGCTGGGCCTGGCTGTCGGCATAGGTAGCATGACTTGGCTCGATGAACAGACATTAAGGCTATTAGACAACTGGCTTATCTGATATATGTTTCACTCCAAGAGAAACTTCATTTACCTTTTGTTAACTTCAAGTTCAGCCTCCCTGGACTTCTGTGAAAATTACAAGGAATTGCCAAGGGTGAGATAGGAGGAAATGGGAAGGAGCTATTAAAACACTTCTTCAAAGTCAGCTGTCTTCTTCCTTAAATGATAATACCAATTATACACATGGGGAGAGCTGGGGTAACCTTTGTAAACAAACTTACAGGAAACCTTAACCTCATCCCAGTTTTGAGATCCTGAAAACTTAATTGCGGTCTGAGTATGATCTACGTTTCAAGGCAGAATTTTGTCCTCTTTCACCTGGGTCAGGGAAGTCAGCCACACTACCCGGCTAGATCCTGCTCTCAGCGCTCTAAGAGAGCTGAAGTATTCATAGGGTACAGTGGTGCGCAAACGTGAACATGCAGCAGAGCATTACCTGTCCGGCGAGCATCTCATACAGCAGGACGCCATAGGCCCACCAGTCCACGGATTTCCCATACGGCTGATAAGCGATTATCTGTGTGAAAACAAAGAAATCAATTATACCTAGTGGTAAATCAAATAGCACCTGCTAGAACAGGTAAATCAAGTGGGGAGGCATTTATACAGTCAGCTCGTGCAGAGGAGGTGATATTATCTGTCTTTGATTTCTACACCAAGGACAGCGGGCCCCACGACTCAGACCTTTCGAGAACTATCACCCCACGATTCACTGCCCCAAACCTGTTTTGGGATTATACTTCTAAATTCACCTAGAGAGCAGAGAACTATTTGAAGGTAGATTTAATTATCCTAATTTGCAAATATCATCTGGACACTGAAGTAGATTTAAGATAGGATCTGACATCAGACAATCCAACTATGTAACAAGAGTTTCACTAAGAGTAATGAAGAGGAATAACTAAACATTCTAGTTTTTCTGCCTTGTATGTACAGGTACAATGATACACATTCACTCTGTTGAATCACTCAAGTTTTAAAATGTTTTGAAAAAGGCATAAAATGCAATAATCCAGTGCAATACCTGTACCTTATTTGATTCAAACCGGCCAATGGTAGAAAAGAAATTTTGAAATAACACTGGATAATAACATGGGAGCGTCATTCATTTGGTTAGGTGGCGTAATGGTGTGACGACTAGTTAAAAATCATTGTTTTCAGTTAGGGATGAAGATATTTACTGGTGAAATGTATAAGATGAAGTATTTAAGGGTGAAATGACATGATATCTTAAATTTTTTAAATATTGCAGTAAAACAAGTGGGGATAAGAATGAGTTGGCAAAATGCAGGCAGCTGTTGAAGCTGGCGGATGGGCCCATAGGGAGCTCATTCCATTCTTCCTTTTACCACTGTGGCTATCAGAAGCACTCGGGGGATTCTGTAACTTCCCCCCCGGGGAAGGGAGTAATGGGGATCTGAATTTCTATGCGTGGGATGTCTTATTCTATTAAATAATAAAACACGGGCTTCGCCGCCTCTCAGGTTAGCTGTGTGCCTCATGCACACGATTCCCAGATTCCTGGATCACCCAGGATCCTCTGAGCTGAAGACATACCAATGGGTATTCAGAACAACCACTCTATCATTTTACGTGGGACTTTGACATATTCTAGGATTTTTTTTTTTAAATGGCCCAGAATGTCTAATTAAATGTCTTGGGACATAAGAAAACTTTCCACATGTCTGCCCATCTTTACTACTTTAATGCACTACTCATATTTCTCCACGAGGAATGAGAAATACTACCTATAAGCTCCTGTGGTTTGCCTAAGTGTGGGCAGCAACCTGGGGGGGACACATTTGGATTCACAGCTCATTTCCTTGACAAGAAAATGATAACCAAAAGAACCTACAAAAAGCCCCTAATTTATGACCTTTATTCTTTTCCGCATGTTCTTTTGGTAAATACGCACAACAAAGAACTCCAATGAAATGAGTCCACAATCTACGACCCAGAGATGATAAATGTCATCCCAGAGCCTAGACAGGAGATTACTGGATTCATACTGTGTATCTTTATAATTTTGACACAATGGCAAACAGCCCTTCCGAAAGGGCTGGATTGAATGAATGCCCCTAACTGATGCCAGTTATGACAGTTTCGTGATATCTTCCATCACTATGTAAAATCATTCTTTTAGAAAATAATCTTTTTTTTTTCCTTTGTATTCTACAAGCCGTGCTTGCCCATTAAAGGAAAATGAGAAGGAAAAAGAGAAAAGCAAACAAATAAGAAAACAAAACAAAAATCCTAGAATATGTCAAAGTCCCACAAAGTCTACAGTCTTACCGCCTAGAAATATTAATAGTGTTATTTTCACAGAACACTTTTCCATCTTTTTTCTAGGTGTGCCATATATGTGCCTAAACATTTTTAAAAATGGGATTATTCTAACCTGCTATCCGGTAGTCAGTTTATTTACTTAATAATATATCACGAGCATCTCTGCGAGACTGTTGATTATTTCTACAGAATAAATTCTGTAGAATCTTGGGGTCAAAATGCTTATTTCTGACTCAGGAGTATAAATTTTAAGACATATTGCCAGATTATTCAATAGCAGCAGCACATGGACACTCACATCCGCAGTAAACAAGTATCTGCTTCCTGGAATCCTCACCAACGCTGGGGATTGCCATGGTTTCTAAAATGTGCCAAATCAATGACCAAAAGTGATATGCAAATGGTCCTTTCATTTGTGTTTTAAGTCACATTTTTCACATGGGAATTAGTCACTAGTGTCTTTTCTTTTGCCTTTTCCTTGCCCTTTCCCCTTTCTTTCCTGTGGCAAAGACACAAGTGACTAATTTCTTTTTTTTTTGACAGAGTCTTGCCCTGTGGCCCAGGCTGGAGTGCAAAGGTGTCAGCACAGCTCACTGCAGCCCCAAACCCCTGGGTCCAAATGATTGTTCTGCCTCAGATGCCTGCGTAGCTGGGACTACGAATACCCAGGATGACACCCAGCTACATTTCTATTTTCTATAGACAAAGGGTCTTGTTTTTGCTCAGGCTAGTTCTCAAACTCCTGGCCTCAAGTGATCCTCCCACCTCATCCTCCGGAAGGGCTGGGTTGACAGGTGTGAGCCGCCATACCCGGCCACGTTTCTCTTTTTTAGTAAACTGCCTACATACTTTGCCCGGTTTTCTGTCATGCTCGGCTGGTCCATTCATTCATTCTTTCAGGGTCTAGGCCGGGCGCTAGGGGTACTATGTAGAAAAGGGCAGGTAAGGTCCCTACTCTCACAAGAGATTATGTGGATTTCTTACTGATAAACATGAGCCTTATATATCTTAAGGATACCAACCTTCTGTTGTTGATTTTACAAACAGTTTTCCAAATTCATCTATTTGTGTTTTTTTAAATAGTATCTTTTAACATTCAGAAATATAAGCCTCTTAAAAATATCTACAAGCTTTTCTAGTAGGCATTTAGCCTCTGAATAATACTTAGAAATTCCTTTCCCAAAAGGGTAAAAATTTTTATTTTCTTTTAATTATTTTGTAGCTTTACTTTTCATGTCTAGCACTTTATGTAAAAATTATTTTGCAGTATGTCATAGGAGAATTAACTTAGAATTTTCTCCCAAACGCCAGACTTTCATCTCAGCATAATTTAATGAATAATTCACCCCCTTTTTAACCTGTTGGAAAAGCACTTTTATCAGATACTAAACGATCAGCTCTGACCTCCTCTTCTTTCCCAGGCAATGCTCCCACAGAGCCTCCTACTGCCAAGAACGCCTTTCCTGAGTGTGCAGATGAAGCTGTTTGCCTTATTCCACTTCCCATAGGATTGTGACTTCTTCGTTGTAGACTTCCCAGGGTTGTGATTAAATAGATATTTGTTTAAAGGCACCAACCTGATAGATTACAAATTCTCTGAAGGTTAAGATCCACGTTCATCACTGAAGCCCTAGAACCTAGAAACTTCCCGACACATAAACACGGTCCCAGACCCCTTACAGGGTATGTACCGAAGACCAAGCCTCAAAGGGGTGCTTAACAGACCTTGGCTCCTTTGATCTTCCAGTAACCCTACCAAGTAGATACTACCATTGTCTCTGAAAAAACTGAGGCTAAGGATGACTAAGGAATCTGCTCCAGGTTTGTCCAAATCTGTGACAGAGTCTGAAATGAGCTCTTCCTGCTTCGGCATTTATTCTTCCCACCCGCTCTAGAGAATTCAGCTGGATTTGCTGACGGCCTGATTAGGACACACCCCAGCCGTGTAGCTCCACAGGCACAGTCCCTGAAGTGAAAGTGGTGAACCTGCATCATTCCAGGACTGGCGCCTTCTTACCTGGGTCTTTCCTAGAGTCAGATGCATTTGAATACCCACTTCTACCTTAATTGGGAAGAAGGCACTATAGTAAATTTGGGGTTGCCGTTGAGTCTCTGTGTTAAGACGGGTGGTCAGCAGGAGGCGCTGCTGGGCATGGCTAGGCTTGTTCACCTATCCTGGAGTCTGCTGACTTGCCTGGCACCAACTGTAATCACTGGGCAAGTCTATTTCTGTTTTATTGGGATTTTCAAAGTTAGAACAGAAAAAAAGAGCATTAGCACACCACATAACCGTAGAACGACTATAGAACTTCCCAACTGCCTAGAAAAAAGGTGGGAAACCTAGTAAGTGCCAGGACAAGCACTTAAATGGAAGTTTTCCTACTCCTGTATTCTACTTCTAAACATTATGTATCCTAGTCCCTCATGTGAAAGATACCGCCATAACATGTATTTAATAATTATTTAATGAGTAATAAAAAATAAAGGGTGAATGGATGAATGAATGCAGTAACTAGCGTCTGCTTGGATCCGTTTCTTGCCTTTCCATCTGTCTCCCTAGTGGGACTGTCTATTCCCTGTGTTTAAATGGCAGAAGCCGTGCCAGCCAGAAATGCATAAACCCGCATGGAAATGTAAAGAGCTACCAGGAGGGGAAACATTCCACCCCCGGGGACCCTGCTCGCCCAGAAAGACCAGGGGACAGTTAAATGAGTGCATGTAAGAGAACTTTCTCTGTCCTCTGCAGGGTACTATGCAAACAGAAAGAACTACTAGGATTTTAAACAAAGGAAAAATCCCATTTTATAGGTGAGAAGACTGAGGTTCAGGAAGTTAAGAGACTTGCCTGAAACCAACCCATGGATTAGGAAATGGTGCTCCGAACGCCGACATACTTAAAGATACAGTTTTTTGGCTTTGAAACACACTCATATTGGGATTAATAAAATATTAATTAAAGGGCCTTAAGGATTAGATTAAAAGATTTGAAATCATCATTTCAACCGCTGTAACTGTATTTCAAAAACTCCTGAATACGATTTGTTCTTGTAATTGTATTAAGGCCATCTGCTATGTACTTGGTATTTCAATGGGTTTGTTTCTAACCAGAGCTGAGGATCAGCCGCTGAACGAGGGAGGTGACACTTTGTTTCCCATCTAACTTTTGACAAATATCCCAGCAGTCTTACCAATAAGACCCCTCTGCTTGGGTGGTGGGGAATGTCAGAATTTGGAAATCCATCAAAAGGCGGGGTGCGAAAGCCTTGTTTCTGGTGACAATGATTCACAAATCCTAGTAAGTGTGGCCAACTGAAAGTTTTTAAATCTCTACCCATTTGGCTCCAACTGGCTCTTCATTTTCTATTTCCACAGCATTAAACTCTGATGACTCCTTCTGATGACACCCTCTCCTTGCTCCAGGGCTTACCAAAGCAGACAGCCAGGTGCCAATGGCTCATTTTTTCTTGCTATGGCATTTGTCAGCTTCAAGAGCTTGTCTGTTCAGTCACTGGACGAAATGACAAAGTCACTCCAGACCTGTAACGCCTTCAATTATAACAATAGGATGGGATTTAGAATTTAGTGGGAGCATTTTTTCCTGGAGTAATTTATAATCTGTCACCTTTGTCTTTGCCCTAGAGGAAATGGGAGGTTCTGAAGATCTGGATTACAGGGCTTAGGGTGCAACGTCATGGTTGCAAATTCAAGTATGTTTCTCTTGGGAATCAACTGCTATTAATAAATACCTTCAACTAACCAAAGCTTCAGTGCAAAAGGGGAACAGTGTTAATGAGCCCACTTGAAGCTAAACATTGGGATACACATAATTTAGGATTTAGATGTTGTAATGCCAGTGTTCTAATTCGGCCAGGCTGGAGAGAACTCAGGCATGGAGGGCAGTTGTAAAATGCTTTATTCAGCTCAGGGGGGTGCTGGTGAGCTAAGTTAGGAGGGATGTCCGCCCTTAGCAATCCCCCATTGCTAAGTTACACATTGCAATCTGCAATCCACAGTCCTCACAAGGGAAAGGTCCTGTGTACCTTTATACCCAAGGTAACAAAAGTAGCAACAGGCAAGCAGCAGTTACATAAGCTTGTGACCTCACGGTACACAGTTACAGCCATCTAGGCGCACAAGGCACCTCCTGGCAAGACCTTGGGAGAGAAAGCCTACTTTTCTTGTCCCTATAAGGATGTTGGTTATATCGTCCATTCTGAGCTGTCTAGAGCCACTGGACAGACACGTGGTTTCTGAGCATTTTGAAGGCAGCTAGTCCAAATTGAGATGTCTTTTACGTGTAAAATGTACATCAGATTTTGATGATTTAGTATGAAAAATGCAAAATAGTTCATCAATTTTTATTATTCTAGTTCTTTTCCAACTTAAAAAAAATGTGGCTGCTAAAAACAAAAAAAAGCAGCAGCAGCAGAACGTTGTGGCTGCTGAGTGCGGTTTTGGCTTGCAGCATGTTTTTGTTGGTCAGCATCAGCCTCCACCTTCATGGCTCCAGCAACCCACTCTGGTCCTCTGGTTCTCATGGCCTAGGGAGCCGGCGTGGGGCTGAGGACCAGGCCCAGAGGCCATGGAAAGGATGATGAGACTCTTGGTTCTGCTCCCAGCAGGGATAGAAGCAGGTGTCTCTGGCATTTGGGGGCAAATAGGGACTTGAGGCCAAGCCTGAGGCTGCGTGACATTCTGACGCCCCAGGCCAGGGGCTGTGATGGCAGTTTGGCTTCTTGCAATGGAGAAGCTCACAAAAGGAGAGGCAGATTTGCCAGAAAGGGCCGCAGTTGGCCGATTCCCCTCAGCACATGGGAGGCTGAACTTTGGCTTCAAAGACAGACCTCCAACAGGGCCACTGTCATTCAGCTTTACTGCCATTTGTCATTAAGCTCATTGTTATTACTATACTCACAGGCACCAATTGCTTGGGGGAATGTCAGGATGCTACAAATGGCTGCCTCTATTGTAGAAGTCAGACAGAACGAGCTTTCAGCCACACGGACACAGGACCAGGGCATGAAAGGGACCAGAGGGCAGCTTCTCGTCCATCTCTCACCAGGCCAGCGGGTGGAGAGACTTCACTCCAAGGTCACTTGGAGAGGATGGGGCTTCAGAAGGCTTCTAACTTCTGACTGCTCAGAGAGGACAGCACAGTAAGGTTTTTGATGCTTCTGGCAATAATAGCAGTCACCAACATCACTACCATAGGTGTGTGCTGTGAGCCAGGCTCTTCAGCCCTGTTAGTTCACTTAACATTAAGACCATTTCAAAGATGAAAAGAGGCACAGAGAGGTTGAGTAGCCTGCCCACAGTTATACAGCTAGCAGGCAGCTGGGGTTTGAACCCTGGTCTTTGGCTTTGGCACACGCATTCTTCAGTCTGGCTCTGAAGGCTCTTTCTCGACAGACCCCATGAGAGTGTAAGACGTATGTATGGAGACTCATCCTCCTGTTCCTGGCTGCACTTGAACTGGACTCCACACTCCTTTCCACGCTGTATTTACTCACCAACCCTAGGAGCCCACATTTAAATAAATGGCCTGACCACAAAAGACCAAGGCTGTCATTACCAAAGTTCAGAGCCCTTACACATAAAATAAGCTCAAATCCTTTTCTTACACTATCTCTCCTTACCACGTCCCAGTGACCAGGACAGCCAGGTTTGACTAAGAATTCATGACTAAGATTTCACTTGGCCCACCTCCCTGGTCTTCCAGGTCCTCCATCTCAGCCATGAGAAGCCTGTGCACCCTGGCCTGCCTAGACGAGCTCCGCCCCACTGTACCCTGCACACTGCTGCCCCTGTTCTCTCTATCAGGGCACACCCCAGCAGGGTGGTATCCACAGGAAGGATGGATCTGAGGACTCAGCCTGTTGTCTAGAAGGGGAGGAGGTGCAGGTTCTGAGGGGGCAAGTGGAGGCTAACCCTGTGAGGACAGCCCACCAATGTGGGGTTGGCAACTGCAACCCGTAGGTCAAACCCAGCCTGCCTTCCGTTTCTGTACAGCGTGTAAGGTAAGCATGGATTTTACATTTTTGAATGTAAAAAGGAAAAACATAAAAAAGACCGTATTAGCCTTTTGGCCACAATAGCTGCTCAATTATGCCTCTTGGGAAAATCTAACATTTAGATTTAGGAAAAGCCTAAAATAGTTTCTATCTAGCCTCTTGTACAGAAAATGTGCTGACTCCCCCCACCCCCCACAAAAAACACAGGGCAGGGGACCCTCTGCCTGGGTCCTCACTGCCTTTGACCTATAGAACGTGGTAGAAATGGCCCAGTTACATTCCACGTAGAGCCTGAGGGAGCTTGTGGCCAGCACCACACCAAGGAGCTCAGGATGAACTACTGAGTGATAAGTGACCACGTGGAAGGATCAGGCTAGAACCCAAGGGGCCTTGGCCCAGGCCAACAACCACCGGCCACCCTGGATGCCCCAGCACCAGCAGAGCCCCGGAGGAGCCGTGACAGCCAAGTCCTGATGGGAGTCCAGACTGGGAGAATCGCAGTGTCACACAATTGTGGTTTTTAGCCACTAAGTTCTGGGGTGGTCACAGAGCAGTAGATAATTGAGACAACTGCCAAATAATGAGCAAAGATTTACCGAGCGCTCCCTCTGAGGCCAGCTAAGCTTGTCACGGCAAGACCCACCCGCTCCCCAAAGTCATACTCTGAGGAAGGTTCCATGATTATGCCTATTGACGAAGAGCAGAGCAGTCGCCACCTGCAATCAATCAGGGAGCCTTCCCTTCAGGGGTGACAATTAAGACCACATGGGGTTAACATACAGGAGAACCCAGTGAATCTGGAATTGAATGCATTGTCCTCAAGCCTTCTCTGCATGGCCTAATCGCCTCTCTTTGAGGGGTTCTCAGACTCCACCACAGCAGCCCTTGTCACTGGGGTCTTCTCTGGGGCTGGGCAGGTATTTGTGGGTCCCCATGGAACCCTACTATCTCAGGCCTCCTCTGCCAAATCCAGGGAGATGTGCAAAATGTTAATTGTAAATCAGACCATGTTTTGCTTTTGTAAAATGTGCTCCTGTGTACAATGCGTGCAATGAAAAAGCAGCCACATTTTCGGCTCAAACTTTCACCAGAAAAAGGTATTCATTTTATGTATGTAGATACAAAATATTTACAAAACATTCTCTATGTGTGGGTCATCTCTTTGTAAAATTTTGTACTGAATATTTTGTAAATAAAGGTCTGCTTAGCTACTGTTTCCCATTTTCCCCATGTATGGCGACTTTGGGGTCACCCTGTAGGAATACTACCCCATGTATAACACGCACCTTTATGTTCCCTCAAAAATTTGGGCAAAAAAGGGCACATGATACATGGAAAAATACAGTATTTGTGTAGTTTGTGTAGTCAAGGAATGAAGCAGGAGTTAGGAACTAATTCCATGACTGTAAGAGCTTTATTCCTGGAATAAAAGAATTTCTAGAACCAGGAAGCCTCAAAGTGTAGTGGGTCTTTACACATGTGTTTGGCAGCAGAGTAGTGAGTGAGCTGCACCCTCAGAGGGGAGACCAGCCACCCAGGGGTCAGGGCAACAGGCCTGCGCTCTGAGGCTGGATGATCAGCATCCCGGCCCTGCCACTTGCCACCTACGAGCCCTGGGCAGGTCACTCTCCTCTCCAAGTCTCCTTTTCCTTGCCTGTAAAGTAGGAAATGATACCACCTATCTCAGAGGACTGTTGTAAGAACACAATGAGATAACAGGTCTCAGAAGCGTGACACAGAGCACAGGATGAACAAATGTCAGGACTCTCTCTCAAGACACCCACCTCCTCCCACCACCGCCTGGGCAACTTTACTAAGAGGTGAAATAAAGCTCAGAAATCTCTGACCTATTTTCACCAGATTTAAGCAAATCCTTACATGAAAGGGCCAATGAATGCCGGCCGCAGAATATCAGAAGTAAAAATTTACCCGCGCATTACTGGGGCTCTGAAAATAAGTAGCGGGCCCACAAAGAGCAGCTCATTTGCATTCTTAGGGTGATGCTTTCTCTGGGTGGCATCTGAGCCAGGTGACAGTCACTGCAGGGAGAAGCTGCTTGGTCCTGGGTTCAAAGCCCGAGTCTGCCTTCAGTTGGGCTGTGGGGAAAATGAACGAATTTCTTTGCACCTCTGTTTTATCACCTTAAAGTCAGAATTAACTCAAGATTGAAAAAAGAAAGTAAAGGAGGGGCTCAGCCCCAGTTTAGGAGACAGCAGGCTGCACAGAGGGGCAGGGAAATCACGAGCAGCTGGTTATTTCTGGAGGAAGAGCAGAGGGGAGTCAGGAGACGGGAAGGGCCCCCCACCTCAGTCCACAGTATCACAGAAGCTCCAGGGAACAGGTATAAACTGATTAAACTCTCAGGCCGGGAGAATTATGAGACCAGTTAAAGAGCTGCAGGCAGACAATAACATACAGGAGATAACATAGCCAACATAATCTCTAGAAAAGAGCCGAGAATTGCACAATTTAAGGAAGACTACAAAGGAAAGCCCGGCGCTGGCTCCCAATCTCTCTCTGAGGCTGGAGCGCGGCTGCTTCATTTCTCTTGTAATGTTGGAGTCATTGGACCATGACCCCACATAGAGCCAAAATTGCCCTTTGATAGAAAGCAAGCTGCCCTTTGGTTTTTCATTCTTTCTCTCTAATTGAGTGCTTTTCTTCGCTCCTGCCTGCGCCAGGCGGGCATGGGGCCTGCGGTTCAGAAGCGGCGGATCTGAGAGGGGCCATTGCTGCGCTGATGGGCTGTTTTCTCTCCGTATCTCATTTTCCCCCTTTTCTTCTCAGTTTGCCAAGCCCTAATTTACTGCCTGACTGCTTGGCTGTGTGAGTTATTTGCTCATTGCATTTTTAGACCTGCTTTTGTTTTCTAGCCCTCTATACCTTCCTTTCTCCAGAGGCCAGAAAAAGTCTCTGGAGACAGCATAGTGCTATTGGGGGGACCTGGGCTGATGTCCCATCACCTGCAGACACTCAGGTCCCTCGCCCCTCCTCTGCACTGTGTCTTGTCCTGTGGCACCAGCCCCACAACTGCAACGGCTTTGGAAGTCACCTGCCAGTAAGGAGAGTTCCAACCCTCTCAGTCCTACCTCTGCGTCTCTCTACTGCAGCCACACTCAGGAACGTGGTGCCCTAGAGCCTCACCAAGCCCTGACCCAGGCGCCAGGAGGTGGGCGCACCTGCAAACACAAGCCGGAATTCTGCCCTGTGGAGCTCAGTGGGACAGACAGAAGTCACTCCAGGAGCATATCCTTGACCCTCAGAGGGGAACGAGTACCCTGGAAGGACAGCAGGAACAGGGTCGGCAGTGATGGTGGGGCTAGAGGTTTGAGGGTTTAAACAGGAGGCCTCCCCAAGGTGACCTCTGGGCTGAGGCCTGAAGGAGGTGATGAGGGAGCCACACCAGTGCCTAGGGTGGGACACGGTGGGTGGGTGGACAGGAAGAGAAGCAGCCCTGAGGAGGGGGACAGAGGGTCTGGCAGTCTGGGGTAGAGAGGGAGCCCACAGAGCCAGGCAGGAGAGCAGGGTGGGCAAGGCCAGGGGGCAGAGAGGAGCTGGAAGGGAGCGGGGGAGCGGGTGACACAGGGGCTTGGGTCCTTGAGGACTTTGGCTTCCCCAGATGCCCGATTCACAACCCTGCTCATGGTGCCCTGCCCCGCCCCACCCTGCTCTCAACCCCCTCCAGTTCCCCCATTCCTACTGAACAGTCCATGGGCTTGTTGGGACCCTGGTTCTTCCCTCCTCCTGCTCTGACAGACACTTGGCCCGAGTCCTGCTTCACACACCTGGTCCCTTTACCTGGCCAGTCACTTCCGGGGGAGAGTTTTGTTTATTTAGAGACAGGGTCTTGCTCTGTCACCCAGGCTGGAGTACACTGGCACCCACATAGTTCACTAAAGCCTCGAATTTCTGGGCTCAGGGCATCCTCTTGCCTCAGCCTCCTGAGTAGCCTGGATCATAGCTGTGAGGCACTGTGCCCCGGCCAGGAGACTCTTTGCAGCATCTGCCTCCTCCTGGGCCCCAGCCCTGGGCACCCCGTTCTTTCCCACTTGGACTAAGGAAATCCACTGGCCATCCTCCTCCCCACGTAGTCCTGGCCCAGGGTCTCTACTCTCCCATGCTGCTTCCTGTGGTGGCTCCTCCCAACCATCATCCTGCCCCTCCGCCAGTGCCACCTTCCTGGGACAACCCTCCGAAGACGCAGAGCAGCCAGGAGGGGGATGGCAGCTTCCTGCCGCCTGAGGGCTCATGCTCCTCATCGTCCTCCTGTGCTCTCCACTCCTGCTCCTGCATAAGGTGGTATGTTCTCTCTCTCCCCCTCTGTCTGTCACCAGCTCCTTGGCCCAGATCCTCCCGCACCCGCCTCCTGGGCCCCAAAGGTCCCTGCACGTTCTGAGCTCACGAACTTGCTTTCCCTGGAGCCCAGCACCCACAGCTTGCTAGCTCTTCCCCTCCCTCTCTGCACACCCCTTGCTCTTTCCCTCCTATCCCTAACATGCTCCATCAAAGGAAACCCAAGACCTCCTTTCGAAGAGAATCACCGCTGATGGCTCACTGGCTAAATCTCACCTGTATACATTTCTTTTGCTATATATTGGGGCCAATTTGGAACAATTAAGTGAATTTTACATAAAAATGCAGACACTGGGCTGCTGTTACAGGCACTGAGGGGCTGGCATTCTTGTAGGGCTGGGATGCAGAAGCCGTGTCCCCGAGAGAGCAGTCAGCTCCCTGAACCTACTCTGTCCCCAACCTCACAGAGTCTGCCCATCTGCTTGCAGCAGCTGGCTGCAGGAAGGGCAACCACGCCCTCAAATTTCTCCCCTGGTGATGTTAGCTGTGTTGGGGGTGCCATCTGGTAGCGCCAGGAGGAATGCTGTTGTGTCCATCCTTCCAAATCCAAACCTCTCCTGGGCTTTAGTCATGAATTTCTAACTACCTCCAGCCCCAAGGTTCTCCTTGCAACTCAGCTCTTCCTCTGGGCTCACCTTCCTGGCCAAACAGCCCCAGACCAGGAACAGGACGTGCTGCCAGATCACCACTGGTTCTTAAGGGATCTCCCCAGTGTCATCAGCTGGATGCAATTCTGTCACTGTGTCTCAGATCAATGACCCCTGATTCCAGTTTAGATGGGTGGACGTCCAGGAAAAGATGGTTTAGGGGTGTCCTGCTTTCGTCCCATCTCTCTGGACACAGTGTAACATGTGAAAATCATGTGCAGGTTCCACGGTCAGAATGCCCCAGGTCCAAATCCCACCTGTGCCTATTAACCAGCCGTGTGACCTTGGCAAGTCACTGAGCCTCTGCTCATGTCTACAGTGTGATGAACAGAAGTGCTGGGGGGTTGGCCCGGAGTGGACAGTCAGGACGTCCCGGGGCCCTCTCTGCGTGGGTCTAACACGGCCCCTGCCATAGCAACAAGGCATGTGAGGACGATTCCATGTGGCACATTTCACTCAAGCTTTGCTCCCACTGCAGCTGGGGCCACCCGAAGGGACACGGCCAGAGACCAACACGTCTCCTGCCAGGAATGAGTGCGAAGTGCTGGTGCCCAGAGTCTGATCGTTGGCTTGTGGGCTAAACTTGACTCGTGAGTGGATCACACCGCCCAAAATGACTTTCGGGGGGGTTAAATCCAGAGGAAGCTTTTGTTGGGCCTTCTCAAGGACTCTCACTGACCCCGAAGGACTCTTTCTATGTGAAGCAAAGAGCAGCCTTCACATGAGCTTCAGGAATTGTTTCCTGATCGGGGTCCTTCTGTGGGTGTCAGTGTCCAGTCTAAAATCCCCTCTGTTAGTGGCATTTTCCGCCTCACTGTATTTGCGGGGTAAGGAGATGCTACAGTATTAATCGATTTCAAGGGTTTTGATCAAATAGCCATAAATATTTAAGCCTTCGTCTTGCCTATTAAGGGAAATGCCATCTGAGATAATTATTTTGCCTCCGCTTGACAGGAACATTTACATAGAGGACAGGATTAGTTTAACCTTTGAGTGGATTCTGAAACCTTGAACCTGTTTGGTCTTTCTCTAATTTGCAAGTATTCCTGTGGCCAGGTATGCTAAATTCATGAACAATTACAAGGAAAAAATGCTGGCAAAAGGTGAAAAGACCTAAAATGATTTTTGATTGATTTCCCAAAGCAGTGTGGCTTATATTTTCAATGCAAGTCAACTGAAATCTAAACATGGATTGTGATTCCTGCTCGTTGATATGAATGACACCTCTGTAAGCACAGGGAGGGCAGGGACCCTGTCTGCCTGATGGCACTACGCTGGGCACAGGAAGCACACAGAATGCCGTGTGGACACGTGAACGGCTCAGGTTTTGAGCAGGATAGTGGAGGGAGTGGTGCAAAGGCCTGGGGATAACCCAAGCTTGGGGCTGAAGCCTCCTTCTGGCAATTCTCAGTGATGTGTCCTCAGACACAGTCTAAGTCACCTCGCCTAAAACATCATGTCACTGCCCCTATGAGCTTTTATGGGGATTAAATGAGGAGAAGTTTATACTGTCCCTGGCACACAGCAGACCATACAAATGACTGCTCGTGCAGTGGACGAAGGCTTCAGATGCAAAGGTATTTAAGTGACAGCACATTATTCTCTGTGTATGAAGAGTCCAAAGTCACCAAGATATGTTAGAAGTGTGTTCCGGTGTGTCTAGTGGAGGAGAGAGTTGTCCAGAAGGCAATGCCCTCATAATGAGTAAGACAGACTGAAAAGTCCCTTCTTCCCCAGAGATGTCAACCTTAATCCCTGGAACCTGCAAATATGTTACCTTTATGCAGTAAAAAGGGCTGTACAGGTGTAAGGGAAGGATCTCAACATGGGGAGATGATCCTAGACATTTTGGTGGGCTCAAAATAATTCCAAAGATCCTTGTGGAAGGCAGGAGGGAGGCGGGAGGGCAGGAGCTGAAGACAGAGAGAGATTGGAGGATGCTACGGTGCACAGCGGATGGAAGTAGCACCGTGGGCCAGGAGTGCAGGTGGCCTCTGGATGGTGGAAAGGGCAAGGGGGCGCACCCTCCCCTGAAGCTTCCAGAAGGAACCAGCCCTGCTCACTATTTGACTTTAAGTCAGTAAGACTAATTTTGGACTTCTGACCTCTACAACTGTAAGATAATAAGTTTGTGTTATGTTAAGCTGCTACATTTGTGCCTATTAGGAAACTCATGTCACGAGTAATAGGAAACTCATGTCACGAGTAATACTGAACAAATAGACAACCTTTAATTACAGGGAAAATTTCACCTCTGCTGGACACTGTTATACGCACTGTTACTAGGTAGCAGGGGTGTCACTGGGCACAGGAAGCTCTCTGTTGGATCAGCAGAGACCTGGTCTTAATGGAGCCAAAGTTTAACGCCACCTTTATTCCTAAAAATACTGCCATTCCCTGTCACTAAACTTTTACGGGGTCTGCTGGGCTGTCAAATGAAGCCTGCACAGCTCATAATTACAGCCTGCCTACAACCTGCCAGCTAGCAGAAAGCTTCAGAATAGATACTGTACCAAGAGGTTGTATTTTTTATTGTACCATCTCTCTGTCATGTTTGAAGAATCTGACTATTTAAGTTCACGATATGTCTGTAGGTACTAACAAGTGAGTTCTTTTAGGGGAAAAATCCTAATGAGTTATGTACCAAGATAATATGTCACCTTTGGCCATGTAATTCAGAATCTAAGTTTCGAAGTGAACTGTTTCTACGCTGCCTAGGAACATAACTCATGAAAAGGGGCTTAGCAAAAGCATAAAAATCAGCTTCCCCTTCGGAGTGACTACTGCTGAGGGTCTACTAGGTGCAAAATGTTGTATTAAGCACTTGGGTCCTCACAGTGATCCCACAGGGAGGATATTATTATCTCCAACTTGCCACTGAAGGGGAGGGTTCAGAGAGGTTAAGGGATGTCCCCCAGTTCCCATAGTCTGTACATAACAGAGTTAGGTTTGGGGCTCCCATTGATCTGACTTCTGAGCTTGTGTCTTTTCACTAGACCTACTGACAAATGCCTGGGGCAGTATGTTGGAAAAAAACGGATATGCTGCTAACAGCTCAAAGTGGTCCTGGGAAGAGTTGAGGCTGGCCCAGCTTTGAATTCATGGCTTTTCACCACCTGGAGTTCAGTTGGGAAAAGACTATTGTATCCACAGGTCTGTGAGTGGACAGACCGTGGGCTGTACAATGACCCAGGTCTATAACCCGTTCTGTCATTGGCATGTAGGATGCTTCAGAAAATAGGAAAAAAAATTCCTCAGTGTTTAAAAAAAGAAAGCATAGTATGGCCACTGCAAGAAAGATGTAAATCTTGGAACCACTGTGCTTATAACCAAACTGATAACATCACAATGTGTAGTCTAGAACAATAATCTCTCCGATGTTGCTAAAAAGCCATCACTGTACCACCTTCTAACCCAGCTTTCCCAGGCGGGATACTTTCACGAATAACTCCCTCCACCTTGTGTGTTTCTCAAATTGTTTTGACCACAAGCACCTAAGAAATACATTTAACACCATGCAAATGCAATTGGCTCATGTCGATGTGTAACAAAAACAAGAGTTCCAGAAAGCAAGACGTGGCCTTGCTGTGTGCCATGAGCTCTCCCATTTCCTTTTCTATTTTAGTCTATTTTGTCTAGTTTCGTCCGTTTAGTGGGCATGACCCACACGTTGACTTAGTGATTTACTGATGACCCTGCCCCATGAGGGGGCTGTATTTACAGTTTGAAAATTCTGGTCTAGAAAGGAGAACTGGGTTCCCTACCTCCGGGGCAATGTAATCTGGAGTCCCACAGAAGGTCCTGGTTGTGACTCCATCCATCATGTGTTCCTTGCACATCCCAAAGTCTGCGATTTTGATATGTCCTTCTGAATCCAACATGACATTATCTAACTTCAGATCCCTGCAAGCAAACAGGTTAACTTCAGAGTCTTTCCAAACCACGTGTGGTTTGTTCTGGAGCTGGTGAAATAGAAGGATATTTGAATAGCCACCATCTCAGTGGCATCTTGAGATGGAGGGCGGTGGCCACAATTATTATATTTTTCTATCTCCAGAGCCTAATATTGTGCCTGGGTCAGCGTAGGTGCTTAGATGGACACTGAATGAACAAATGGCTGAACTAGTGACCCCCACCTTGGCCGTGCCGGTGAACGCAGAGATCCCAATTTAGCAGTTTGGGGGACATGTCAGTCATCTGATTTATTGATATCCCACACAGGGGTGGGAGGGGTGTCTGCCACACAACGCGAGTGGCCACATCATGGGTTTAGAATGACTTATTAGGTCACACACGTGCTCCTCCCATTCTGCCTGGTACTACCCTGCTTCCCCGAAAATAAGACAGTGTCTTATATTAAGGTGTGCTCCCAAAGATGCGCTAGGTCTTATTTTCAGGGGACGTCTTATCTTTCCTGTAAGTAGGTCTTATTTTCGGAGGATGTCTTATTTTTGGAGAAACAGGGTACACGTCCTTTCAATTATTCTTCAATTAACACTGGAAAATATTCTTTTTCTTTGGCACCAGACTTAAACCACAGCCAATAACAGGAAGAATTTAACTGGATAGTTTTTTTCCTTGCCTCCCCCCAGTCCCCTGTGTTCTTCTTTTGCTGAGCACCAATAACAGAAATTCAGTTTCCACTGTTCCTTGACCTCCATTCCAAATAAAAGGCAGAGGAAGGAGCTGTCAGTGGAGAGGAAAACAAATTCTCTTGTGGAAAGTAGACATGCATTACAAAATCTCTGAGGTCTGGAAATCATCAGGTGGCTCTGATTTGCCTCAAGGCTGCAGAACAGAGGTGGGTTCCAGTAGGTCTCTCTGACCCGGCGGGGTGATCACCACAGATTGACCTGCACACAGAGGTTATAAGGTAGGAGAGCTGTGATACACACCTGTAGATTATTCCTCTTTTATGGAGAAAGAACAAGCCAATGGAAATCTCTGCCGCATAGAATCTGCAAAAGAAAACGTGTTTCAGGTTTCCTGATTGCTTCTCTGGTCTCCTTGATACTTTTCGCCCTCAAGTACGGGCATACAGAGATCCAAGAACGTGAGACGCAGAGGTTTTCGGAGGTCGGTGTCAGCTCTGCCAACCTCCAGCCTTTCCCTCTGCCTCCTCGTCACCCCAATTCACCCCAGAGCGACACAGCTAATAAAGTGAGATGGTTTTATTTTTATTGTCAGAGGAAGGTGAACAGGTAATTCACTAACCATGAAGTCATTTCTAATACAATCATTTCAAGAGTGGATGCTTGTTAGACTGTTCTAAGTCATGAATATGGTTCAGAACATTTCTGTTTTCCCATTCATGGACAGAATACACAGGGTGTTTGAAAATACAGTTACTCCCTGGAAGACTCAGTGTAGTGGGTGAGGCCTCTCTAGTTTATTCATTCCCCTCAAATGCTGGAATAACTGAAATACACACCATAATTTATTGCTGAGTTTACCCTTCTAAATAATTCATAAAAAGCGGTCATTACTATCACTTCAAAATTCTTAATAGGTAAATATCTGAAACTCAGACTAAATGCAGAAGGATATTAAAAAATCTGCACAGCATTTAGGAGCCTTTGAAGTCTTGAGAAGCCACAAGACTGTGGCTGTGCAAAATCACACCCAGGAGGGTTAAAACAAGCTCACGTGTTTACAGGAGCAGAGGAAAAAAAGCTTGTGATCAGGACCAAACTGAAAGGGAGCTGCCTCTGAAGGCGAGGGGAGGAGGGAACGCCAGGGAGAAGAGATGGGATTATAGGTAAGTCGCACCTTATTTTTCATGCTTTTGTGTATTTCTTTAAAAATAAAAATAAAAACAAAACACCTTTTCTGCAACCCCAAAACAATGAAAGAGTATTAGATAGACACATCTTTGTAACATAGAGGTGGGTATTTTGCTATATGCCCTTTACAGCTCTGTGCTATTGCTTTATTTTATAATCCGAGTGTTTTAAGGCTTTATAACTACAGCATAAGAGACGGGATAAGCAAAGGCATTTTTTAATGATAAAGTAAAAATAAAGGCACAAAAATCTCCCTAAACATTTTTTAAGCTTGCTACCAAAGAATTCCCTGCTCTGCCCTCAGTTAACCTTCCCTAGAGCAGATAATCCCCACATGGACCAAACATTCTTCCGAGTTATCATTGAACATCAGCCAGGATCCTATTACTAGCTGCTACCGTGACTCACTGGGGTGCATGCCCGCTATGTGTCCTCAAGGTTAGGGAAATAAAGCAGACTTGCTTTTGTCCAGTTTGCGGAGACTTCCTGGCTCCTGAGAAGTGGGAGGACATTTCAAGCATCAGAGTCCCTGCATCCCTGCCTACCACGAACAAGTCCCCCATCTTCACTGGAGTTGACAGACATTCTCTCCTGTGCTGGGGGGCTCCTGTGTCCTGGCACTGGAGGGACATTCCAGTGGAATGCTCCCAACTGAGCTTCCCCAAACCACCTCCTTCTCGGTGGCTGTGCCCAGCCAAACCCAAAATGGGGCCTCTTGTGAAGAGATTTCTCTTTTCTCACCCCCTTGGTCTCCAAGTCCTCCTGGATGTTTCTGAAGGACATTTTCCAAGGTCAAGCCCTAACTTCGGCTCTATCCCTTCTCCCCTACAAAGGCTCCCATCCCTCTTTCCCTCTTTCCTCAGCCAGAGGGCTCTGTGAAAACTTAACCTGTTGGTGTCAAGTCCCAACCAAGCCCCTTCCTTCTACCCCAGCCAAGTTCGTCCTCCAGGTCCTTCACCTGCAGCTGCTGCCCAGACCCACCAAAACCCTGTTCCATCTGCTGTACACGCTGAGCTGAAGGCCAGTCCCGGGATTTGCAGCTTTTCAAATCTCTTCTTGGAAGGCTCTTCAGGTTCAGGATTTCCTGAGGATGGCCCCCTCACTCCCTTACTTTTATGGGGGGCTTGTGTGGTACACACACACTCTGTGTGTGCCTCTAAAGTTATAACGAGGCATTATCATTACTGTGTGGCTCCCAACTCCAGGTTAAAGCGGAGCTCCCCCAGGCAGGGGCACATCATTCCTTTCACACTCACGGTGGCTAACTGATGCACAGAGGGTGTGAGATAATCTTTTGCTCATTAGATAAGTTGATTCCATCAACAAGGTTCAAACTGGGTGACAAGGGAATACGCCAGCACCTCCAATTTTGGGAAATAGAATAAGCCACTCCTTTGGAAACATCTAGATCAATGATTTTCAACAGATACGCTGGAAAACTTTATAGATCGTTAATTAAATTATCTTCAAAAGAAGTTCAAAGCACCATTAAGTATATTCTTATTTTTTACACTTTTCTTTTTGATCAACCCAATTTAAGTGTGCTGAAGTTGTTTAGCTGTAGGTTCAAGTGTGCCGTGAGATAAGAAAGGTTGAAAAAACACTGATCTAGATGGATCCTGCCCATATATCTGCCCCCTTGGAATGTTACAGGGCTCAGCTCCAAACTGGGTAGAATCCCACTTGCACATTTCACCCAGTAGAAGTTCCCAGTCGGGAGTACTGGGTTACCTAAATCAAGGGACTTAAATACTCACACTGCTTGTGGCTCCTTAAATTTTCCTACTTGCTGAATGTGGTACATGAGGTCCCCACCGTTGACATATTCCATGACAAAGTACAGCCGATCCTGTGGACCAAGGTTCAGTAGGTCAGCAGGGCCCCTCCCCGGCCAAGTGCTGCCCCCACCCTTCACAGGCCATACTTCGCTTTCTCATTAATAAAATGTGGGCCGCACAGGCAGATCCGCTCAGCGCAGAGCTCTTCGAAATTTTTTTCCCCAAGAAAAGAGTAAGTAATAAGCCCTATTGCCCGAGGGCCTTGGGAATTATAAACTCATTACATAACTTTGAAATAATGGCTGTCAAGGTCTCTGCTCCTTCTGGTTATACACAGTAATGGACTTGAATATTCTTCCCCATTTCCCTCCACACATTTCTAAGCAAGAGATGGTGTGAAGAATCCGCATCAGCTAATTATCTCATTTTAACTAGTGCTTCTCCATGGCCTGCATGTTTAAAGGCTGGTTTGCAGTGTCTAGGAGGCGTGCCAAATTAACGGAGCAATGTGTTTAAACGGATGCTCCTGAAAACACATCTCTCGGGCTGGGCTGGGCTGGGCTGATGAATTATACATGCTTAATGATATTTGCTGGGCAAGGAGAGATGGGACTACTGATGAGGGGCCTAATCAAGTGTTCTTTTGCATCCATAATCCACCCATTTTATTTTCTATGTCACTGATATGCTAAGGGTTGGCCCCAAAAAGGGCATGTATCAGGACTCAAATAAATCTGCGTATTTGTGAGGACATAGTGCTGAGACAGATGGGGAGGTTGAAGGGTTTCACAGCAAAATATCGACAACCAAGGAGAAAGCCGACCTCTGCTCTCTGCTGGAAGACATTGTCGTTTCACGGAGATTATTAAACATTAAAGGGCTGCGTAGGGAGAAAAAAAATGATAAGGCCAGTGCTAATAGCCAGGGAACAGCTCTGGTAGTGCCGATCTTTAGCTCTTCTGTTACGAACTTTAATTTCATCTTCATTTCTTTATTTTGGGGCTTTCCAGAACTGAATCAGGGTAAGGAGAGTTACACCCTCCAGGCTGAGATGCTGCGCTATGGTTCTCTCTTCCTGGAATGATACACTTGTTGCCCTGGTGTGACTGGATTCAGAGCTCACGGAAGCTGCCACCAGCGCTCACACGCTCCTGTGCCTGGCTCGGTGGCCTCTATCACACACCTTGAGGTTCTGGGAGGCTGCACTGCCATTTTTAGATTCTAAACTCCAAAAGCACTGAGGGGTGCCTCCCAAGAGTTTTTGAAGGGAGATATGAAACAGAAAGTCAATTTCTGACTAACAGGCAGTTGAAAATAGGAATAATCATAACAGCTGCAGTTATAGCCATGATTAGTGAATAAAAGGGACCTTCTTGGAGGAGCGGAAAGCCTGTCTCTGACAATGCCTTGCTGTGGTGCCAACTAAATGTCTTTATTTCTTGTAGGCCACTTCAAAGCCCCACAACTGACTGATTAGTGCTTTGGAATTTTCTTTTCTGTCCTCTGTTTAGTTTTACTGTATGACAGGAGTCAGCAAACTTAATCTGCAAAGAGCCAGATAATAACTATTTCAGGTTGAGTAGCTCCTATAACTACTCAACTCTATCTCTGCGACCATGGATGGCAGGTAAATAAACGACCATGGCAAGGCCCCCCAAAACTATGGATGCTGAGTTGGGAGGGGCATCTAGTTTTCAAGTGTCATAAAATATTATTCTTCCAATATCTCCCCCCCCACCGCCTTTCTTAGAACTCAGGGCTACAGAGAACAGGCCGCACTCAGTCCGCCACCCCCATCGTGTGGCACTGAACGACACTTGTTCACAGAATCACGTTTCCCAATGTTATGATGCCATGCTTGGCAGCTAAACCACTGGTCTTAACAATCTGTGAGTTATTTCACTGTTTCTGTATCTCCAAGTCTTTGTGCATTACCTAGAATGAAGCAAACCTTTCATGTAACTGTCCACTGAATTAAATAGCATGAACGTGAGGCCTCTAAGCAGAGGACATCACACAGGCAGAGGGACAAGAGGCTGTGCCCTGTCATCTCTGCTTGGCATCACATGACACCTCTCTCCAGCTCTCTCCATGAGAACAAGGATGCAGAGATACTCGGGCTCAGGCACAGCCCTGAGAGCACGCAGGGACACACCCCGGGGTCCTTACCACCGTCTGGAAGCAGGAGTGCAGCTGCGTCAGGAACGGGGGCTTGTCCAGCAAGGCCAGGACGCGCTTTTCCACCATGGTGCACTCCACGTCATCATCTTGAATCACCACGTCCTTCTTCAAGATTTTGATTGCATACAGCTCTTCCGTCCCCTTCCTGTCGGCAAGCATCACCTAGGGACAGACGGAGAATGACCTGCACCTCTGAGCATCCATCCACTCCCGGGGATGAAACCAGGCAGGTGACGGGTCAGCGGTGGCTCGTGGAAATGTGTACTGTGTGATATACAAAGATGGTAATGAAGTTTACATGCAAATTTTGAAGTATCCCACAACACCACAAATTAAACCTCGCCAGCATTTGTAGAACTTCTAAGCTGTTGAGATTTGTATGGCGTGTAGGCCGTTGATACACAATGGTACAAATTTGGCTGTGAAAATGATTTATACTCTATATCCTATCCTGAGGTTAGTCTGGAGGAACAAGTTGACTGACCTTTGTAATTTCATGAGTCAGGAACCCAGACAAAGGCTCAAAATCAGTTCCTGGAACTATCGTGAGATCTGGGCCCACAGAAGGCAAAGGGAGAACTCCGGGTGGCTTTATTGAAGACCCCGCTTCAGAATCTCATAATGGTCACATTTGCTTACTACAAGTTAATTTTTAGTTCTGCAAATTATTCATTCAGACATTTCAGAGCACCCCTTTCTCTTCTGAACTCTGAGAAAGGGTGATGCACAGTGACTCCACCGTAGCTTTTTAGGTACAGTTGTTTTTAATGAAATGAAGTAGGAAACACCCAAGGAAATATGTACGAGCCACAGGGAAATCTAAAGGGCTGTTCCAGAAAACTTGGGGAGAGTGAAACTGATCCAACATTCTCTTCAAAAGCCCCTCCACTTCCCCAATAACTGTCTTCTTACCTTTCCGAAACTCCCCTTCCCCAGCACCATGAGGAAATTGAAGTCACAGAGTTTCACTCGGTCAAGGTTGTTAGAAGGTTGTTTCCTGTCTTCCGAAGGACTGATTACTTTATTACCAGCAGGGCCGAGCTTGGCTTTCTGAACAACAAGCACAAATGTGGAAAGCATGGGTCATATTTCTGGGAAAGGACTGACAGAGCAAAGCACAGGTGCGTCTGAGCTTGAGGCTCGCTTGGAGGTGGGATGGGATGAGACAGCAAATTGAGGGTGAGAAGTTACGATCTGTTCATGTACCAGTGGCCACACTTGCCCTGAGGGAAAAGTCCACCAAGTAGCAGAAGATTGCCCTTCCCTAGCACAGCAACTATATCCTCAACCAAGAACCAGCAGGAGAGTCGGCCAAGGGCAGGCTGATTCTAATTCTGGAATGTAAAAGTTAACCTCTTGGGGAAAAAGGAGCTTCAGAGTAAGACTGGTAACATAATAAAGGAAATAAACTGTGTAATGATGTTTTTCCGATTTGTAGATTTTCCCATTTGAAATTAATCTGCATAAAGGAAATTTGTACCCACGCAAAAAGGGAGAAGAATGCCCTCTGGAGAGGAAATGTTTAAATGGCAAGATGTGGGGGATGATTTATTGCTATTTTCAAATGCACAGTAAGAACAGGGCTTCTTTCTATTGTTTTAAAGTTAAAAGAAATAGAGACACCGTGAGAATCAAGTTTCACACACAACGTGTGCTCTGCCCTTGAAGCCTGAAGAGCATCTGGTCAGGGATGTGTGAGCTGCCCAGAGATTTCATAAACAAGACCAGGCCACACAAAGGCCCAGAGGGAGCCATGCCCTCCTGACTCTCCCCAGGGAGTCAAGAGTCCCATGTACTTCGAAGGTAAAAAGTAAGAGGGCTCAATAGAAAAGGGAAGGCAAATGACATCCCAAGGGAGCCCCTGCAGAAACCGGAGGAGCCTCGATCGGGTGGTGAATCCTGCCTCCAGACCCTGCGTGGGGAACATAGGCCTGGCGAGGAGGCAGCTGGCTGCAGGATGCATCAGTTGCTGACAAAGACCCTTGCTTTGGATGCGCTGTCAGAGAGGGTACGCCCCTCCCCAGTCTCCCACAGCAGACTCCACAAGTGTGGGCTCTGGGCTCGGGAGCAGCTGCCAGGCACTCACTCACGTCAACAACTTTGCGGCTACTATGAAGATGGTAAAGGGGTAAGGAAGGCAGTCAGGGGCTTTGTGGTGGGTCAAGGTATGGGTAAGACTGAATCTTAGCTCTAGAACAAAGCACGGACTCGCCATTTTTCTCTTTACCAGCAGAGAAGGCTTACAAGGAGTCCTCCGTAATCCTTCTGTGACCACCAGCATCCCTTTGCCCCACAATTACTGAGTAGGCCCCTGTTGTGCCAGGCTGTGCTGGGGAGACACTGTGTTAGTAGAATGGCCCCGTCGGTGTCTCTGGACTCCTGACGCTAGTGCAGCGCTCGGCACAGGGTTTGCCCTCAATGCCCCCATGTGTCTCAGCTGCTTTGCTGCTGGATGAGGCTTTTCTCTGATAAAAATAACTTGTTTGGGATGGCGCCTGTGGCTCAAGGAGTAGGGCGCTGGCCCCATATACCAGAGGTGGTGGGTTCAAATGCGGCCCCGGCCAAAAACTGCAAAAACAAACAAACAAACAAAAAAACCGCAAAACTTGTTTGTATCATGACCAAACCTCATGTTTTGAGAACATGCTCTGATAAATTGAATGTACCTGTTTAGCAGAGCTATTAAAACGTAGGGGAGAGATGACTGCAATGCTTTTGCTTCAAGGCTGAGAGTATCCCACGTGGCTGCTAGGTGGAGGTCTCCTGCCCAGATGTCAGCGGGGTCTATGTCCTCTCCTGGTTTCACTAGTTTCTCTGACTGAGAGGATGAGGTCCTGTCCTCTAACAGACCCAGGAGGAGGCTCTCACTCCCACTGTCTACCTTAACCCTCCCACTCCCCCTCAGCCCCTGTGCCAGCCTCGCCAGCCTTCACAAGTTCCCAGATGCCTTCTGCTCCCATCACCCTGCAGAGCGCCTCCTGCAGCCCCTACATATACTCTACCCCTTCTCAATCCCCTTCCACCCCAGTGCCTTGAGTTTTCCCCAAGAACTAACCCATCGCCACCTGACTGTGGGTCTCTGAGGGCAGGCTCCTCATTGCTCCGTCCAGACTCAAAGCCCAGCTCAAGCAGCCCTCTCCATCTCTCTGGAATTTCCAACCCGTGCAGATGCCGTCTGAGCCTTGTCCACATCCCTTAGCTCCGCACACCTGAGGCTGTCTGAGGGCTCAACATCATGGGTCAGTGTGCCGTCAACCAGCCACAACTTTCTGCCAGTCGCGGTCAGGAGCGTGCTGCAGACTCTTCCGCCAGCTCCCGGCAGGACTGAGCTCCAGCTGCCTGTGGTGGTAAAGAGCCTAACAGGTATACTGGCCTGGCTCCCTCTCCTTACCTGGGTCACATTCCTATAGCCAGCTGGGGGCCACTGCGGTTCCCTTCCCCAGTGAATTTGTTTAATGCCTCTTACAATCACCTCTCTACTGCTAATCTAACAGCAGGTCCTACCCAATCTGTCTTCAAGTTACACCATCTCTGGCCCATCCTCTGCTTCCACACCCCACCTGCAGCCTGCTCTCAGGGTAAGTCAGCTGCTGGGGAACCTAAACAAACATGTGCTCCTCCTTCTCTGATTTATTGATCTGTCCTTCCTCACTAGACTGAGATCCTAGAGGTAAGGACAGAATCTTACTCAAGTTTGTATCTTTAGACTGAGTCCCACATGAGGCACACAATCAGAACTCCCGGCATCATCTCCTCCTCCACGTGTTCAGTTAGCACCAGCACTGATGGAATTTGCAGAGCCAACTTGTGGCCAGCACTACTCAGCCAGATGACAAACTTTACTGTAGAAGAGCAGTGATGCTCTTAGGTGGACCACTGCAGACACCCCGCTGCCCCGACTGCGTGCATTTACGCAGCTATAATCTGAGCTTCTCCAGCCATCACTAGTCACACTGGAACAGCCACAGAGAAATGCCGTGAGGACGTTCATGCCTTTAGGGCGGTTGGCCACACAATGCTCCTCTCCAAGGCCTCACTGGACTAGTTTGCTAGGCCAGCAAGCAGAAACCACGCCCTTGGCAGAGTTTCTCTGAGGGACATTCCTCCGATGACAGGTCCTCCTTGTCCCAGATGCAGCTGGACTCTCTGGCTGAAATGTGACAATGAGCCCCCCTAAGCTGACCATTTTTTTCCTTGAGTTTTTTTTAAATGTGTTGTTTGGCAACGGGTCTCCCAGCAGGATGAGGAGACCTGCCCTTCCTGGCTCGCACACTGTTGACATAGCTTAAGTTGTCACGAATGTAATTCAGACCCTACCAGGAGGGCAAGTAAAGTCTATGTGTGGCTAGGCATAAAAGCAGAAGCCGATAGCCTAATGGCAGAGATTTCAGAAAACCCAAGGAGGCGTAAGAACAAGCATGCTGGCCTCCTTTCCTCTAGCAACGGGGATGTGTCCCGGCAGAGCCAGACGCCCTGCTGGGACACGTGGGTGAATGGGAATTCCAGCTGCAGAGTCTGAAAAGCAGAATGTCTTCTGAAGATTGATACCTGGAGACGAGCACTGACAGACACTGACCTAAACTACATGTCAGCCCCTCAGTGATGTTCCTGCTGATCCGCCCTGAATCCTGAGTTCTACCTTGTTCCCTGGTTATGCAAAGAAAGTGGTGGAGGATCAGGCTGCCAGTAGCCATCAACAGGGCAGAGACCCAGGGCTCTGGGCACAGGTGACACTGTTTTACACCAGGTGAAACTCCTGCCCAGCTCTGAGCATGTCTTCTGAGTTCTTCAAAAGACAGGAGCACGGAGAATGGCAGCTGGGAGCTCAGGGCGTGCACCTGACTGAACCAGGCATGGCTGCGTGACGGTGGGGAGGCCCTTCCTCTGTAAGAGGAGATGATTCTCATGGTGTTCTCAGCACTGAGATCTTGGGAGGAGTACAGGTGAGGATATGGAATGGGCCTGGTATACAGTGCTCAGTGCTGGGTGTCTCTGATTATTTTTTTCCTGTTCACCTCTACTCTCAAGGGGGTCCAGTGGAGCCCTAGGAGAGGGCTCTTGCTCAGGACACATTTCTTGTTAAACTCATAAGTCTTTGGGTGAGAATTTAGGATATTCATGAATTTATACCACAAATATAAATATCTGTGTGTCTGACATGCTCCGGACAGGGTGCCAGGGCTGGAGAAACCAAGATCAATGAGGAGGTGCCTCTCCTCTGAAGAACTTGCAGTGCAAAGGTCCTGTGGTCTCTGTCACTGCTACCCAAAGCATGGTCCTCAGACCAGCAGCACCTGGGGGCTTATGTGAAAGGCATACTCCTGGGCTCCAACCCAGACCTCTTGAATCAAAACATGTCTTTTGATCCTTGAGTGGCTCCTATGTACCCTTAAGTTTGAGAAGTGCTGGTCTAAGACAGCTGGGACATTATTCCAGGCTGAAACATCCCTCTCAGATTCACTGGTCCCTGAGGTACTTTCCACCTTTGACAAACTTCAATTACCATATAAAACCAACAGGCAACTTTAGAAAGTACCCTGAATTTGGATTTCAAAGAGCTTGGATTAAATCTTGGCCTTAACCATATTTGCTGTGTGACTCTGGGCAAGTGACACTGACTCTCTGAGTCTCAGGCACACTGTGGTTTATTGGCTATGATTCAACAACTCAGCATCCTGGCTCTTCAGGTTCCTGAAAATATGACACCTTAGCTTTAGGTCAAATCTTGCATTGTGATGACCCCTGAATCACAAGGCTGTGAGACCAAGTAGTGTTCTTTCCTCATTAGCAAATTCAATAATAACCGACATTCACTTTATACTACAGATATATTCCAGAAGAGTCATCCAGTTTGCAATCATTAAAGATGTTCACAATTCAGAGGGCTCCTAGGGTGGCAAGAGAAACCCGCAGTACGGCAAATGACACAGAGTGAATCTGACCATTGCAAACCCCAGTTCTCCCAGGCTGGAGCCAGAGTGTGGTACCTGTGTATATAAGAACACTTAAACCCAAGAAGCTTCTGCGTGTAACCCGAGGGCCTCTCCACATTCAGCTCCCTATTAAGAGTTTTTTCGAATTAAAATTGAGAGAAGGTTATGACAAGTGACTTATATTGCATGTCTGTGAGGGATTAGTTGGTTGGAGATGTTCATCTTCTAATTAGGTTAAATGTTTGCAACTGCTGAGCTGTGATGCTCTGACCTGCGGTCACAGCAATTTTAATGGGTTTAACTTAATACCATGGACACTTTGCTATGCTTGAATTTTGTATAATGAATATACACCAGCTTCGGCATGTGGGAAAAGAGACAGACGCTAAAGACATAGAGGAAGTGTGTTGTTGTAAATCACAGGCCTCTAATACAACCTTCTGCCTATAAATCCTTATGGGAGATGCTGACTTATCGTCAGTATGACTCTAAGTCCAAAGATTCACCTGCAGTTAAGAACCAGTCTGAAACATGACTGCAAGTTTCCCAGGGGGCCCATCCTGAAATCATGGCACCTCTCAGTAATGCTCTGAAGTATGGCTTACGGCCTACATTCCACTTTAAATGTGTTCATTCTATTTTGTGACTGCCTTCAAAAAATACAGTATCTCCTAGCATTATGGAAAATATGGCTTTGATTAATATATTTATCAAAGATGTTTGCAGTGTGTAGAGACGACAGCGATGGAAGGTTCTTTCTACTTCTAAGATTTGGAGGACAGATGAGCCAGCAATGGCTGATCGTAGATGCAAATGAGTAACTGTGGATGTCTCCAACAATTTGTTTTTTGTACAATTAAAAATGCTCTGTATTCAGGGACTATCTGAACAAAGCAAAATAAGACTGATGGCGTTTCAGTGATGCTCCGTAAACCAGGGCATGGTTAACAGAAATAGCTATGCTATATATAACCAGGGACACGGCCTAGCATCTTACCTCTACGGCAATGCAGTTACCTGCTGCAGCATTAGTTACGACAGATTATGTATTTCAGAAGTAGAAAGAAATTGGAATTGGAAGGAAGTTTTCACGGTGCCGTGAACTGAGTATGGGCTGTGTATTTCTAATGAGCGGCATGTCACGACATCTTGTAACCCGGCAACAGTTAAAATGATGCTACTTAATGGGCATCACAGCCTTCTGGGTAGCAAGTTGGAGTAAATAAAATGCCCACTGTTCTCTGGCTACGTAATTTTTCATCTTCTGGAACATGCCAAGGGCCTGCCGCTTGAGGGCCTTTGCACTTTCTGTTTCCTCTGACCTAGATAGGCACAGGGCTCCTTTCCTCCTGCTCAAATGATGCTCTAACTTCCCGGCTTCCCCCGCTGTGGGCTGTGTCACCGCTCAAATGATGTTCTACCTTGTAGCTTCCCTCCCCCCACACCCTTGGGCTGTGTCACCCCTGCCTGTGGTTTGTGTCCCCTCACGCTCTTCTCTTCACCAGTTCTGTTTTTCTCCATTTGTTTGCAGTCTTCTCCCTCCATCAGACTGAGCACAGGGCCCTCCACTGCCTCAGACAGAATAAGGGGCTCAGGGGTCCTCACATCTTTACAGAACAAAGGAATAAGCACACCCGGGAAGGCGATGATTTCCTCATACGACATTTTTAAAAAGGTAGAGTTACTGCTTTAAAATAATTTTGACGATGCTGCTTCTTGTTATAAAAGTAATACATGTTCATTCTAGGATACTCCACGGGCACAGATAAGTCAGAAAAAAAAGAAAATTCAAAATATGCAGAATTTTGTGCTTTCTTTGGCAGCATCATACTGAAATATCTATAATTCTGTCACCCAGGGATAATCACCATTGACATTCTGGGAGGCCAGACAGGGGGTGCAAAGTGATATGTCTCAGTTTTCCTTCCTGGGCTCTGAATTCAGAATTCTGGTCTTTGAATATAGCACTCTTCCTCCTATAACAAGGGGCAGCAAACTTTTGGTCCAGACAGCAAATATTTTGGGCTTTGCAGGCCAAATGCTGTCTCTGTCATATCCAACTGTGCACTGTAGCATAAAAGCCACATAAATGAACGGGAAAGAGTGTAGCTGTGTTCCAATAAAACCTTAATTACAGAAACTGGCAGCAGCTGGGGTCTGGCCCGCGGGCTGTAGTTTGCTTACTTTGGCCCTGTATCACGCAGGGTCTGCAATCATTTATCCTCATTTGCAGTTAGATTTAAACAAATGTCTGTGTCTCCTGACTAACCTATCAAAACATCAACCATTTAGAGCCTCAAGTGCACTTGAATTAAATTACTATTCAGGCTCTTCCACGATGCCTGATATGCTGACTAGTACAAGGAAAAGAAGTTTTGCAGCCCATGTGGTAAGTGAAGTACTTATTCAGCAGGGTGAGAATTTAAGGGCAACACATTAAGTCATTCCCTTAATGAGAAATATTTCTATGGACACACCCACTCAGGCTGTTGCTGCTGTTCCAGTGAATTCACAGAAAGCTAGTGGGCCTCTGTTGTCATGGCAACTAAGATGTACTCCAAGGAGAAATGTGGGACCCGTCATGTCTTGGCACTTCGCCTGATGTGGAAAACGTGAAGTACTTGGTTCTTTTCATACCAAGTAATACTCATTTTCAATACGCTGGTGTATTTTCTTTATAGTCAGCCTCTTCTTTCCCCTGTTTCCCACATCTCCATTGATTACTGACACATCAGTTAGGCTGACCAGTCCTGAAGGAACACCGCCCTCTCAGCTGCTGTACACACCCCTGGAAGGCTGCTGCCCCCTCCTACTTCTCACCAGTTGCTGAGAATCCCATTTTGAAGATCCTCTAGAGCTCATCCTTTCTACATTTCTCCATCTGCAAAAATATGGTTTTTCTCCCACTAGGAAGTTGATGGTGCACCCACATCTGATGTCCACTTTGGAGGTAGGCCTAATGTAAGCTGCTATGGCCATGACATGTGTTTGGGGGCACTTACTAATTTTTTTTGGAAACCTATTTCTTTTCCTGCTAGGGAAGGTGCCCCTTTGGGATTAACTTCATACTGGCTTTATGAATTGGCTGTGGCAGGGTCAAGAGTCACATGAATTCAAAGATGCTATCAAGGTAAAAGGCTTCCCAGACTGTCAGTGACATGGCTTGCAAATGGGGAATTCTTCATTCACGCTAAAAAAGCAAAGTAGGCAGGAAAGGGCTGGGGCCCTGTGCAAGCGAAAATAGACCAATGGGGCCATCAGGCCCTTGAGAAAACCTTTGAATTCTTGCTTTTCAGCACCCTGATAATTCTCTAAAGCCAAGAAGCATTTGGGAGCATAAAGAGGAGATGTCATCTTCATGTCTGTTAAAAAGTAAAGACATCCAGGCAGAAGTTCAATGCTATGAGATGTCATGAAATCTTTCATTTGCAAATCTTTACTGCCCTCTTGTGGTACTTTGGTTCTGGAGAGACTGCAATTTTACTGGGATCTTTTAGTGGTTCACAAAGGTGTAGTCCAATAAATGCTGCAAGATGGCACAAACAAGACACAAAATTTTATCTTCCCAGATGCAAAAAAAAAAAAAAAAAAAAAAAAGTATCCTTCAGTCAAGATGATTCAAATCGCTAACAGGAATGCTGGGTGTTGGCAACTTTATTTCTAGGAAACAACAAAACCCCAAACAGTCCCAGCCCTCTGTGTGTCTCCTACATCTTCCTAAACCCTCAGCTGGGCCCAGATCCAGCAAGTCCTAGATCCAGGGAGGGCGGAGAAGCAGAGGCAGTGTGGACTGCACCAGGCCCTGGAGACCCACGGTGTTTACCTTACAAAGATTAAACAAAGAACTACCTGCAAAGGGGAGAAATGATGACAGTCACGTGAGGGGAAAATTCAGTGAAAAGACCATTACTGGGGACAATTCAACTGAAGCTGAATGAGCACAAACAGCAGTTCCTGAAGTCAAAAACAAAAATAGCAAAAAACCCATGCAGGACTAGCAACACCCAGATCCCCACACGGCTGCACAGCTGCTGCAGGACAGGAGTACAGGATGAGCCGGCACCTCACAGAAGAGGCGCAGGCCTACAGCCTCAGAGAGGTAAAAACCACAACAAAAATATCCTGTTCCCAAATGTTACCTATACTGTTCACCTACTTAATTCTCTTCTTGACAGGAAAAACCATTTGAAAGTGGTCATTAAATTTAGCACAAACTTTTATAATGCTGATTTCATCCTGTCTTCACTGACCATTTTTAACCCACACCATTTTTTTTTTTAAATGATGGATCTAATTATAGCTAATGGTGCACCTGCTTCCAAAGCTGATGGCAGTGGCATTGTTCCGGGCCTTTCTCTGGGCCCACTGTGGCCATCGGCTCGCAGGGAAGCTTGAGGGCATCCAGAAGGGTGAAGAGATAGTATCTGGAGTCCCCAGATGGGGGCTGGAACACCAGTGAAGGCATAGTTAACTCCTCCAAGGCCTCAGTTTCTTCATCTGAAAAATGGGCTAACACCCCTCCCTTGTCCCGCATGCCTGGGGAGCCCTCCCTTCCTGCAGGTCAGGGGCTGGTAGTTGCTGCCATTCTGCCTGGCTACTGTCAGGGGGCAGCATCAGAACACAGAGGCAGGTGGGGGTCTCCCCACTGCCTTCAGGACTTGGATGTAGCAGAACAGTCCGTAGGTGTTGGCCTACAGGAGCTGGTCACCAGGGCTGGAGGGGCCTTGGAGGAGAAGCTTTAGGGGAGGGTGTCTGAGGCCAGGGTGGGGTCAGCATCTCATTGGTGGGCGTAGGCTTGAAGTCTGCAACTTTCTTTCCTGGGGATCTGGGCTTTGCGGCCACTCAGTATCTATACTCTAGCCCTCTCAGTCTACAAGGTTGTGCAACTTGAGGGATTGTGGGAGGTTAAGGTGTTGACTCTGCTCTAGAGGGTAGTAAAGGAGAAGTAGTGGAGGGTAAGTGGCTGAGATGCTAGGAGTCTCCAAGGTGGAGGGCACCATATTGGAGAGGAAAGGAATGGGACCAGATTGCTTTACCAATGCAGGTAAAACTCCTGGGTCTCCCAGTCAACAGGCCAGGAGACAGCCAGGAAAATCTAAATACAGTGAGGGTGACCCCATGAGTTTCCACCCTGTGTGTGCCCCCAGGACACCATCAATCCTGTGCAAATCTGGCCACCCGCCCATAGCAGTGAGGCCTGGAATCCCAGCCTGTCTACAGAGGGCAACGGTCCCTGGGGGCAGCCTTGGACTGATTACCAACAAGTCTATTTCAGAAAAAGCCACGGGTGAAGATTGGTTCCTGGCCCATCGAGTGATGCCACCATGAAAGAGGTTTGAGTGAGTGGTGATGCTCTGCTGTCACTGCCTGGGTCAGGGTGAATTTCCAACATCGGGGTGACATTTTCTTTCTCAAGTAATCTGTGTTTCTTGTCCTAAGATCCATAACAAAAGGCACAGAAAACATTGAAAACGTGCACCAACACAAAGCATGTTAGAATAGAGGGTCTGTCAGCTTGACGCTTCCCGACTACTCCTGGCCTCACTTCACACAGCAAGTGGGCACATTCCCATCTGATGGGCTACTTGTATCTCAAGGAAACCAGTCTCCCAGCCTGGGGGCATGAGTGGTTCAGAGAGCACAGCAAAGGGTTCCCTTTAAACTAGCAATGAAGGGGGCACCTCCCCTGGGGGAGACTCTGATTCCCACTCCCTGGGGGAGGGGAGCAGGGAGAAGGCTGAGAATACCAACTGCAGCAAACAGCAGACACTGTTCTCAGCACCTTTCAGGTTCACTCGCCTCATCTTCCCAACATCCCAGGAGCTTGGTACTTTCACCATTTCAATTTAGACTTAGGGAAACAAGGCAAGAGAGAGGGGCTGAGTGGCCCAAGGTGACACAGCTTAGGAAGTGGCAGAGCCCCATGGGATTTGAATCCAGGCAGCCTGGCACCTTCCTGCCGCACGCTGCTGCCTCCTTGGGAGGACAAGGTGACAGCTGAGCTGCCCAGCAGCAGGTGCAGGGAGCAGAGCGGTCCTTCTGGAGATGCAGCAGCCTCTCACTGGAGTTGGGAGGAGCTGGGAAGAAACCCGGGGAGGTGAAGACCTCGTCCTAATCTTTTCTTCTTTTTTCTTTCCCTTTTCAGCCACATCTGAACACACTGCATCACACTGTGGGATGGGTTTTCAAACACAAACCACAGGAGAGCAGGGACAAGGAGCAAGTTTTCACATACAACAGTCACTGTACTCTGCAAGACTTGTAAAAACTCTGGGAATATTTTTTTTTCTTTCCTGTTTCCAATATCTTTGGGTCACTATCTCTAGGAGACACATCTGTAGCATCAGATACAAGTTCTAGAGATGAAAAACTCTAAAAACATTTATCAGATGGTTTCTTCCCAACAAAGTTTTTAAAAGAGGATGTTGTATGTTGATTCTATCTTGGGTTAGGGACTAGGTTTTCTCCCTTGCACATTCTTCACCTGAGCATATGGTTGTTTAAATTCTCCACTTTGTTCCAATATGAATGCACTGCAACAATCTAGGGCTGATTGGAATTTTTACCATAGGCAATACGCTGAGAGCACAGCTGGTACATAGCCCTAACCAGCTCCCCAGAAGAGAGAGGTGCCATCTGGAATGACAATAACAGACAAGGTTTTTGACATACTTTGCATGCAAGTTGCAAGATTCCACTACATAGTCTGGGGATAGAATGGTTGATGAGGTTGCAACAATTAAGTGAGTTGGGGAAAAAATTAAAAATGAGAAAATAAGAAACACACGTGGGCAATATTAAGCTAGGCATTGCGAACATCAGAACAGCTGGGTGATTCTGGCCCCTGATATATTACACTATATCTTCTGTATAAACCTGCCTGCATGCTAATGCACACTACGCCTGTCTAAAACTGAAAATGAGTCTTAACTAACATGTGCTTAAAACATCTCTGTGAACAGGGAGAAAGGAAAGTGCCTTGTCCATTTAAAGAGGCACCGCTTCGGAAACGCTCCATTTTGTGGGAAATGAGGTTGGTTCAAATGCACATTTAAAAATAAAATAATAATAAAAAGAAGCACCCTATCTGTTCATATGATGCTTTTAAAACAGAGTTGAACTTCTTTTTAATCATTGATAGAAAGTTTCAATAGTTCCCTGGAAATTTTTTAAACTGGCCTGATCTGAAGAGGAGGGGTGGCCAGTCTATCACCTGGTGATTAATATATATTACAGTGCAGCGGTTCTCAACCTGTGGGTCGCGACCCTTTTGGGGGTTGAACAATCCTTTCACAGGGGTCACCTAAGACCATCCTGCATATCACATACTTACATTACGATTCATAACAGTAGCAAAATTACAGTTATGAGATAGCAACAAAAGTAATTTTATGGTTGGGGGTCACCACAACATGAGGAACTGTATGAAAGGGTCGCAGCATTGGGAAGGTTGAGAACCACTGTTACAGTGTCTGCACTCACTGGAGGGCTGGGACCACCTAGAGACACAGGTAGGTGTGAGACTGGAGCTGCCAGAGCACGTGCTGCATCCTGAGGGGTGGACGGCTGGTGGCTGGGGCTCGGAGGGGAGGGAAGGGGTGTGGGAAGAACTACCTTTAAGAAGGGAATATGTGTTTCCCCTGCTCTCCCTCCAAGAATCTTTATAGTGTCATGTCTTACGTTTAAATCTTTTATCCAGTGAGAGTCCATTTTTGTTAATGGTGAAAGGAGGTGTGGGTGAAGTTTCAGTCTTCTATGAGTCGCCAGCCAATTCACCCAGAACCATTTGTTAAATAGGGAGTCTTTCCCCCAATTTATGTTTTTGATAGGCTTATCAAAGATGAAATGATGATCAGTGTCTGTGTTCATCTCTTGGTTCTCTATTCTGAAGCTCCATACAATTACCTCTCTATTTTTGTGCCAGTACCATGCTGTTTTGATCATTATAGATTTATAGTATAGCCTGGAGCCTGGTAGCATGATTCCTCCTGATTTGGTTTTATTTCTGAGTAACATCTTGGCTATTCAAGGTTTTTTACAAGCTAATACATTCCTTTTGGAAAGACGTTTGGAGAACACTCAGGGATCTAAAGTAGACCTGCCATTTGGTTCTGCAATTCCTCTACTAGGTGTATACAAAAGACCAAAATCACTTTACAACAAAGATATTTGCACCAGATTGTTGACTACAGCTCAGTTCATAATAGCCAAGTCATGGAAGAAGGCCAAGTGCCCAATGACCCATGAATGGATTAATAAACTGTGATATATATATATATATACACACACACACACACACACACACCATGGAATATTATGCAGCCATAAAAGATACTTTACCTCTTTTATGTTTACATGGATGGAGTTGGAACATATTCTTCTTAGTAAAGTATCTCAAGAATGGAAGAAAAAGTGTCCAACATACTCAGTACTACTATGAAACCAATTTATAATCACTCACAAGTTCATATGAAAGATAAAACACAACTATAGCCCAGGATGAAGGAGGGAAGAGGAGGGAAGAGGAGGGAAGGGGGTAGAGGGTGGATGGATGGAGGGTAAACAGTGGGACCACACCTATGGTGCATATCGCAAGGGTACATGTCAAATCTATTAAGTGTAGAGTATAAATGTCTTAACACAATAATTAAGTAAGTGAGGTAAAGGCTATGTTAACCAGTTTGAAGTAAGCATTCCAATTGCATATAAAATCAGCACATTGTACCCCATAAATGCATTCATGTATACATGATTTATGTGTTTATGACTTAATAAAAAAAATTTATTTATTTATTTTTTATTTTATTTTTGTAGAGACAGAGTCTCACTGTACCACCCTCGGTAGAGTGCCGTGGCGTCACACAGCTCACAGCAACCTCTAACTCTTGGGCTTACGTGATTCTCCTGCCTCAGCCTCCCGAGTAGCTGGGACTACAGGCACCTGCCACAACGCCTGGCTATTTTTCTGTTGCAGTTTGGCCAGGGCTGGGTCCGAACCCGCCACCCTCGGCACATGGGGCCAGCGCCCTACTCATTGAGCCACAGGCGTCCTGTGGCTCAGTCGGTAGGGCGCTGGCCCCATGTGCCGAGGGTGGCGGGTTCAAACCCGGCCCCGGCTGAACTGCAACAACCAAAAAATGGCTGGGCATTGTGGCGGGCGCCTGTAGTCCCGGCTGCTCGGGAGGCTGAGGCAGGAGAATCGCTTGAGCCCAGGAGTTGGAGGCTGCTGTGAGCTGTGTGATGCCATGACACTCTACCCGAGGGGCATAAAGTGACACTCTGTCTCTACAAAAAAAAAAAAAAAAAATTTAAAAAGAATATTGGCTCGGCACCAGTAGCACAGTGGTTACAATGTAACATCGGCCACATACACCAAGGCTGGCGGGTTTGAACCTGGCCTGGGCCTGCTAAACAACAATGACAAGTACAACAAAAATAGATAGCTGGGCGTTGTGGCGGGCCGCTATAGTCCCAGCTACTTGGGAGGCTGAGGCAAGAGAATCGCTTAAGCTCAAGAGGTTGTTGTGAGCTGCGATGCTACAGCACTCTACCAACAATGGTATAGTGAGATTCTGTCTCAAAAAAAAAAAAAAGTGAACATGACATCTGTATAAAAGACAGGAGAAGAGAAAACTGCTTAGGTTAGTAGGGAAACGTTACATACAGGAAAGCAGTTAGCAGCAGGAGAAAAAGAGATGGACCCCGACACAGCCTGGGTTCTGTTTCCAATGCAGACAAGTGCAGGGACAGGCGGTGACTCCGAGAGGCAGAGCAGTGAGGGAAGGCGAGGCGAGCCCTCCAGTGCGCACGGCTACAGGGTCCCCTGCTGCAGATCTGGCCCCCGCAGGGACAGGAACTGACTCTTGCAGTTTGAATGGAGGGAGGCCTGGAATCAAGCCTCATGAGGACAGGACTCTGCTCTGTCCTTCCTGGTGGCATGTGTATGACTAGACATGGTCCATATAGCTCCACCACCTTTCTGGAACATTTGGCTCTGGGTTAGCCTGCCTGCTTGGGGGAGTACACAGCCAGGTACCCAATCATTTTTATACATAGATCACCATTCTTCAATACATGAGAATGAAACCAAGCCCGCTTGCCATGACAGCTATCTGTAACAAAATTTATTTTCTCTGGATGCTTCACAAGGCTCTTCAGTACCCTGAAGTGCCCAGGATTCCTGGTGAGCCATAAGCTGGTGGGGCAGCGGGTGAAGCAGGCTCTGGCTGACTAAAGCCAGGCAACCAGGCAGGGGCAAACCTCTCTTTACCTTTCACTTCTGCCTAAAGAAAACCCAACTTGACCAGGCAAATTTTCTTTCTCGCATACTTTCTTGTGAGAAATGCAAGCTGAAGCCCACTTAACAGAGAATTCTCTACAAGGTGTCATGGGAATAATCCTCCAAGTTCACAGAGACTGTGAGATGCTTTGGGGAGAGGATGTGAGAGAGAGGCCAGATTTCTGAACCCACATTCCACAGCCTGGATGGGTCCCAGCAGCCCTGACCCAGAACGGAGATCAGAGGCAAACATTGTGCCTTGTGCTTGTAAGGCTGTGTCTCCTAAGAGGGAGACCAGTCAGGGCATGAATGCATCTCTTTTCACGGTTATGGGCTGGTTATCTTCAATCACATCTTATCGCTGTGGTCCTTTAAGTCAGTAATCACAAATCTATTTATAATTGTTCTCAAAATAGGACATTTTGTTCTAATGCCAAAAGCTCTATTTTAGACTAGAGATTTTCATCCATATCAAGATTGAAGGGAACTCACAAAAGCAACAAAAACACCCCTATTGGGACGGTGGTGTTTAACAGAACCTTAAAGGAAATGTAATCTGGCATTTCTCCCGCACCTTTCTCCAGGGTTGCCAGGTCTTTGCTGGAAGACCTCCAGGTATAGCAAGTACTTGAGATGCCTGAGCAGTGCATGGCGTAATGTCAGGAGTTCCTCCCCCAGCTTCCATCTGCAATAGGTCGCTTGCTTCTACAGGGAGATGCAAACCCTCTAGCAGAGACACCTGGACCCGGTGGCTATGCAGCTGCACAGCCTCTGGCAGCCCCAGGGCATTCGTTACCCCTACACTCAAATGGACCCAGAAGACAGAACTCTAAGGCTGTGTCGTGCTTGTATGTGACAAACCAACCCGAATCTCCATCTTGGAAGGGAAAACTCAAAGGAAAAGCTTACAAAGTCAAAGTGAGTGAGCCCAGACTCCGGGCACCTCTCCCTGTGTACATCTCCAAGAGCTCTGAGGGAACACAGCCTGGACCACAGACCTGGACGCCGGGTGGGAGATCAGGAAACAAAACACCTCTGCTGAAAGCAAAGGCGGCAAATGCCAGGGAGCTCCATTGGCACCCAGATGTTTCCCACCTGGTTTCCAACTACATGCCAGAGACACAACAAGCCCTGAACTCAGTGGATTCCTGAGCAGTGACGCGCTACGGCCCCCCGTAGGGGGTCTGATGAGCTGGGAAGTGCCACCGTCATTGTGTGTGCATCAAGGCATTGGTCATAAAAGGCAGGGAGACCTTACCCGTGAAAACAAACAAAAACCAAAATAAAACACCCATGGGTGCCTCAGCCCCAGGTGCTGGGACCCCACTTGGGAGCTGTCAGTTTGGATTCTTTAAGCCTCTGTGGTCCTGTCACCTTGTTAATAGCACATCACCTCAGGGAAGACATAATCTTCTCAGAAGTGAGGCTGGACCAGTATCCCAAGAGCTGGAGACACTGGTGCCTGGACAGAGTGCTGACACCCGCTCATCCAGGTTAGGTCCTGTCCAGGAGAGAGGGGAAGGTCCTACTCCTCTCCACGGGGAGGGTCAGGGACATGTCCAGAGTGACTGGGATGGACCCATGTATGAATGTTACCAGTCCGTTTGGGATTTGGGAACGTGAAGGCAGCGAGACCCTCTGGGCTCCAGAATGGCCTTTGCACGGAGGACCTCCAGCCACCCCTGGACCTTGGCTCTCCCAATGTAGACTCAATGGACATTGGCCCTGCCTTCTCTTCCTCCAATTCCTGTAAACAGAAGGAAGCATCCTTGGTATTTGCTAATGCTGCTGGATCCCAGGGCCTGGGTACACATGAACAGCTGCTTCTCGGGCAGTGTCTGTGGCTCAGTGAGTAGGCGCCGGCCCCATATACCGAGGGTGGCGGGTTCGAACCTGCCCCTGGCCAAACTGCAACAAAAAAATAGCCGGGCGTTGTGGCAGACACCTATAGTCCCAGTTACTCAGGAGGCCGAGGCAAGAAAATCACCTAAGCCCAAGAGCTGGAAGTTCTGTGAGCTGTGATGCCATGGCACTCCACTGAGGGAGACAAAGTGAGACCCTGTCTCTAAAAAGAAAAATTAATATTAGCCTCACTCAATATTAACTAATATTTCTTCAACCAGCAAGATCTATCCACAAGGTTACCTCTGTAACTACAAACACAGGCTTTGTATGTCGTTTCAGGAATTCATTAGGGTGGAACAGACAACCAGAATAAACAATCTGTTTTTTGGTTTCTCAACAGAATAATTTCCCCAGGATAAATTAAACTGAAAACATACTGCTGATACCGTAATACAAATGCATTCACCCTCCCTTATGGACGATTCGGGAATTCTGTGCTGTTGCTGTCAGAAGGCTTCTTGCTTTCTCCGGGTTTGTTCAGTTGAGTGGCAGCATTAACCTCTGTTGACAATGATCTCATGAAGGTGTGAAAATTATTTCCACTGCTAAACCTTGTCCTGTTTCAGTTCAAGATTTTGCTTCTAACACAAAGCTGAAGTACAAACATTAAACTATCCTTCATTCAACGGATGTGTGTTTTACAGATTCCCCTTCCCCCCCGCCTCCCATCGCACAGTTTAGAAAGTAATTCAGTAAGGTATTTAGGGCCAAAAAAGCAGAGCCCATATTGGGGCCCATAGATGTTGTTTTGTGTCTGAAAGGGCATCTGAAAGTCCTCTGGTTTCCACAGCAACAGTGGCAAGGCTGATCAGATCAACAAACAGCTACCATTTATCTGAGGGTCTCTAATGAACTATTTTCTCCTCCCTTTGGACAAGAACATTCCAAATTAGACAAAGTCTTCAAAGACAATAGAGGGTTTGGGAAAATTCAATTGTGATGGTAGTGAAGAGAAAAATGCTTGCTTGTTCTTTCTACATAAAATGTAGTAACAGAGCCTCATCTATGCTGTATCTTAAGTAGAGTTCAACTGGAGCCTATGAATTTGCTAATCAATAATCAAAACATTTCCCTTGAAGAAATAAAAACAGATATACGTGCCATCTTGAGGCCATCTGAATAATCCAGGGTGACACTTCTTGTAGTGTCTGAACCTGTATATGATTCCCACAAAAAGCTCATTCATGTTTATCAATTTTATTTTTACTCCTTTTGGTTCAGATCCTGTTGTGGTGATGAATGGTCACAAAACAAAACTGTGAAGACACACATACCGTGTTTTTCTGTATGAGACTCAAGTAATCCAACACTACCAGGGGTCCTGCTTTTGACAAAAGCCACTGTTAAGCTAGCTTTACGTTTGCTCCACCACTGGGCTAACATGTTTTATTGTATCAGAATATGCATGAACAGAGGACTACGTGCATCAGTAAATTTACCAACATACCAACTGAACCCTAAGAGTATAATAAAGATTACAAATTAAATTCAAACAGAGTAATGTAGATACATTCAAAACAAGAATATTCATTTCCGGGACAGATGACGACGTTTAAATCAACAGCAGTGGTATAAAGAGTTGGGAATTTAAAGTCAAGTCCAGTTCTGAACTCAGTCTCTTCCTGTTTTGTAACTTTCACAGGACTATAAACGCAGAGAAAGATTTTGCAGAGTCATGCACTGCACAACGATGTTTTGGTCAACCACAGACTGCATCTGAGACAGTGGTCCCACAAGACCACAAAGGAGTTGAAACGTCCTATTGGCCAGGGTTCCAAAGCCACGGCAACCTTATAACTCCCTGCGTCACTGATGATGCTGTTGTAAACCAACCGTCTGTACTGCCAGTTATATAAAGATACAGCACACACAATTATGTACAGCACATAATCGTTGATAATGATAATAAAAGACCATGTCACTGGTTTATGTTTATGCCTTGTTATGGGTTTAATATACTATACTTTTTATTATCTTTAATTGTTATGTAATCCTACTTATTAACACTAATTTAGCTGGGTGCAGCGGCTCATGCCCATAATCCTAGCACTCTCGGGGGATTGAGAAGGATGGATTGTTTGAGGTCAAGAGTTTGAGACCAGCCTGAGCAAGACCTCATCTCTACAAAAAAAAATAAAATAAAATAACAAAAATTAATTGGGGGTGGTGGCATGTGCCGGTAGACCCAGCTACCTGAAAGGCAGGAGAATCAGTGAGCCCAGGAGCTGCATCCCAGGGATAAATTCCATTTGATCATGGCATATGGTTCTTTTAATGTGTTGTTGAATTTAGTTTGGTAGTATTTTTGTTTTTGTTCTGAGAATTTTTGCATCTGCATTCATCAGAGGTATTGGCCTGTAATTTCTTTTCCTATCATGTTCCTGAGTGGCTTTGGTATCAGGGCCGGGCTGGCCTCATAAACTGAGTTGGGATGTGTTCCATCCTTTTCAATTTCTTTTTTGAAGAGTCTGAGGACTGGTACTAATTCTTCTTTAAATGTTTGCTTAAATTTACCAGTGAAGCCATCAGGTCCTAAGCTTTTCTTTCTTGGGAGATCCTTGATTACTGATTCATCTTTTATTAATGGTCTAGTCAGATTTTCTGTTTATGATTTAGTCTTAATAGGATGTACATTTCCAGGAATTTATCCATTTCTTCTAGGTTATCCAATTTGTTGGTGTATAACTGCTCAGACTAATCTTTTATGATTTTTTGTATTTCTGAAGTATCAGCTGTAACATAATATCCCCTTTTTCTCTTCTGATTTGAATCTTCTTTTTCAGGCCAGATAAAGGTTTACCAATTTTGTTTATCTTTTTGAATACAAACTCTTAGTTTTGTTGATTTTTCTTTCTGTCTTGCTCCCCAGACTTGGGAAGTTTTCAGCTATTATTTCATTATATAAGGTTTCTGTTCCCTTTTTTCTCTTTTCTCCTAGAATTTATTTAGTTTTTGTTTGTTTGTTTTTAGAGACAGAGTCTCAATATGTCACCCATGGTGTCACAGCAACTTCCAACTCTTGGGCTTAAGCAATTCTCTTGCCTCAGCCTCCCGAGTAGCTGGGACTACAGGTGCCCACCACAACACCCCGCTATTTTTTTGTTATAGTTGTCATTACTGTTTGGTAGGCCTGGGCCAGGCTTGTACCCGCCAGCCCTTGTGCATGTGGCCAGTGATCTAACCTCAGAGCTACAGGAGCCATGCCATCTCCTAGAATTTCAGTAATGTAAATGTTAGCTCTCTTGATGTTCCCATAAATCCTCATTCCTTTTCATTCTTTTCTTCTGTTTTCTCCTGACTGGGTAATTGCAAATTACTTTTTTTCAAGCTTTTTTCTGTTTGATCCTCTGTTGATATTCTCTATTGCATTTTCCATTTAATTCACTGCATTCTTCAGCTCTAAAATTCCTTTTTTTTTTGTTGTTGTTGTTGTTGTTTGGTTGGTTTTTTTGTGGGAACAGATATAAATCTCTTTGTTGTACTCTTATTTTGCACAGGTATTGTTTTTCTGATTTCTTTGTGTTTTCTTATAACTCTCTAAGCTTCTTTAAAACAATTATTTTGAAATCTATGTCAGGCGATTTTTAAATCTCCATTTTTCAGGGGCCAATTACTGTAATATTGTGTTCTTTTGGTAGGGTCATGGTTCCTTAGTTTTTCCTATTTCTTGAAGTCTTGTGCTGCTGTCTTTGCATCTAAAAAAAGAGGCAGTCACCTCCTCCAAGTCTTTCCTGACTGGCAACAGAAGAGAAGTGCCTTTACCAGTCAGTCTGTCTAAGGATTCCGGGGGTCTCTAAGACCTTTTCTATGGATGTACCTGCTTCATACCTCTTATTGCCTGTTGAAAGGCAATTCTTAAGGTTTCATGCCTTCTTCCGATCCTGTAAAAACCAGGCCTGGTACTGGGAACCTCCTGTTTGTTTTCCCTAGGGTAGTGTCCTGAAATGCTCACATTTGTGTGCCTTCTCCCCATCTTGCAGAGTCAAGCTGTCTGGTTGTATGAGATGATTGTACTTGCTGTCCATGGGGACACACTTGGGGAGCTGTTCTGAGGGGCAAGTGAGGTATGCAGAGCATTTGGGGTGCCCTTAGGTTAGTTGGGAGGTGTGCAAATGGGGCATCCCAAGCCCCTTAAGGGTGGGCTTCCTAAAGGAGACTGTGGAGCAGCGGTAGGCTCTGTAGCCCCTCCTCCCTGCTCCCATCTCTACTGATCATCTCAGTAATATGGGTAAAGTGAGAAAGAATCAGGCCTTTTTGGCAGTGTTCTGTACGGCTGGGGAGCCAGGTACTCACTCACTATGCCCTCACTATTCCCCAGAGGACCTGCACACTAACGGGGGTTTCTCTTGCCTTTGAGTTGTGCAATCTTGGAGAAAGAGTAATACAGGTAAAGTGAAAATATTCTTCTCACCCTCCTCGATGTGTTTATTCTTAGATGTTTTTCTCCAACAGTGTGGTGGAACTTCTCCACTTCTCAGACTCCCCAAAACATGCCCTTGTCCAGAGGCAGTTGTCAACACTAAAGATACTCCATAGAATCTATTCAAATGTCTTTCAAATAACATATTTCAGCCATAAAAGTTCAGTGTCATTTGTTTCCAAAATATGTTAAGACCTATGTAGCTCCTCTGTCCCTAGGCCTATAGGTGTGCCACTTTACTCTGAGAGATAAAACAACTTTGTGCATACAAGGCAGAGTCAGACGGATAATCTGGGCCTGAACTTCCACAGAACTCTGACCCTCTTTTTTACAATTCATCAACTAAAGCATTTCAGCGGATTTCATTGTGACTTCTTGGACTATTACTAGATATGCATATTAAATTACCAGATGATTCCAACATAATTCCTGCTTTGTTACTCTACTATAATACTTTGTTTCTCTACTATAATCACTTGGCCATGCAAAAACCATACTTCCCTCAGTTGGGTTATAGGCTCAGAATCTTGAGGGAATCTGCTTTCTGAAATCCAAGTCTCTTGGAAACTAGTAGTAGGGCAGGGATGTGAAACTATGGCTGAGTATTTTAAATTGAATATTATTTCCAGAATATCATGCTGAAACACTGAATAATTTGCTCCAGGCCATCCAACTGGGGCACAGAAGGGGCAGATTCAAACCCCAGCTGTGAGGCTCCAGGGCCCATGCTTCCTTTTTTTTTTTTTTTGGCTGGGGCTGGGTTTGAACCTGCTGCCTCCGGTATATGGGGCCAGCACCCCACACACTGCCCAAGGCCCAGGCTTCTAATCACTACACAATGCCACTTGTCAAATCAAAGTCATACATTGCGCTCAGCACAGAACTGCCTGTCGTGTGGCTATCACACTGTGGACATTAGCCATCATCATCCCTGCCTTCATCACTGTCCCTGAGCCTCACACTCTGCTCCCTAGGGAGGGCAGGATGGGAGGCGATACCCAAACCGCACCTCAAGAACAGCTGCCGTAAGAACTTTAGAAATACTTCCCTTTAGAGAGCTCATACACATTCAAGCCATACTGCAATTTAAATACATTTATCTTGTTTTCTTGGGTCCTGATTCTCAAAAGAGTTATTTCTGATATATTATCTGTCAGCTTTTTAATGGGATATCATTTTTCATTCTATTCTCAACAGAAATATCCCATTGCAGACAAACCCCAAAGAGGGCTCTTGGCTGTCTTCTTTTTGCTATGGATATGTCTGTCTGGCTAGTATTTTTTTTTAGATTAGATTTTAATTTATTCTGGAGTGATGCTTAGCAGCAAAAGTCTATGTTATAGTAAGAAGAGAAAGAGGCTAAGGTTCTCTTAGCTTCTTGTTTTGCTATTTTTTTTTTTTTTTTTTTTGAGACAGGGTCTCATTGTGTTGCCCTGGCTGAATGCAATGGCTCAGTGGTAGTTCACTGAAACCTCAAGCTCCTGGGCTCAAGTGATCCTCCTGCTTCAGACTTCGAAGTAGCTGGGACTACAGGCATGTACCACCACAGCTGGCTAATTTTTAAAAATTATTTTGTAGAGACAAGGTCTTGCTACATTGTCCAGGCTGGTCTTGAACTCTTGGGCTCAAATGATCCCCCCATCTTAGCCTCCCAAAACGTGTAGGCCATCACACTCGACCTCTATTTTGTAAATGATGAAAACAAATGAAAAGCCTGGATGATTGGACAAAATAGAACAGTACAGCCTCATTTCAGGGAAGCTACTTGACTTTTTTATATTAGAACTCAATTAACTGTTAACAACATGTGGAGTCAATAAGATCCTCACAGGTAGAAATGAGCTCATTTAAAGTCCATTTGCAGCTAAAAGCCATTGAAATACAAATTAGAAGTAGTAATCATGACACTAAAGCAAAATGAGAAAATTTGGGTTTTATTTTGCTAAATTCTGAAATAGGAAATGTAGAGAAGGGATGAGTGGTCTTTACCACCTGTCCTGAAGTGCTCTCAGCAGGAGGGACCCAGTGCCCTCTGACTTCTCTCTAGGTGGCAGGATTGGGAAGAGTGAATCATGCTGGGGAAGGGGGGGCCCCTCAGGAGAAAGGCTCTGCACTCCAAGAAAGTATGGAGGGCAGAGGAAGGAAGACAGATCAAGGAAAGGCCTAGAAACTGCCCAGATTCACCTCACCTGTCTCCTCCCCCATTCTTGGCAGGGGAGGGCACCCCCAGAAAGAAAATTAAAAAGTAAGCTAAAGGAGTCGGAACAAAGAAAAGTCAGCTAGTTTATCTTCAAGGTAGCCATTGCTAAATTTCGTATCTGAACAAGTTTCTGGCCTTTCCTGAAACTCTGGCCTATTGGGGATACAGCTTACACCAATATCCTGCTGAGTCTGTGAACCCTCTGAGGAAGCTAATGGTCATGAAAAGATCTGGAAGAGATACACCTTCTAGGTCGTTTCCTGCCCATTAAACAAACAAAGGAGATACCCATTGTGGAGATTTGCATTTGGCTGGACCAGAGACCAAGGGAACAGCTGGAGCCCTGAGATATGGGCAGGAAAGCTTAACATCCCTTATCACAGAGGAAAGTCCTCTGTGGTGGTGATGAGAGGAAAACGCCTCTCTCCCATGGATTCCTCAGAGGAGATTAACACCAGTGGTGTTTTACTCCACAGTGAACTAGTGGAGCTTAACACCTCCCTAGGAATCTGTGTGTGTGACTTCAGACAGGAGGCTTCCCCCATACAAGTCTCAAGTTTCAGATGCTTCAAAACTACTCAAATCCTAAAAGTTAATAATAATAACAATAGGAGATGATATGCTCACTCAGAGAAACTGCTGGTGTCTTTGTTCCCTCCCTCAGCTTACCACCTGGGCAGATAGATTCAATAAAAGCTGAGTGGAACAAAGACTCGGGCCACTTGCTAGAGCCCAGGAACAGGTGGTGGCTCCCCGAGCTCCCACCTTTGATAATTCTGTGTCTCGTGCCTCTTTCTTTATCCTCATTCCTAACTTCATACTTCTTCAGTTGGTCGCACCAGTTCCACAGGTCTTAGCGGACCTTGTCCCTGGGGCAGGACCCCACAACCTTCTATTTTCTTGATTCTAGGATAACTTCAACTTGGATGTAGAGGTGGCCCAACCAGGCTGAGGGAAAGAATCAACTGACTGATAAACACAATACAAAAATGCTCAAGGGTACTGATAACCGTGGAAATGGAACCACACATGACAACGAGAACCTCTGCGGAGAGCAGTGACCAGAAGTGGAGCAGGGAACGGGAAACCCAGGCTTCCCTGATAGCGAGGGGGAACACAGGGAGATGCTCCCCAGCTCAGGGGCTATGATGTATTTGCTTCTGAGTATGTTCCCTGCCTCCCTCGCAGGGAGGTCTAAAGCCCCCGGGTACAGAAGATAAGCTCCCCAGAAAGTAGGGACAGCTCACTTCATTCATTGCTGGCACCTTACTCACTGAGCAAATGGAAAAAATGCATAATTTATATTTGTGAACCAGGGAACACGTGTGCTTTATTTGAACATGAACCTGGAACAGACAAAAGGTCCATGGGCACACTTTCTGTGAATATCCCCATCAAGGTTCTGTTCTGTCTTTTAGGAAAGACCTATATTAGAGAGAAATGTCACGTCCAGCCTCCCTGGAATTCTCCTCGGCTCCTAAGAGCTTCCCTCACTGATCATTCTGTCCACCAAGATTCTAGAACTAACAATTTAAATTTGAAAAACTTTCCATTTGATTATCAGATGGATGCCAATGCAGAGGCAGGGCTGTAAATGCTCATTTGTTTTGATTTGCTTTCATCAGACTGAGTGACTTGATTTCTGGGGAAGGATCTGATTACCAAATTTATTATTAACTCTTTATACAAAACAGGGCTGAACATGGACAGAACACCTCAATGGACTGGACGCTGTGTAGTGCCATGGAGTGACGCCTGCAGTGTTTCACCATCAAACTTCAGAAGAAAATCTGGCTCAGTGGAATCAAACTGTTTTCAGAGGGTGGGAAGTACCTACGAAAGAGTAGGTGGGGAGGAAAGGACTCACATGGCCGAAAGCAAGTCAGAATCGCAGTTTTAGGGAAAGAAAGGGCCCAGAACGGGGCACCTGTGGATGCTGGGAGCAATCTTACTGTGGCCAAGATGGAGAGGCAGGGATGGAATGGAGAGTGGAAGTTCCCACAGTGCACCTTGTGCCAAATGATAGTCCCCTGTTTGTAAAGGCTGGGTGCCACCCAGACCTCTTCAGGTGTGGACACCAGCCTCTGGCCCTGGTACATTCCTTTCCCACAACCTGTCACTGGGAGATACTGTCACTTTTGCATTTGCAGACCTCAACAGAAAAACCATTATGTGATTGAAATGCCTAAAATCAGCTCCGAACAGCCTCTTACTAATGCAGCACACCAGTTGTCAAAAAAATCTCAGCATCTTTCTGATGCCATCCTCCAGTGGCTTTCTGCCCAGTCTCTGGCAGTTGTCTCTGGCAGCATTTAAAAAATGCTCTAAGTAAATGAGCTAAAAAAATGTGAGTGACCACAAGCTGAAAGATATTTTAAAATGCTGGAATATAGCTCATGCAGGTGCTCTGAGCATGGGCCTCGGTGGCTGAGCCTTGCCCCCGTGTCACCACGCGGACATCACATCTCTGCTCTGGCCAGGCTGGTTTCCCGAGTGGGTGAGTGGTGACCCACGACACGCACAGGCATACGCAAGCAAGGCCTCCAACCAGCCTCCAAGAGAAATGCTTCACTGCTGCTCAAGACCTCTGGCCTGCTTTTTTTTTTTTTTTTTTTAAGTTTAGAATTCTGACCTTTATAAAAATTTTGACTCACTGCCCAGAACAGGAAGTTTACTCACCAGGAAGCCAGAGAAATGAAGCACAAAAAAGTGGGTCAATAGTTCTCCGTCAGCAAAGTTAAGCCTCAGACTATCTCGAGTGTCATGGTCACAATGTCCTACCCAACTCCTCCCGCAGGTACGCCCTGCACCTGTGGCTTCTGACCCATGACTGCCCTTAAGAGGTGTGCCTCGAAGAAAGTGTGGGGAAAACACTTGAAGATATTGGCTTGGGGAAAGATTTTACAAATAAGACTTCTGAGGCAAATGCAACAACAAAAATAAACGAATGGGACTTAATTAAACTGAAAAGCTCTGTATACCTAAGGATACCACAACCAAAGCAAATAGACAACCCTCAGAATGGGAAAAGATATTTGCATATTATGAATCAGACAAAAACTTGATAACCAGGATCTACAGAGAGCTCAAATTGATAAAAAAAAAAGGAAGAGCCATGTTTTTTTTTTTCTTTTAAAGAAAAAATATATGTTGCCCAGGCTGGCCTCAAACTCCCAGGTTGATGTGATCCTCCCACCTCAGCCTCCTAAGAAGCTGGGACTGCAGGCACGAGACATCACACCTGGCTTACTCATATGTGTGTGTGTGTGTATGTATTTATTATTATTTTTTTTTTGTAGAGATAGAGTCTCACTTTATCGCCCTTGGTAGAGTGCCATGGCCTCACATAGCTCACAGCAACTTCCAACTCCTGGGCTTAAGTGATTCTCTTGCCTCAGCCTCCCAAGTAGCTGGGACTAGAGATGCGCGCCACAATACCCAGCTATTTTTTTGTTGCAGTTTGGCTAGGGCCAGGTTTGAACCTGCCACCCTCAGTATATAGGGCCAGTGCCTTACCCACTGAGCCACAGGTGCCGCCCCTTTACTCCTATATTCTTTTTTTTTTTTTTTGCAGTTTTTTTTTTTGGCTGGGGCTGGGTTTGAACCCATCACCTCTGGTATATGGGGCCAGCGCCTTACTCCTTTGAGCCACAGGTGCCGCCCTACCCCTAAATTTTTTAAGAGCAGTAACTGCAGGTTAGTTCTTACTGGTCGAATCCTACCTGTATCTTAAAAAGTAGATGTGTATTTGTCCTACACAGGGTTCTAAGTTTTAACCTTAAAACTCTGCTAACATTAAGAGAAATCAGAATGTGTCACATAAAATCCTCGATTTTTGGCTTCTCTTGAAGGATGAAGACCTGGCAGCAAGGACCTGCACTTGTGCAGGGCAATAATCAACTGGTGCTGAGTAGCGGCAGCTGCCACCTTCAGACAGGCCTCAGGTTCACCAGCTTACCCCAGGCCCCACTGCTCCCTATTGCCTCATTAACCCTAAGGCCTGCTGGCAGCTGCCGTCTATTTATATTACCTGTGACACATTTCGCCCATTTGTACCAAGGGCACCCACGGTGCATCCCCTGCTGTTAAATATTTGCCATCAACATCGACTTTGCCCAAAGAGCAGTACAGCAAAATAATTTGAAATTTTACGTTTCACAACCTTTGGAATTCATTCTATCTGGATCTGACTTACATGTTTCTTGGGAACAACAGAAGAAGAAAAACAAGATCACTGGCATCCCATCAAGGTCAACATTTTGGTAATAGTTTAACGTCTACACACACAACATGTGTGTGCACATGTGTACTTTTTGAGGAGGAGGAAATCTGGGGGACCTCTAATTAGTCTGAAGAGGAGACAGATTCCAAAAGGAATTAACCTATTACACGGATGAGGAGGCGAGTATAGGAATCCCCCAAACAGCCAAAATGTAGGGTGTTAAAGAAATAGAAAAAAGACCAAAAGTTGTGACTTGGAACATAATTCTGGCAGGGGCTGAGAGAAAAGCTGAGCTGTCTGGTGAGAAAAGAAAAGAAGGGACAGAAGGAAGAAAAACAGAGAAGCAGGGAACAGAGAGAAGGAAAGGGAGGCAGGAAGCAGACCAGTGACCCAGGGACAGAGGCGCTCCAAAATGCCAGCTAGGAAGAAGAGCAGGAGGTGGCCTGCTCTAAACATTTGGAGCAAAAATAAAAGGAATCTAAAACACAGGGGAATATTTGTTTAAGTTGGTCTCAGAAAAAAATGAGGAATGTTGTGCTTTCCATAGGGGGAAAAAATCTCAGAGGCCAGCACAATAGCCTAACTGCATGTGAACGGACTCTTGAGCAAAGGCCAAGATGACTCCCTCTTTTTCAGAAGAGCACAAGCCTGTCTTTGTAGGAAGGAGCCCGCAACTCAGAACCTCGCAGGTCTCTCCAGTAATAGGCAAACGGATTTCTTACACAGAAATCAACTATGCTTTCGTTTCTGGGATATTTCCAATTTCCATTTTCTAAACGATAATGGATATAGAACATGAACAGCTTGCAAAAGAAAGCCATCACACAACATTTATGCTTTGAAATAAAAAAAAATTATTAACATTCAAATTATGTTTTGCCTTTCAATGATGTGACCACAATCATTTGGCCCTTCCTAGAGTTATGCTTTATAAAGACGAGATGTGATTTTGTTGGTATTCTCACCTCGAATTTCTGCCTGAGCTCCATGTTTCCTTCCTCATCTCCTTCAGGAATGGGTACATTGTAGTACTCACCTTCTTCTTGGTTAAGCAGCTTGTACCTTGCAAAGAACATGGGAGAGGAAGAAAGTTAGGGCACTTGTTTGCACCATGGCAAGGCCAGCAACTCTCCTCCAACCCCTAGTCAAGCTGTTTCATGAAGTGTAACCTATGGAGAGACTGTAGCCAGATAACTAGACATTCAACTGACATTTCAGAGACTCAAACTTAAATCTCTAAATCATCTAATGTTTTGTGACATACCCAGCCTCAGCGGCTTCCTTACCATCCACTGGCCGGCATCTTCATCAGCTCCGAAACGCCAAAGGAAAGGGATCCCATGAAGTCATTTCTTGTTGTTCGGTCCCAGTCCCAGATTTCTACAGACAGTCGTCGGTCTTTGTCTGAAGGTTTTAATTTGCTACAACACACACACACACACACATACATACTAGGTTATCTTCATCATGGTTTCTTGGGAGATACCATAAGCTCATGATCTGAGCCTGAGACAGAGAGATAATAAATTCATTTCTCCTCCAGTTCCAATAAAATACCAACCTCTTATATTGGCAACCAAAGCTCTACACTAAGGGTTACCAAAACATGACCCATAGGCCAAACCTGGCCCTCTGCCTATTTTTATAAATAAAGTTTTATTAGAACATAGCCACGACCATTTGTTTACATGTTGTCTATGGTGCTTTGGTACCAGAACATCAGAATTGTGTAGGTGCGGGCAGCGCCTGTGGCTCAGTTGGTAAGGCGCCGGCCCCATATACCGAGGGTGGCGGGTTCAAACCCGGCCCCGGCCAAACTGCAACCAAAAAATAGCCGGGCGTTGTGGCGGGTGCCTGTAGTCCCAGCTACTCGGGAGGCTGAGGCAAGAGAATCGCTTAAGCCCAGGAGTTGGAGGTTGCTGTGAGCTGTGTGAGGCCACGGCACTCTACCGAGGGCCATAAAGTGAGACTCTGTCTCTACAAAAAAAAAAAAAAAAAAAAGAATTGTGTAGGTGCAACAGAGACCGTATGACTCACAATGTCTAAAATGTATACTATTGGGCCCTGTACAGAACAAAATTGCTGGCCTTTCTACAATGGAGAGCTACCTTTCCAGCTATTCACAAAAAAACCGCTTCCCATATACCACTCTATAGAGAGGACCTCTTGCTTTTATTTTTTTTGCAGTTTTTTGCCAGGGCTGGATTTGAACCTGCCACCTCCAGCATATGGGGCTGGCCCCTACCCCTTTGAGCCACAGGCGCCACCCGAGGACCTCTTGCTTTTAATCAGCTGAAGGCAGCAGTTTCTCACTCCTGACTTATTTACTCCCTCTTCTCATTCCCTCCTTTCTTCCTCCCCTTACCATCTCTACCCTTGAAATCCCAGTAACCCTTCAAGGCCCATTTGAAATGTCACCTCCTCCAGGAAGCGTTCCTTGCTTGAAGTGAGAATGATCTTCCTATTTCACTGGTAATAACATCTTCTGTATTACTCATTCTGTGTTCTCAAAAATATTGAAAGTATTGCCTTATGCCCTCCCCTAACTCTCAAAAGAACCTAAATCCATCAAGAGGCAGACACATCTCATACATTTTTCTCCCGTCTTTAATACCCTAAACAGATTTTTTTTTTTTTGTACAGAATAGGTAATGATAATAATTTGGAGCCTACATTAATGTAACTCTTGGTAAAAAGAATTACAATCTATCAAACAGAGGTGATAACAGCCACCTCCCTGACAGTCTGAGAAGATCTTAGGGATGAAGACATGTTTAAAGACATTTTTAACAAACAATTCTATGGTGTGCAGAACAGAATTTGATCAAGAGGCCACTTACAATGTAAAGGACTCATTCCACTGGGGGTTTAACGTAGAGCGGATGGTTTTGGTTTTCTGTTTGCTTTCGTTCTTGGGATCAGGAATAAGTTTCAGCTTCACATAAGGATCTGAAAGCCCGTTCGGATCCATAGGGATTAAATTTTTTGCATCTCGTACTGTAAAGAGAGAAAGAAGAAAATATCACAAAAGGAGAACCGACCTGGATGGCCCAGCGTCCTGTGTCAATACCAAGCTGAATAAAAGAAACCTTAGGATGGTGTGTAAGGGGAAGGAAAATTAGAACCAAAAGCTTCTGACACTCAACATGAGGAAACTCTCCCATCACTGACAGAGACAAGGGACGCTGTGGAGGCTTGTGGACTTGTCCCTTGTGGACAAGCGTGAGATTCAGCACAGCCTGGACAGGCAGCGTTGATGACACTCAGGCAACTGTTAGAAATGCAGAGACATGGCCCATCCCAAACCAGCGGAGGCAGAGTCCGAATTTTAATAAGAGTCCCAGGGGACCTCTGCAGCTCTCCAGGGGAAAAGGTGCTCTCCCTCCATGTAAGCAAGCAGCCTGGCCTGGTCCATGGCACGGCACGTGCCCTTGGACCCCTAGAAGGGGTTGTCTCTTTCCTTTGTAAAGGCTGGTGGTTTCCAACCCTGGAATCACTTAGTATGGGGGAAGAGTTAAAAATTCCAATGCCCAGAATTAAATTGGGATATCCAAGGGATGTGCTCGAATGTTGGTTTTTACAAGCCCCCAGGTGATTCCACTGCACAGCAGGGGCAGAAGCCATTAGTGTACACAGTGGGATTCAGAATTGCTGACCAACGTGTACGTCTATGGACTAGCCGTGTTCACATCACCTGGGAGCTCATCAGGCACGCAGAATCTCAGGCCCCACTTCAAAATCACTAACAACTCAGCAACTCCACTTCATGAAGACATCCAGATGATTCCAGCACACATTTCAACTTGAGAAGTGTGGATATGAGAATCAAAAATAATTAGAAGGCATGCAGAGGAAGGCATGCTCAGAGAAGTAGCTGGTAGAGGCTTTGCCGGGGGGAGTGGCTGTCTGGAGCCCTTGCATGACGAGCAGGGAGAGAGGCCTTAGCTCGCCTACCCCACATGTCTCCCTTGCTATCTTCCAATGGCGTTTTCCCCAGGGAGGCTGAATTTTCCCATTAACAGGGTCCCTAACTGGTCAGACAGCATCAATGCATATAGAACGGACCCACGCTCCTTGGCCCAGTGATTCCCATAGTGTGGTCCCTGCACCAGCAGCGCTGGCCCCACCTGCTGAATCAGAATGCTGGGGGTGGGGTCTCATGAGCTGTGGTCACCAAGCCTTCAGGTGATTCTGTGGTAGATACAAGTTGGCAATCTAGCCCATGGACACACATTATCAGCACAGTTTGATTGTTAAATTAGGAATTACAGAAGAAATTAAGAAGATGGTGTTGGAGTTGGCAGTGGGCAGGTTAAGAGGAGAGGATGAAAGAATGCAGAAGATGCTGGGTCTTTGGATATGAATGAAGAGGGTATAGCCCTAAGATCAGAAGTCGAAGATAAGCATTACCCTTACTGGCCTGTGGCCTCATGTTGTGCTGACACCTGGTGGCCAATGGCCTTACATTCCCCTTACCTGGCAGCCACAGTACAAGGCGATGACAGATGGAACCATATTCAAATGGTCTGAGAGGGCGAGTGGGCTGGCCCAGGTCTGCTAGCCACTGAGAAGCGGAACACATGTTCCTTACACGCCTTCTCTAACCTCACCCGGCTGGGGAGTGGTCAGAATGTAAGTAACACACACATGCCAGGCGGCTCGGCCGCTCAGCAGACCTACTTTCAAACGCTGCCCCCTTTGCCATGTAATCCTATTTCTTCATCTAAAAAAATGAACATAATTCCAGCAGAATAGGATTGTTTAGAGAATTAAATAAAATAATATCTATGTAAAATGCCTTACACTGCTGGCAGCTTAGAAAACAGGGTGGGGGGGGGGATGAATCCTTGATGTGAATGCTCACTATGCCCCAGGCATGATGTTCTGGGCTCATTTCCATGACTCATTATTCTGAAATCTTCAGTGCAGTCAAAGGTCCCCAGGGGACTTGGCCACCTGAGACTTCACCAAACTCATGTGGAAAGGTTTATGCAATGCAGAAGGTCTTGCCTCCTAAAACATCAACCCTGATTATCAGAAAAGATGGAAAATTTGAGCACAAAAATGGAGCTCTCCCATGAGGAATGGAAAGGAGCCAAGGGTCTCTAATTAAACACTAGAATGAGAATCAGATGCTTTTTAAAAGGCAGAAAATACCCTGGAATGTCTAACATGGGAAGCTGCAGAAGGTCACATTCCAGATAAGCTAATGAAGAACCTTATCAAAGCCACAGAGTTCCTGAGTTGCCTCCAGCTAGTTGCAGAATTATCGGGGGTGCCAGCTTCAATTTATAGTCCTGACAGCCACCACACACACAATCATTTAAGGCTGATCTCCTCTGAATGGTGATGAGTTAAAATCTTGATGGAATTTAAATCTGTGGGCCTCTTACCAAAGGTATTACCATTTAAGTTGAAAATAAAAAAGAGCTATCTATTCCAAATGTCCTGGGAGCAGATAGGGGCTCAAATTTCAATTTCTTATTGCAGTGAAAAACAGTCCCCAAGATTATGAGCGACCAACTCAGGGTCCCATGTGCTCAGAAGGAGGGCTCTGGGGCCAGGCTGCCTGTGTTTGAGTTCCAGCTCTTCCATTTCATGGTTGTGGGCAAGATATTTAAATCTCTCTGTGCCTCAGTTTCCTCACCCAGAAAATTATTATCTCCTTCATATGTCAGTGCTGATTTCACACATGTAAAGTGCTGAATACAGTGGTAGGTACACAGTAAGAGCCTAATAATGGTTATTAACATTGTTGTTAACACAAGTCTCTAGTGGAAAACAAAAGCAAAATGGCTTAGATGTTCAGAAACTGCACCAGCAGCTCAGCTGGCAAGCGCGGGGCACGGAAAGCAGGCCACGGTGGCAGTTTTCTAATATAGTTACAACATGTGGTTTCTACAATGTCTTAAGCTAAGAAGCAATGCTGGATGGCGTCGCTAACAAGAATAGCTGTGAACCAAGCTAGGAAGAGAAGAGAAACATTAAAGTGGGGGAAGGAAAGAAGAAGGGTTAACGGCAGGAGAGAGAAACAGGGGGGAAGACGAAATGAAGATATGGAGTCCGAGGGCGATGCTGGCCCCGGCACAGGTGGGCAGTGGGTTGCAACTTCAGCTACACACTAGAGACACCGGGATGTTCTAGTCAAATACCAGGGCCCCACTGGAGTCAGATTTACTCGGTCTGGCTTTTCCACACCCCTCCCAGGCTTTAAACCAGTGATTGTTAACCAGGGAGCCATGAGAGGATCTTAGATGTGCAAAAAAATTTTAAGATCATAAGTTATTTTCAAAAGAAGTTCAAAGCATAGTAAGTATATTCTTTTTTTAAACTTTTTTTTGGTCAACATAATTTAAGTATGCCATGACATAAAAAAGGCTGAAAAACACTGCAACAGCGTCAGAGTTCAGATGCTGAGATCAGAAAGCAGAAGGAACCTGAAAGAGGCAGAGACTCCTTTTCTGTGTCAGTTTCTCCTCAAAAGACTCACCATGTTTTGAGGGCTGATGGGGTGGTGTTCCTTCTATGCTGGGAATCAGCAAACTTTGAGCTAAGGACCAAATCTGCCCCATAGCCTGGGGTCTCTCTCTTTTTTTTAAATGTGGCTCTTCAATCTTTTATTTTTAATTTTTTTAGAGATGGGGTTTCATGCTGTCATCCAGGCTGGAGTCCAAATAAAGTTTTATTGGAACACGCTCGTGTTCGCTTGTTTATATAGCGTCCATGGTGCTTCTGCTCTCCTATGGACTTGAGTGGCTGTGATAGAGACTTTGTGGCCTGCATAATGTAAACTATGGATGATCTGGCTCTTTATAGAAAAAGTTTGCTGCCTTGTGTTCCACACTAACAGGTGAAACTAAATGCAGAGGCCACCGTTAGGCTCATGCTCAGGCCCCAGAATTTGAACTTGAATGTGCTCTTGACTCTGTCCCTTGCCAAATGCCCAACCTTGAGCATGGTTCTCACCATCTCTGTGCCCCAGTTCCCTCATCTGGAAAATGGGCATCTGAGTCATTATTTCACAGGAGTATGGTGAGGCTGAAGTGAGGGGGTGTAGCAAAGCACATGGCAATTTGTCAGCAAAGGCTGCTGTTCTTTTTTATTGTGATATAACCCACATGTCATATGATGCACCCTTTTAAAGTGTACATATAGCAGTTTTTATTTCAGTCACAAGATTGTACAACCATCACCACCATCTAATTCCGTAACATTTTCATCACCCTAAAAAGAAATTCCTTCATGGTACCCACAGAAGGCTAAATAATGACCACCCAAAGATGTCAGATCCTAATTTCTGGATTCTGTAAATGTGACCTTAATTTGGAAAATGGGTTCTTATAGATGTGACCAAATTAAGGATCTTGAGATGGTGAGATAGTTCTGAATTATCTGAGGGGGCCCTAAATGGAACCACGTGTATCTCTGTAAGAGAGAGGCACAGAGAAAAACCACACACACCAGAGAGACAGTGATGGGGACTTAGAGCAGAGACTGGAGGGATGTGGCCACCAGCCAGGCAACGCCACTGGCTGGAGGTGGAAGAGGGAGCCTGGCCTTGCTGACCCCCTTACACTGACGGACTCCAGAACTGTGAAAACACACTTCTGCTTGGTTAGAGCAGCCACGGGTGCCTGTCACCCAGACCAGTGTTGAAGCCATCCTGTCAGTGGCAGGCAGGCCGGAATTGAAGGTACATCCCAGTATCTCAGCTGAGGCAGGATGTCTACTGAACACCCCATTTAGTGGTGGGGAACCCACCTCAGCCAACAGGCATTCGTGTGGCAGGGGCCACACATTTTATGAACCTAAACCTGTTCCTCACACCATTTATTTTTTTTTTTTCCCTCCTACATAGGGCTGGACAATACTTGTTGACTGAAAATAATACAACCACACCCACCCACCCGGCACACAGTGGATGATTTGATGGTTACTGTGGGGGAAATGAACATTGTTTTCAATACCTTCATGCTATTTTGGGGAGTGTCATTTTCCCTCTGGCTTCAACATTTGTTTTGTGGCCTTAAAAATCTCTGCATCAGGACAAATTCACCCAGCTTGCATTCATGTGCATGGTAATCTTTCCCCTGTATGCCTTCCATGTGCCATTTGTCCTAAAATTATTACTTGCAGGGCAGAGAGAGGAGAAGAGAAGGGGGGGCTAAAGAGGGGACATGGAAAGCACCATCCTGAGCATGAGCAGAGATGGCGCAGGGCGAAGTTCCCCTGTGGCCTCTTTGGTGTCATGGACACTGGGTGCTCTTGGGCCCTGTGTCTCCATGACATCATGGTCTTTCCTGATTCAGGAACTAGTCTGTTAGTTTTTAAGTGCAAGATGTCAGCGCGTTCCAGCCACAGAGCCTGGAGCACCTCGGGGTGCTGAGTGGTTTACTGGCTTTAGACTTATGCTCTAGAAGCTACTTTAAATCGGGTACTGCAGCCTCCTTCATGAAGTTCGAGACACCCAGGCAGAGAAGTCCTTATGTACACTTTACCCGTCTTCTCCCCTGACCCCTCTAGACACACCCAGGGCTTGATCCAGCACTGTGAGGGGTGTGTTCACCTACTCCGGGTGTCACTACCCGGCCTTCCAGCAGGAGCCTGGTTGGTCTGGTCCCTTTCTCCCCCTCTCTCCTACCTGAGGCTTCACCACTTCTTCTTGGAGACACCTTGTTTTGTTCAAGTCATTTTTATACAAGAACAAGGGAAAGCTGGGTTTTATACCATCACAGGTTCATCCCAGCGTGGCCACTCATTAGTTTTGTGCAGTGAATGGGTTACTTCATTTCTCTCTACTTGAGGGTCCCATCTGCACATGGGCCTGATAATAGCATCTTTTTATAAGAAATTAATTCATGGATCTAAAGTCCTTTGGGAGAACATTATAGATGACTAACAATTACTAAAATAACTCATTCTCTGGGTATGAAGTCACTTTTTGTTCCTCAAAGACCTGGCTCATGAGTTTGGGAAGGCTACATCGCTGTGTTGCCACCAACCCTGCTTGTTTTCTTCACCTGCTGGGCCTCTCCCCACATTTTTGCATCCACATTTCTTTTGCAGTTGGCGATTTCAAATAAGGAAGAGTTGTTTTCTTTTCCTGCAGTGTCAGAGGACGTACTTTTTGCTTCTGCGTGACATGGAGTAGGATGGTAGAATTTTGTTTACTCTTGCTTTTGCTGTTGGGCAGGGGTGGAGGTGGGAGGTGTCGCTGGGTCAGTACACACACAGAACAATCCTGACTTCTGCAGTAAAGGATTTTTCTTACTGCTGGCTTTTAAGCAGAAGCCAGCAACAGGGCGCTTTAAGAGGGGGGTGAAAAAGCAATAAGAATAGAGAATTATTTTCTAAAGCAAAAATGGATCATCTGAAGGGTCACGTTGTCCTTAAATGTCAAGGCATTTGACCTTTGTGCATCACTATGTCTCTGTGTAGATATGAACCCTCTGATGGGCAGAGGGCGAGGTTGGTTGCTATGGGTCAGTGCTGACAAGGCCAGTCTGTAGGCAACAAGGATATAGTTGTTTCTCAGCAAAGCCTTTGGCTTTGGTGCCTGTGCATGACTCTTTTAGAACCTCCATGTCCCCTCATGTTGACCTCTGCAAGCTGGAGTGCCCTCAGAGTGATGTTAAAGGGAGGTAGCAGTGGGCTGGGGACACACCAGGTAGGTTCTGCAGTGTTGCTGCTGATCTAGCTGTGAGGTCAGGTGGGGAGCTCACGGGCGTTTATCACTAGACCTCATAGTTTACGCTACCTGCATTCTTTGGATAAGGAAACCATCTGGCCCATTCTCTGAATGGCTCAAGGACTGCACTGAATTATTGTTTCCTTTTAAACTCAAACTATTTTGGAATAATTAAGAGCTGTTTAATTCTAGCCTAACCTTGAGCTCTAGAGCTTCTAGGACAATATGAAATGTGTGTATTTACATATGTATTTTTTAAATTCATTTTATTTTTTTACCTTGAGGCAAAGCTCTACCTCTGGGGCCCCAGAGGAGACCTGAATGCTGGTGCTGGTGGTGAAATAACACTGATGATGAAGGTGGCAAACGCCTAACGCTACCTTTAGTCACAATAGCAAATACTTAAATAACATTTCCCTTCTTCTGGGTTCTCTTATGAATGCTTTGTCTGTATTAACTCACTTAATTTTCACAACTCTATGGGTTGGGCACGCTTACTGTCCCTGTTTTGCAGATGAGCAAACTGAGAAGTTGGGTAACTTATCCAAAGCCACACAGCTAAGAGGTGGCAGAGCAGAGATCTGGCCCCAGCTGTCCACATTCTCAGCCACTAAGTTATGCTGCCCCTTGAGATGCTGCAGCCACCACCCGTGGTCCCCATTCAAGCCAAGTGAGCCAGACTGTCCCCTGTACATCCTCAGATGCACATAAGCCCCTCACGACTGGAGGTCTTTGTGAGTATAACTTGCTTCGCCCAGAGAAGGCCCAGCAATCGCTTCTGCCCAAGTGCCTGCCGGGGTCCACATGTCCACTTCCCCCCCTCAAGCAGGCCCTGGGCAAAACCACTAAGTTTGCACTGCTCCATCTGTCCTCAGAGTCCCCAAGCTGGCGAAGGGGGCCCAGTCCTCTGAGCTGATGAGAAAGCCCAGGAGCCTATACACCCATCTCATTCCTCAACATTGATTTAAAACTCACATACCCTGGGCTCACCTAGACACCTGTATCACACAGCTCTGGGTAGGTGTTTCTCAATTTTCATAATCTTATTTGAATGGGTTTTATCCAGAAACGACTGCTTGCATTACTGGGAAATTATATAACCTCCTAACCTGGGCTGGTTTTCTCAATGCCAGGCTCGATGGCTGGCCATTTCAGAACTGCCATCTGCAGCCAAAAATAATAGGAATATAATTAGTATCCTATATTTCTATTAAAGTTCTGGAATTACAGAACAGACTTTCTATTCTAAAATGGCCAACACCACGGCACAGATGTATTTCCTCAGCAGATGCCTCCTTCCCGCGGAGGCTTCAGAACTGCTAACGAGGTGTGATGGGACAGCAGTCTTGCTGAGTCCCACAGCATGGTCTGGACCCACTGGGCAGACCCAGGGGACAACAGCCAGGGCTTCTGCAACCACATGAGCAAGGAAGTATGGCGTTTCTATGTTTTGAGATGACTTGCCTTTTGGAACCTGATTTGGCAAAATAGTTCTTATTTAAAAACAACCTCATTCTTAATAGTTCATTTATCAGAGTGACATGATTTGTTTTTATGTCTTAATTCTGTGGGTCAGAACAATTCTGTTCCTGTAGAAAGTGAGAGATGAGAAATGAGCCATGGGACCTGGGCTGGGTCTGTTCTTCCTGGACTTGGTGCTGCTCTGAGGCATCCTTCATAACCTCAGAATTGGCCTTCTTTCCCCAGGGTGTCCTACACACAGGACGGGCTGCTACGGACATGACTCTGAGCACTTTACATGATTTCTGAAGGTACCGAACTGATACTAAAAAGCATTAAAGCACATGATGAAAAAGTATCCTCTGTTGAATTTTCTTTCAATCTTAGTTGTAACTGCAGAGAAAGACTCTATCTAGGGCTAGAATATCCTTAACACTTGTTAATTTTCCTCTTGTGGCTAAGAGAGAACAGGTTTCAGGCAATGTATCTGAGCAGGATTTTCCTTGTATTTACTTTTATGATTACTTTTAATTTACGGCAAACAATCTTGGTTTTCCATTTACTACAAATGACACATTCCTTTCTGAATGTTGGATGTGAACAAGTGACCCAATTTAAAGAAAAATGTGAATAACAACTAGAGTTTTCAAATGGTGCCCATGATGTAGCCATATTTTGAGAATGACTATTGGGCGTGTTGAATAGTGCCTGACCTTGGTTTCACCTAAAACTCATCTGGAGAGCTTAACAGGCCCAGATGTGTGGATCTCCCAGAAAGCGTCTCCTGATAGCATCTAGAATCCCCCTTCTCCTTCAGAAGCCAGTGTCTCTCACACTACACACAGTATGCTTTCTCTTCTCCTGGTTGCTTTTTTTGAGCAGTAGTCTACACTCCCAGACAAACCTGATCAGCAGCCTCCTCCCTAGAGCCTCTGTTCTGGCCGCCACCTGTTACAGTTGGCCAGCCCTACCTTGTTCTGGTGACCCCAGCCTATTCCGCCCAAGTGCAAGCAGTGGGCTTCAGGAGACACCAGGAGGCGATTCTCAACTTATGCAATAGCGGCTTTATAAATAGGGATTTTAAAGAAACGTGTATCCAGTAGCCCAGCGATGCAGAAAAGCTGACCTGCTAGGGGAGAGGGGGAAAGGCCCCTCCGTGTCCTCAGAAATTTAGCTTTGTTTTTTCAGAAGTAAGGCTTGTCCTGCTGAGAAGTTTACCCTCCCAACAGCCTCAGCTCAGGAGTACCTCAGGTGCCCCCCTGGGCTGCATCAGACAGAAAAAGGGAAAAAAAACCCTTCACCCTGCCAGCTCCAATGTCATGGCTCAGCCTCACGTTTTCCCGGTCACGTTACTGGGAAGAACACACTGTTCTGGAGGCTTGTTTTTGTCTTTACTTTAGACGTCTTCTGATGATTTTGCAAGGGAGAAATTGTGTCTAAGAAGCTGCCAGTTCCCTCATGTCGCTACATGTCAGTTCTGTACCAGGAGCCAGAACTCCCCGGCAAATGTTGATCCGGGGAAACTGGTGGAATGACAGATTGCTTCCGGAACAGGATTTACTGACTATCCTTCCCATGTGATGTTACGGGGGTGGTCAAGCTGTCTAGCAATACGGCAAGGTTCTGGGTTTAGACACTGACTCGGAGCCTCTCAAACCAAGTGGGATACATTACAGGTAGCGGTGGACAAGACGGTGTGGGACCCATGGAGGAACCAGACCAGCAAGGCTATATGCCTGATGGCTCTAGGTGGGCTCCAGCCAGCACCGGAGGAGGGTGCAGTGAGGTGTAGCTCCAAGTCACATCCTGATCCCCCTAAGTTATCACTTTGGGTAACAGGCTAACATGCTCTTGTGTGGACAGTCTCCATTCTCATTAGCCATGAACTCCCTCAATATTATGTATAAAATTACAATTTTTATGACCATTTAGAGCATTTATGGCCCTGGGTTGAGGACTTCTGCTGTGTGGCTCAAGAGCCTGGTCCCCTCAGGATTGGGGGGGGGGGGTCTTCTTTCCCCACACACATTCAGAACCTGTAGGCAGAAGGGGAGCAGCCTTCCTCTAGGTGGGCTCCCACTTTGGAGATGGGATGAGGTCTGTGCTACCATCTAAAGTATATGTTCCCTCTCACATTCAGATTGGAAATCCTAATCCCCAAGGTCATGCTAGTAAGGGGGTGGGGGATTTGGAAGGTGAACAAGTAAAAGGGTGGAGACCTCATGGATGGAATTAGTGGGTTTTTTTGTTCTGTTTTGTTTTGTTTTGTTTTAGACTTTGTTGCCCAGGCTAGAGTGCCATGGTCTCAGCCTAGCTCACAACAACCCCAAACTCCTGGGCTCAAGTGATCCTCCTGCCTCAGCTTCCTGAGTGGCTGGGACTGCAGGCACCTGCCACAACGCCCAGCTAGGTTTTCTATTTTTAGTAGAGATGGAGTCTCACTCTTGATCAAGCTGGGTCTCAAATTCTTGAGCTCAAGGGATCCGTCTGCCTCAGCTTCCCAGAGTGCTATGATTACAGGTGTGAACCACCATGCCATGACTTGGCATTAGTGATCTCAAAACAGAGGCCTGAGGGAGTGTTTTGCCCCCTTTACCATGAGAGGGCACAGGGAGAATGCACCATCTACGAATCAGGAAACAAGCCCTCCTGGACACAGAACCTTCTGGTGCCTTGATCTTGGACTTCCCAGCCTCCAGAACTGTGAGATATGCCCAGTTTATGGTAGGCAGGCTGGGAGCTGGGAGGAGTCCTGGCCACGGAAAATAAGAGCCCACTGGGCCTGCCCCTGGTGGGAGGGACATGGTGGCCAGGCTGTGGTGGCCTTCTCTGGGGGTGTGAGTACAGGTTTCCATCTACGGCTGCCCTCTAGCAGGTAGGCTGTTCTCTGGCACAAGGAAATAACTGATTTCTCAAGCAGAATGATGAAGAGCTGACAGGACAGGAGAGGGTTGGTCGTGGTGGGGGCCCAGGTGTTGGCACCCATCAGACTGGTTCAACAGAACTGTTTGGCCAGTAGCAACAACAGTGAAAATCACTTTCTTCTCCCCTTAACACATTAGTGCTGAGAGAGTTTCAAACACAGCTAGAGTGGCACTTGGTGACAGTATTTTTGACGTTCCCATATGGGAAATAGGCCAATAACCCGTGTTTTTTACCATTTATCTTAACATCTAGTTTTAGAGATGCTCCCCACTCTGGTCTGCACGTGGTGGTGTGAATTAGGGGCTGGTATCCGCTCTGACTGGTTGGTTAAGTATGGTAAATATATTTTATTTTATTTTTAGAGACAAACTCTTGCTCTGTCACCTGGGCTAGAGTACAGTGCTGTGATCATCGTTCATTCCAGTCTTGATCTTCTGGGCTCAAGTGATCCTCCTGCCTCAGCCTCCTGAGCAGCTGGACTTTAGGTGTGTACTACCACGCCTGGTTAATTTTTTTCTTTTTATTAGAGATGAGGTCTCACTATGTTGCCTAAGCTGGTCTCAAATTATTCCTAGCCTCAACTGATCCTCCTGGCTCAGCCTCCCAAAGCACTAGGATTACAGGTATGAGCCACCATGCCTGGCCAAAATGTTAAACATTTAACTGAATCCAACGTATTACGTTTACTACCTATATAACCAAAAAGACCCATTCTATACCAATAAGGCCAGGCTCTTTACTGCTAATCATATTGAACCCTTGCTGCCTGGCACACCCCTTACAGTGCACGCAGTGACGGTTAAACACAGGAGTGTCTGTGTGCCTCTCACCCTGGGTCCATGCTGACCTGCTGCTGGCACATCCTGGAGCACACGCCTCCCTCATCTCAGTACCATTAACTCTTACCGTGGCACGAGACCCATCTTCTCTGCCCTTCCCCTCTGCTGCCCGCCCAGCCCACAGACACTTCATCTCTACAGACCGTCAGCAACTTGGAGCAGGGCTGCACCACATCCTTCCTGGGCACCTCTCCCCTGGGTCAACAAAGGGCAAGGCAACACCCAGGAGTGCTCAAAAGATTCTTGCTGCTCTACAAAAATGCGAAAGCAGGCAGGAAACTTGAAGATGTCTCATCTTCTAGGTGCAGTACATATAGTGTCCATTTGGAGGGACTCTTGGACAAGGAAAAACCGAACAACAGGCCTTTTGAGGGAGAATAAAGCCAGGCTCAACACGCTTTTTTGAAAATACTAAATGCTTCTAAGAAAGAGTCTCACAAAGACTAAAGAACACAGGACATGTTTCCAGCTTTCAGGAAAAATGGATCGGAAAGGGCCATTTGCTCTTGGGAAACAATTAGCATGTGGAACTTCTTTAGGTTTTAGGAAATAAAATGCAAAGGTGTCACCGACAACGGTGAACAATTTTTGCCTAGGTAATTATACATGAGATTTTGTGCATAAATGGGGTCTCACTGCAGTCGTGTTTCCTGTGTTTGTTCCATCGATGCTGCATGGAGTCTGCTGACACCGTCTGTGTTTATCAATACCACTGAATTTCTGATGTGATCTCTTCCAGGGTTATAAGGAATGACCCCTACGTTTTGTGCTATGTGTTTCCTTATTGCCAGAGATAAAGGCAAGAATGAGATACACTAAAAATACACCTGCTCATCCACCCCACCCCACCCCACCACATATAACCCAGATCCACATCTGGATCCAGGGACATTGGTGAGCTCACAGTTTAGAACTTATTTAGTGAATGTTCTGTTTTAGTCATGAGGCTCACTACTTGGTGATAAGAATTAATTTCTCTCCCAAGAAATCCAGTGGCCATTCACCTACCAGAAAACGTGGGTCAGTAATTCTACAACTAAAGTCCTACTGGGATAAAACTTACCAACGAGAATTCAAAGGAGCATGATGCAGGGTGACAGACAGCAACATTTAGCCTTTGGGAAAAGATCATAAATATTTCACTGCTTTCTCTCTTAAAATTAGCAGAAAACAAAATTTTCTATTTAAATGTTCTGTAACCTTCATGATGCCAAAGGAAATGGAATCTAGTCTCAGGAGAAGTTTTTCCCAGGTTACGAAATGACTCAGATGATTCTGTACCTCTGTATAGGAAACATTTACTTTAAGAAATATTGTTTTTCTTTCTTTTTTTTTTTTTTTGTAGAGACAGAGTCTCACTTTATGGCCCTCGGTAGAGTGCCGTGGCCTCACACAGCTCACAGCAACCTCCAATTCCTGGGCATAAGCGATTCTCTTGCCTCAGCCTCCCCAGTAGCTGGGACTACAGGCGCCCGCCACAACGCCCGGCTATTTTTTGGTTGCAGTTTGGCCGGGGCGGGGTTTGAACCCAGCACCCTCGGTATATGGGGCCGGTGCCTTACCAACTGAGCGACAGGCGCCGCCCAGAAATATTGTTTTTCTAATTGTAAGAGTAATGGATACTGTCATATCATATAAAAATTTCAATACACAAAAGCATAAAGAAGAAATTTTAAGTCACCTGTACTTCCACTGCAAGAGAGCACTGAAGTTGGCGTATTGGTGGACTTACTGCCAATCTCTTTTCTCTGCACCTATCTATATGGAAATATTTATTTTATAGAATTTGCATTATCCTATGAATATAGTTTTAGATCCTGCCTTTATAATATGACAAAGTATGCTCTGAAAACAAACATTTTTAATGCCTAATGTCACATTTTATGGCCATATCAACATTTAATCAATTCCCCGGTTGGGGCATCTACGAAGTTTAAAATTCTCTGCCCTTATAAATAATATAGTAACTGATCATCTTCATGCCTAAGTGTTACCCAAATTTCTAATTTTTTTCTTAAGATAGATTCTTAGAAGCAGATTAAAGGATAAAAATTACTCAGGACTCTTGACATATGTTGCCAAATTGTTCCCCCCAAGTTTATCAAAATCTTATAAGGTAAGTGATAAGAGTAAAAAATGACACTGTAGGCAGCGCCTCTGGCTCAAAGGAGTAGGGTGCCGGCCCCATATGCTGGAGGTGGCGGGTTCAAACCCAGCCCTGGCCAGAAACTGCAAAAAAACAAAACAAAACAGTGTAGTTTTGGCTTCCTTGATTCTTCCTTGACTCTTTCCTACAGAATGGTAAAGAATTTTCTTAACAGGTCAGAAGAGTTGTTTTGATACAAATGATAACAACTCTTTGTCAAATTTACGGCATAGTCCACTTACCCTGCTTCCAGAAACACAGAAGCTTAACTTTTTATGTGGTTAGATCTGTCAAACATTTCCTTTCATTTCTCCTATTTCTTTTAAGCTTAGCAAAACTTTGCCCTTTCTGAGATTCGCTCAATATCTACCTATGTTCTCTTTCATTATTTTCTTTCTTATATTTAAACTTTAAGTTCATTTGAAATTTATTTTGGTACATAATATGAGGCAATATCTGATACATTTTTTTCTTGCAAATGTTTAGACAACGTTCCCAATAACATTTGTGGAATGAGTTGTGTCTTTTCCACTGGGCTGTGTGGCTTCTATTTATCTTACACCCTGTTTTCAGGGCCATCTATTTTCTCTTCTTCAACTTTCTCTGAATTCTCACTCATAATAAGCCTGCACTTTAAACTGTTCTAGATTTCCATCAACATGTTTTAAGATTTAGCAGTACCACTCCCACTCAGCCTTTTCCATCCAGTGCCCAGTTTCCTGACTCAGGACAAATACCCTTTAATTCCTCTTTTTTTTTTTTGTTTTGCTCTTTTTGTTTTGTTTTGTTTTTCTGTTTGCCTGAGAAATCTCCATCCCTCCTTTATTAATATTTTTCAACCATTGTTTTTTAACTCATAGCACACTTGTATGTATAGTTAAACTTCCGTGGCATACTTAAATTATGTTGATCAAAAAAAAAGAGTAAAAAAGAACGTATTTACTGTACTGTGCTTTGAACTTCTTTAGAAAATAATTAATTATCTTTAAAAATTTTCATGGCATGCCAGTTGAAAACCACTGCTCCTTTATTCTTAGTGTTTAGGGATCGTTTTACTTTAGGTGTAAAGTCTCATTAATAATATAGCTGAATTTTTGTAAAACGCACCATCAGAAAACTGAGTAGTTTAACCTGTTGTCTTGTCTTCAATATTTGTAACCGCAGTATGTAGCTGGTGAAGTTCTCAGCACTGTGGCTATGTTATATAACCTCCATAATAACCCTGCAAGGGATCCATATCTTACAGCTGGGGAAGCTGAGGCTTGGAGAGAGTAAGAAGCACCCAGGACAAGGATACCCAGCTGGGAGAGGGCAGGGAACACAGGCCACCCAGTCCCAGGCATTCTTCCTCTTTACAGCCTCTGCTGTGTGTGGCTTCCCTCTGTTACCACTCTTCTGCCTCCTTGTGACTTGCTTTGTTTGCAGTCTTTACTATAGAATGTTTCCTTTGCATTGATCTTCTCTAGAAATTTAGGAAGTATATAGTGGTTGTGTTAATTCTACTGAGAACCTTCTTAAAGATTCACCACAACACTATTTTTTTTTTTTTTTTTGAGACAGTCTCACTCTGTTGTCCAAGATAGAGTACCACGGTCTCAGTCTAACTCACAGCAACCTCAAACTCCTGGGTTCAAGGGATCCTCCTGCTTCATCCTCCCAAGTAGCTGGAACTACAGGCACCTGCCACCAAGCCCAGGTAATTTTTCCTTATTGTTAGTAGAGATGGGGGTCTCACTCTTGCTTAAGCTGATCTCCAACTCCTGAGCTCAAGGGATCCTCTCACCTTGTCCTCCCAGAGTGCTAGGATTACAGGTGTGAGCCACTGTGTCCAGCTGCCAAAACTTTTTTTTATTCTACATTTCTCTGTTTATTGAAAGAATGAAATAGCATCCTCTGACCCCTCCTCCCCCAGTCTATGAAGAAGAATCGAACATGTTCTCACCTAACTCCCTTTGCCTCCCATTTCATTTCCTGTTTTTGTTACTAGAAGATTATCGGAAGTTCAGAATCTCTAATTACTGTTTTCATTTTTATATGATTTCTATTTTTAAAAAGTCATTTTTTACATTAGCATGTCCAGTGGCTTTTAACACTGCTTATCCTTACGGATCATGACTCCCCAATTTCTGAATGCTTACTTCATCGTGCAGCCCTCCTTAGCTCACCTTTAAATAATTTTCAAGAAAGGAGTGTGGGTGATGTATATTCTGGGCCCCTGCATACCTGAGAATAGGCCACATGAATAGCAACTTGGCTGGGTAATAAATGTGAGGGCAATACATGCCCTTTGTCTCTCTAAACTCTGTAAGTGACACTTCCTTCTCTCTTCAAATTTGGTACTTCATATGGTGAGAAGTCTAATGCCAATCTGGGTTTTGTTCTCCTGTAAGGAAAGGTGTTTGTTTTCTTTCTTTGTAATTAAAAGTTTTCCAGGATGTTTTTAAATGCAGGATTAATTTTTTAGAGACAGAGTACATTCCTTTCTATTTGAATGCTCCATAAACTTGTTGCTATCATATTGAATTACGTTCTTTTTCTCCCCTGAACTGTTATTCTCAAGTTATACCCTGTCCTCAGTCTACATTTTCATGATCTTCTCTTTTATCACCATCGTTTTGTCCTTTTGCCTGCATTCTGGAAGAGCTTCTCAGGATTCTTCCCGGCATTAGTTTGATTTTCTGCAATGTAATTCTGCTCTTGGTTGCTGCATGAAGAATTTAACTACGTTACTATATAAGATACGGCATTTAGAATGCTTGCCCATCTCTCTTCATCTTGTCAGTTTCTTTATATAGCACCCTGTCATTAAAAAACAGACAAACTCATTTTGTTTGTTTTTCCTCTCAACCTGTTTGCTCAAATGATTTTTTTTTTTTTTTTACAGAAACCATGCATTCTTGGATTCTACTAAAATTTATATGGTATTTTCTCAAATCTTCTTCCGTAATCCCTTTTCCTTCAGCAATCCATTTTCAAAGATGTTCTCCACAATGCTATTCCCTTCGATTCATCCCTTATTTTGTTTTTAAATGGGCCATATGTTTTGGGTATGCTTTCTATCTTTACTTATTCTCAAAGAAGGAAAGGTATGTCCAGACTTGGTATTTGCCCAAAGACGCTGTGTTTGGATTCCCCACTGGCTCTTTCCACGTCTACTTGGACACCTGCTTCCACCTGAACTCACCTGGCACTCCAACTGATATCCATGGTTCTTAGTCCAGTTATCAAAGTGCTTTTTCTGGACCCAGGTGTGATCATGTCCAGTTCGCAGTGCATGGTAATCACACACTGTAAATACTGAAATAAGGAAACCTTTGCAGTAAAGGAACAGCTCCCAGGTTTTTTGGCTGGTAAGGACCTTGTTTCTCTGAGCAAAGGACAGGCACAAAGAATCTTCTTGCTTTCTTTCAGGTGCACAAGACTTTCCTGTGTCATATATCCAGCATGGCCAGACCACGGATAATCGTTTCTTAATGTAAGAGCAGTGCAAATTTCTCCAAGGTGGCAGTAAGCGGTTTTCTAGTCTTAACTGTGGGTTCTGACCTTTTTCTGGGTCTACTTAACACTTCAGAGGGGCATACTACACTTCAGAGGTTAACAGCTGGTTACCTTAATTCAATTCAGAAATCTAAGGCTCTCTAAATTTCTTAAGTAGCTTTTGGAATTCCACTGCTCCCAGAAACCCCAGTTAACTGGAAGAGGAATAAATTCCTCTCAGCCACTTTCAGTTTGGATCCAAGCTGCCAAACACCGTTTCTCATGGAAAACACTCTACCTTTGCTTTCAGGGTGTCACCTTGTCACCGCATGAGTGGTTTTTCAATGTGCTCCTCTCCAGTAGGCCTGTCCTTTAATGGCCAAAGTTGTGTTCATTTTTGCTTGATTCTACATCATCTTGGTGGCCAATTCACTCCCTAGATCCCCAATTTCCAGCTGAACTTTATAAAACACTGGGACACTCCAGATGGGACTCAAAGAGCAACCAAGGTGGAGAGGGAGAACCTGGGTGGGGACCTTCAGCCTGCTCTGCCCAGCCACTCACTTTCTTGGGCGCTCTGAGTCATGTCATCAGTCTATAGAGCAAGGGAGTTGGTCGGACAAAGAATCCTCTAAGATGCTTTCTACTTTGAACATAAGCTGCCTGCTATCTATTTTTATAGCGTATGTTTATGTCTTTGTTTTCACAGTGTCAAAGGTCTCTGTTACAGGTCTGGGCACTAGGCAGTTAAAGGTCCTTCCATATAGTTCTTTGTCCTGAAAATAATTCCTAAATGTGTGTATGGATGTGAGGGAATCAAAGGATGCCTTGGAGAGAAGGATAGCTGTGGCAAATCTCCCTCCCAGAATGAAGATACACAATTCTACAGATAATTTTGGGGACTTCCCCAATGTCTCAGGGCTGGAGTGGGGCTGGGGTTATATCTGTGGATCTGAAGCTCAGAACCTCCTCTGAGATAAACATAGTTCTTGTAATACTTTGAGTTATTTCATGCCCCTCACTGGACAGAGAATCAGATTTTGGGGAAGGTGTTTCTGCAAAGGTTTATGACAAAGGGATATTTGTACACCCCTCTCTATATAGCATGTGGTGATATTTGGGAGCCATAATGAGGTGATTCTCCTTCCTCAGGTACTAGGAAAAGAGGAAAGCAAGATTCTTTTTTGGAAGTGAGCAAATAACTGGATTCATCAATACTGGACCAGAGCAGAGCTTCTGAAAGTCCCCTGAAGGAGACAGGGTTCCTAGGCTTGTGAGACTGACCTGTGCCCAACATGAATATATTCCAATAATCAAAGAGAAAACAGAGGCTCTGAGGCAAACAGCAGCAGTGCCTGCAAGACTGGCCCAAGGGGCAGTGCCCGTAGCTCAGTGGGTAAGGCCCTGGCCACATATACCAGGGCTGCCAGGGCTGGTGGGTTCAAACCCAGCCTGGGCCTGCCAAAACAAAAGAAACAAACAAAAAAGACTGGCCCAAGGAGCAGCGTCTGAGCATCTGACTTCCGTGCTGCTGGCCCTACAAGACTCTGTCTCAAGAGAAGTGCTAAATCTTAGTCCAATGCCATCAAACATTCATCTAACTCCATTTCTGTAACCCCATGTTCACTATGCAGTGTTCCGAGTCCCCTAAGATCAGTTTACAGAGAGGCAAGGCACTACCCAAGTGGATTTCTGCTATATGTGGTCTACGGCACAGTGCTTTACTTGGCAAATCAATGAAATGGGTTCATTATGCCTTGCCTTCTCTGGCATCTTACCCTGAGAGACTGCTCTAAACAAGTCAGCAGGCATGGGGACAATTTTATTTCTCTCTGTAAATTAATAAACTGGCATCCTGATGTATTGCACTATTAGGGCTGTATAGGAATTGGTCTCCAGGGGCTTGGCTATCCCTGGATGGTACCAGAGTGGTCCTGACACAGAGGGCCGGCATAATCAGCATCCCCATCTCTGCCATTAGATGCCACTACCTTTCCTAATGTGTGTCCTATTAATAACTTCCCTCCAACACCATCCTAAACATACAGATACTTTGGTCTTGCTTTAAGTAAATCCAACCCACTGGAAGGCTGGAACTGCAGTTCTCTAATGTTACATGCATGAGAATTAACTGGAGCACTCACTCACAACGCAGGGTAGAGAGTTCTGCCCTTGCCCCTATGGAGTCTGACTCGGGAAGCCTGCCGTGGGGTAGCGGCCCACACAGAGACCAGCAGCATGCTTTGAGAAGCCTGGTGTGGAGGAGTGAGCGGTTGGTGGGTCTATCTGATGAGTCATAATGAGTCATGCTGGGTACTTGGCCCCGAGACCCCTCTTTGCCATTCCTACACTCAGCCCCAAACCAAACAATGCTCCCCCTCAGAGCACCTCTGCTCTCCAGGGCTGCAGAATGGTTCTGAACCAACTCTCATGCAGGTGACTCATCCACCTGTGCTGAGAAACCTTTTCATCGTGTTCTTACAGAAACTCCCAGGACACAGAATTTAAATGTTCTGCCCAGATTCGAGTTCTAGCTCTGCCTGCCACCTAGCAAGTTCCCCAAATCCTCTAAGCCTCTATTTCATCTATAAAAATGAAGAAAAGAAGGGTCCTGCCCAGTTAGAACTGTAAGTATTAAATGAGATGAAGTAAAACCCTTAACAGAGTGCCAGGTAGAAAATAAAGGCTTAAGAACGCCTGACTATCATCATGACCAGCATCACCCGGGAAGAAGCCTCCAGCATCACCTGGACGTGGACTGAGCACTTCCCCTGCCAGGTGCCTTCCTACGCTAAGGGGTTCCGCGGTAGATACGGCCACAAAGGCCCTGGGCTCCTGGAACCCACACGGGATACAACTTTCCACCTCCAGAGTCGGCATATAAAGCTGGGACAACTCTCTCTTCATGATGAGATAAGGGATCTCTCTTCTTGTATGATGAGAATTTTCTACCTGGCAAAGCCTCTTATCATTTCATCTGGACAGTCTCCTCCCTCTGGGCCCTCTCTCTCACTGAGCCTTACATCTCTCTTGTCCTTGATCATTCTTGGTTCCAAACCCAAGGTTCAGCCTCAGAGCACTTCCTGGGAGCAGGAGAGGATGGGGGCAAGAGGGTCCTGGGATGATGCTCCTGTGCTCCGGGCCACAGACTTGGTGATCTTCAGGTCCCAGACCTTGCTGAGGGAGCCTCCAAACAACGTATTCACTCAGAAGACACCCCTGAAAACAGACGACTCCGGCATCCTGCCTCCCACATTCCGGCTCTCAGAGCACCGGAACACCTCAAACAGAAAGAGCTACAACAACACAGTTCTGAGTATGGTTTGCTAAAAGGAGAGGGGAGGCATGGGGGAAGGGGTCATTCTTCACTTCTCTCCCTGCACCAGAGAAGAATGGCTTCGTTTGTATTTCTGGCCACATAATTAGTATTTCCTAACCTCTCTCCCCCCACCAAGACTGATACAACAGCTCTTTTCCCAGAGAACAAGCTGATGGTACCACAGACAAACACAGGGAGAGCTACAATGTCCTCCAGCGACTGGTCCCCATGAAGTCATCCCCTTTACATCAAGACAAGCTGAGCCGGAAGAACTGGGGAGGGAAGTGGAAGGCCCCTCCGGCCCCTCCTTCATCTGCCCCCTCCGTCTGATTACTTCCTCTTCATCTGTGCTTAAAATAGACTAAGTCGAACTGAAATAACCCAGGAGATTAAATTAAATTAAAGCAGGCCTGGCTCCCGGGCAGTTGCTAATAAAATCATAAGCATTCACGTCAGTGTGGCAGACAGAGACAGAGTGTTTATGGGATCCTGCGCCCCTCCTCTCAAGTAGCTGGACCCTTAAGAGACATAGTCCAGTGAAACCCATCTTCCCTCCAGAGGAGGGACGAGGTGCGTAACCCTTTCAGGCTGGCAATAAGCAGGAATCTGTTCTTGCTCACCTGCCCAAGGAAGCCTCATCTTCCAGGGGTCTCTAGCTGACCACCACACTGACTGCTGGGCAGGTGGAACCGGTGCCCCAGTGAAGGTGGACCACTTCCATCAGGTGGCAGAACAGGGATCAACCCTCAGGGCTGTCCCTAACACCTGAGAGCTCACTGTTTTTCCTGTACATTCTTGTTCACCCAACATGGACTCAGAGCTGATTCTCTGAGGGACACGCTTCGGGGTATTGGGAGTGTATGAGCACAAGAGGCCATCAGCACCTGTCTCCAGAACCCTAGTGTCCTCAGAGAAAGAGACAAAATTTCAAGAAACCATTTTTTTCAGTTCTTTCCCTTCCTTCCTCCCTCCTTCCTTCCTTCCTTAAATCCACTCTTCTTCACACCAAGTTTCAGCCTCTCTATTATACTGTCACTATTTTTAATCTGAGAATACGAAGCTAAAGATAAACATTAATTAAAGTTAGGATGTCAGGGCTAAGAGATTTTTACCTGGCAAAGCCCCTTATCATCTCAATCACAGCCAAAAGAAAAAAAAAGAAATAACAACATAAACAAAAGCCCCGGATGTTCTCATTCCCTCTGAGATCTTTCTATGACTGGGCCTTAGCCTACCAAGGCACCCGCACACAGCAAACCTAATGAGAGCTTAAGTTGATACTGAAAAGAAATAGTTAGGAAAAGAATATCTTGGGTATAAAACTTTTAACCTACTGAAACACTTAAGATGGTGACCCACAAATCATCCATTTCCCAAGTTGTTTGTGTGCCACTGAGCCAGGTACTAACACAATCCTGAATTGGCAAAATTGTAAAGTAGAAAGAGAAATAAAATGAGAACACAATCAGCGCTGCACAACCTATAAGTCAAGGAACATGCACAGAAGAACGATTCCAGCCCCCACGAGGCAACGTAGGGGCCTTAAGGTGGACGGAATGGAGACATTCCCAGCACCATCACCACAGTTTACAAACCAAGTGGAGACACTCCATTTCCTAACCATGGGAAGGCCCTTGTGGTGATGATTCAGGGATAAAATGAACCTTGCTTTTCTTTTCCCTTCATGAATAGAAGCCAGATTGCCTGGCTTTTCTTGGGACGGAAACTAAGAGCCCAGAGGTATTGTCAGCTTGTTGCCAACTAGCTTAGCTTGGTCTCACAGTTGGAATTCCTCGTGAAAGCAAAGCTCCAGGTAGTGAGAGGCACAGGTCTGCCAAGCAAGCAACGCCCCCCGCAGACAAAGCTACTACAGGCTTAAATTAATCAGTCATTTAAGGCCAACAGCTCAAAAAGCCGTTTGATTGCTTTTTCCAGTTCTTAGGGCCTAATGAAGTTTCCACCTTCCCGAGCCTCTTGTTCCACATTTCAGCCCCAGCCCAATTCAAGGACTCTGCTTCCTGCAGGTCCAACCATCTAAATCTTTGCCACAGCAACACCATTTACACTTAGAACCTGAAGTGCTGTTTTAAGGCTTCTAAATAAGAGGGGGTAATTAGGGCACTTGGGTGGCTACAATGTGCCAATGCTGTTGAAACAAAAATTTTTCTTTATCCCTGGCTGGAAACTGGCCAGCTCAGGAGCACATTCACTGGTTGGAAAGGAACTTGTGAGTCATGTCCAACTTTGGTACGTTAGTTCAGATACTGCCCCTCTGTAGTAATCTCATGGATGTGGAACATGGGTGAAGCAATAGGGCACAGAAAGATAAAGCAGGAGGCTGGCTCCAGTTCCTACCCCAAAACAGAACTCCTGCACAACCCTGGTTACTGTATTACCCATTATTTCACCTTCCTGTTCTTGGGAAGAGTCTCCTCCCTTTCACTTCCCAGTCATAGTTGATTGGCCCAGAGGTGGCACATGACCCAGAGTGAGCCAATGAAAACCTTCCCTGAGTTCTGATTTATGCCTCACATGGTAGGAAACATAATGCTTTGAGAGGCAAAACTGTAGCATTCTCTAGGGCCACGTTTTTGGCAATGTGAAGAAAGCCTAACTTGCCAGTGTGAAAACCCCAATGATGGAAGTATGTACCCTGTTTCCCCGAAAATAAGACAGTGTCTTATTTTAAGGTGTGTTCCCAAAGACGTGCTAGGTCTTATTTTCAGGGGACATCTTATCCTTCCTGTAAGTAGGTCTTATTTTTGGAGGATGTCTTATTTTCAGGGAAACAGGGTATAAAGAAGTGAGACACAGAAAGTTCATCTCTGGTCCTAGATGCTCTGATGGCCTCCCCATTCTGACCTCTGAATTTCATCAGATATCTTGGATTCTTTGGATAACTCCCCTTTCTACCTGAGGGGGTTGAGTTTGCTTTTATCCCTTGCATGCACAGCAAACTCCCTACACAGTGGTTGTGTTTCCTAAGTCTTGTATTTTACATCTGTAAAACGAAGGGGTTAGACTGAACCACTGACTTGCAAACGTTGCTCCAGAAACTCTCCTCAAGTGTCATGGAGGAGGAGGAGGAAGAGAAGGGGGAAGGTGAGCACTCTGTCCTCTCCCCCGTAACCAGAATAACCCTGGTTAAATATCACTTGAATATCGTTTCAAATAAGATGTGAGCTGGAAGGCATTTGATGTTCCAACTTGTTTGAAAATCACTGGATCAGAAGCCTCTCATGCCTCACCCAGAGTCGCAGCGTTGCTGCTATCTCCAGTTCCACACAAAGGGGCATGTTCACTAGAACGAGGGATTCTCTCTTCCTCTCTGCAATGACTCTGGTGCTGAAGGCAACCAGGGTTCAGGGCGCAGGCCCCATATACCGAGGGTGGTGGGTTTGAACTCAGCCCTGACCAAACTGCAACAACAAAAAAACAGCCGGGCGTTGTGGGAGGTGCCTGTAGTCCCAGCTATTCGGGAGGTTGAGGCAAGAGAATCGCCCAAGCCCAGGAGTTGAAGGTTGCTGTGAGCTGTGATGCCACTGCACTCTACCGAGGACAACAAAGTGAAACTCTGTCTCAAAAAAAAGGGAACCAGGGTTTAGTCAGCTAGAGTGCCTGGATGTGAATTTGCAGATGAAGAGAGGGAAACAAAGAGGTTACCAGGTCAAGTGATGAGGCCAAGGTGCATAGCTAGTTAAAACCTTTAAGGTTCATGATCTCCGCTTAATATGCAACTGTGCTATTCACACAGAGCCTTCTAATTTTGAAAATGAGTTCATGATGTGTACCTGGGTGCTGCTGGAGAGGCATTGTAAAGCAAAGCAATGGAGGGTGACGCCTGTGGCTCAAAGGGGTGGGGCGCCAGCCCCATATGCCAGAGGTGGCGGGTTCAAACCCAGCCCCGGCCAAAAAAAACTGCAAAAAGAAAAAAAGAAGAAGAAAAACAATGGAGTCTCCATGATTAGAACCCACATTACGAAACAAGTCAGGAGAGAAAGAGTTAACCCGTCAGCAAAGCGATCGGTTCATTGAACTCCAGGACCTAAGGAGACCGCAACATAATGCTATTAATAGAGTAACGATTCCTAATACTTATTCAGCATCCAATCACTCTGACTTCCACACCAATGCCATGGTCCCCTCTAAAACCAGATCACTTCTACTGTCTTAGAAAGGTAAGCCCCTTGTATTAGTTCTTCTTGGAGTGTTAGCTAAAGTACGCTGTTTTGTTTTTTTTTTTCCTCAAGCATATGCTGTCATCCTTCAGAAGCCAGAAGTTCTGAGGATAAGAATCCCTGCCATAGTGAGGTGAGGGACTGAAATAGGCTTCAGGGTCACACAGTGCAGTCAGGTGAGTCAGAAGTACCAAGGCCGCAGGGCACTGTAACATTCCCCACACATGCTTTGCCTCTGCGCAGAGGTCTACCTGGAAGGGCTCTTCTGTGGGGAGTCACCTACGCAGCCTGCAAGATAGGACAGCAATATATACTGGAGAAATAAGCGTCCCTGGGCCACACCCCCACTCCCAGCAAAGTGACTTAACAAAGGGGAAGAGAGCTTTCACCACGGCATATCCCAGAAGGTGAGCCCTCGTCTGGCAGCCTCCCTGCCGGGTGTGCAGTGAGCCAGGCATTGCTTCTGATTACATTCCCTGCCTCCAGGGGCTCCAAACTGCTGAAATGACACTTCCCTCACGTAGTAAATTCAGCACCTCCCACCTTGAAAACTGGACAGAAAGTTTGCCTTGGTTCTAATGCTCTTGTCATTATTCTAGGGAAAAATGGCTGCCTCGATTTGAAAAGGGTCCCTGTCTTTAACCGCCAGCCTTGCAATTGTAATTCCTTGCACGAATTACAAAAGAAAATGGGGGCTAAGGCACAGCTACCGGTCTCCTCAGTTACAGAAAGCCCTCCAGGGTGTGTGTGTTGGGGGGCGCTCTGGTACGAAGCCTCCAGTGGGGGGGTCTGTGGTCTGCTCTCCTCAAAAGGGGTAGTTTAGAACCATGTCAGGAGCTAACGTATCTCGAATTTTCTCAGGAAATCTGCACCTTCTCAAGTGTTAATGCCTAGAAGCTGAGATGAATGAACATCGTTTGATGTTTCTGTCTTACTTTGATGCCGATAATCAGAGTGTGTACACACACTTTAAATAAAAATTCCTTTGTGAAACATCTGAAAAATTATTTTGTTTGGCTATCAGAGCAGCTTAGTGTTGAAAGGACCATGGGACACCACCGGCCTATTCCAGCCCTCTGCTGAACCATTCTTCAGCACTGCCAAAGACGACAGGGCTCAAGAGAGGAAGACACAGTGTGCTTTTATTTCGGGACCTTTCCATGGGTGAACCTAACAGTTCACAAACGCTGTCCAGGTTTTCCAACCTTTTGGTGGGGAACCAAAGGGGAATTGTCTGTTATTTGTTTCCTTTTCCTTCCTGACCCCCTGAGATCTTTCCCCATTTCCCCTACCGAAGAGTTAAAAGAATGTTTGAACGGCTGTGGTTGGAGCAGCTGTCATTTGTAAGCTTCAAGAGACTCCTCACTTGGCCAATGAATTTAGTTTGCAGAAGATGATCAAGTTCCTTGCAATAATTTCACGGCAATTAATCTTGTGCTTAAATGATAATCCTATAATTAGAAGCAATTAAAATCCTGCACAAGAATGGCCTGTTCAATCCATGTCAGTGTTTCTGTTTGCTAATGGGGTAATCTTAAAGAGGCCTGAGAAATAATTTGCTTTTCCTCTTCCAGAGACGCAGGCCTTCAAAGCCTTTTTTTTTTTTCTTTCAAATTAATATGAGGGTACACATTTTTAGATTACATTGCTTTCAGTTCTAAGATAATGTTCAAGTTATAGCTGAGCCCTTCACCCCAGGGGCGTGCTGAATACCTCACACTATTCACAGAAGGTGAGATCTGCCAATTGCCCCACTTCTCTGCTTCCCAATGCTGGACTATAATTGTGCTTTTTCTTTCATGTGGTTGTGTAGTTGTTTATATACTGGTTTCAAATTAGTATTGAGTACACTGGATTCTTTTTCTTCCATTCTTGAGATATTTTACTAAGAATGTGTTTCAACTCCATCCAGGCAAATACAAAAGATGTGAAGTATCCATCTTTTCTTATGGCTGAATAGTACTCCATGGTATACATATAACACAAGTTGTTAATCCATTCATGGGTTGATGGGAGTTTGGGTTGCTTCCTCGACTTGGCAATTGTGAATTGAGCTGCAATAAACATTCAGGTGCAAAGCACATCTTTAAGAGCACTTCTTCCCGGCAGGAGGCACTGAAGTCAAAGGAGATGGGTAACAGACACACCCCCAGTATAGAACCCCCAGTACAGAACCTGGGGCCTTGGGTCAACAGGAGAAACAGAAGTCGTGTGGCTCTGAGCATGGACAGCATGGTGCTTTAACAAAGGTAAACTGCATGAAGGAAATATCACCAGCCGCCCTCTGCCCCAACCCTGCTGCCTCCCACGCAGGTCCAGTGACTAAGCACCCAGTGTGGAGAGCTGTGTTCATGTAACTGCAAAGATAGCCAAGCATGAATAACGATTCGCAGGAGGGCATGCCACCAGTCTGTGCACATTTGCCATTAAGCTGTGCCGCAAATAAGTCAGAACGGAGTACTGCAGCCAGGATGTAAATAATGACACGTCTCTTTGAAAGAGGCAATCTTCTACTTGGCTGATAGATGTTTCTGAAAAGAATCCCAGAAGTCATGTGGCTACATGAATGTGGTTAAAACAACACAATTTTAACCCGATGCAGGTGCAGGGCTAAAACGAGAGAACTGGCTTGCACTTGGGGTGGGGGACACAGCAGACAACTTGGTAAATGTTTACGCTGGGCTCACGTCCATCATCATCGTCATCTGCTCGACAAACATACATTAGGCACAAATTTGAGGCACCAGGCACAGAGATAAAACATTATCTCTGACCCAAAGGGGTTATGATATGGTGGAAGGAGACCGGTGTATAAAGAAATCCATACATGAGATCACATAATAAACGCTATAAAGAGCACAGGAAGAAAGCAGTCCATTTTAGGCAGGGAGGAAAACCTTCAGAGAGGCTTCCTAAAGCTAACTGGAGCCAGGTGGCCAAAAGGTGTTCCTTTTGCAGGGGAATTGGCACAAGCAAAGGTGAAAAGGAGGGATATGGGTGGGGGGCTACTGCCTGCCGCATCGGGGAAGCTGCACGTAGCTTGAGATACCACTTGTAAGGTGGAGGGCACAGGGATGGGACTGGGGACACAGGCAGGGTGCTGGCTGACAAAGGGGACGTGCAGACACAAGACACTGATGTTTGGGAGTGCCCAATCAGGAAAGATGATGGAGCAGACAAATCCATTGAAAACAAGCCAGTCCTGACTTCAAAGCACCCGGAACAGGGCCACACGCAAGCGTTCAAAATGCTGTGGTGTGTTTAGCTTGGAGCTCTAGAGGTTCCTGTTTGCTTTTGCAAATGATGTGCCTGGATGTCAGGCCCTGATGAACTCAAGGCAAGGGACTACTAGAGCTGATTTCTCCAAAGTCTGTGAGGATGTGAGAGCAGGATGAGTGTCCAGGGTGGAAGAACCGGGGCCAGCAAGAAAAAGCCAGCAACGGCATGTGGGAAAGGACTGGACCGGTTGCTTGCACAGCCAACCCAGGGGCAGTCAACACACATCCTGCGGGGGTGTTTATTTCCATCCCTCCTCGCTCATTTTCACTCCTCCCTTTCAGGCACAGAAAACTTCAGCCAGATACCCTGCTGCCATTTTTATTTCCAGCCATCATCCGAATCCTGGGAAATGGGGGCTCTGGGAGATGATAACAGACCTTCATCCATGATGGGAGCTGCAGCGCTGTTGCAGAGTAGCCTTGATTATTTAATTGCAGGACAGAAGCATAAAATTGCAAACACTTGAGCAGTGGGAAATGCTTGTGAGCAAGAACATCATCTTTCCTCAGCCAGAGTCAGCGGTTGGCTGCATAAGGTGCACTGGCGGCAGCCGCATGACCTGGGCAAACCATGGAAGCTCTCCAAGCCTCAGTTTCCTCAGTTACAAGGTGATGATGATAGCCTTTTCCTTGAAATGTTGCCGTGTTAAGATAATAATCAGGCAAGCATCTACTCAGGGCCCGGGACTTGGAAGCTTAGTCAACACTGGTTTCTCCTCTTACAGGATCTACGCTCAAAAAATACCTGAAGCTCCTCTGGTCTGCCCTGAATATCCCCTTGGTTTGCATCTGCTACTGTTCAACTGGTTGGCTGTCCTATAGCAACCCTGTTCACAAGAGGCCAGTGACAGAGAGACTGTCTGATGACAAGGGCCACTGGCCAGATGCCATGTCTCCTTCCTGAGCCAAACAGGACCACCAGTTCCCTCCGTGGACGTGAGAGCGTCCCCTCGTTCTTACTTCCCTGGCCACACAATGAGAGAACCTGCATTTGCTTTGTAACCCCCATGCAACAAGCTCTATTGCTCTTGGAATCAACTGATGTTAATGGATTCATGAAGCTTCTACAAACAAAGCCATCTAGATAAAGTGTACTTTGTCGGGAGGCGGAGCAAGATGGCAGCCGAGTAACAGCTTCCTTGCATCTGGGCACCGTGAGTCTGGGGAGATAGGACTCCAGGCATCTCTGGCTGGTGGGAACTGCCTATCATCACTCCTATGAAAATACAGGGAGTCAGCGAGAGACTTCTGGACCCCAAGAGGAGGACTAAGACAGTGGAAAGCCGGCAAGTGGTCGCGTGTGTTCAATCCGTCTAAACCCGCCCAGAACTGTAAGTTCAGTAGCAGCGAGACTGCAAACCAGAAAGGCCTTACCTGTGAACTGTTTTGATGTCCTTGGACTTGGCACTGAGTTGAACTGCCTTGGGGAAGGCCTGAGCGGGAGTGAGGAGAACTTTGGCCATTGTCTAGGGCCCCAGTCTGAGCCGCTGAGCCAGACGGAGCTGATAGTGTTTGGCGGTGGGTCACACGGATCCATTGTCAGTGATCTGCCCCGGCAAGCTCCGCCCTCAGGGTCGCAGAGCTAGAAACGGGTGGGAGCTGGTAACCCAGCAACCAAGTAGCCTAAGGGTGGGGTCTGAGCCGCCTTGCAGCCCTAACCCTCAGGGGCAGAGTGAGATCGCTTTTGGCACACTGAGTAAGTGCATAGCCACTTCAGCAGCGATTCCAGCGAGAAAGCTGGGAAAGCTTCTGCTCAGCAAGTTTACAAGTTCAAAGTGCCTTTTAAGTAGGCTGAAGAGAGATTTAGGGTGTCTACCTGCTGGGGTTTGAGAAATCAGCAGCCTCCAGTCGTATCAGAACTGTGACTAACATCTCATACCCCAGAAGACCACGTGTTGCCCAGACAATATTCAATAACATATACAAACTGCTTTGTTTTTGGTTGTGTATTTTTTTCTTCTTTTTTTTTTTGGTTTGGTTGTTTTTTTTTGTTTATTTTGACGTTGCTGATGTTCTTTTGTTTTTTTAATTTCAATCTTTTCCACACAGATCCCTTTTTCTTTCTCAATTTTCCTAGTTTAATTATAATTTCCCATTGCTGCCTTTTTTAATAACTTCAACTTCATTTTTGCTAGTGTTTCTACCGATATAATTTGGTTTTTCACCCAATTTTATCCCCGTAAAGTTTTCTGTTTGCTTCTTTTGGTTTGATTTATAGCATTTTTGTCTTTCCTCTCTACTTGGTGGAGGTGGGGTACTGTGTCTGATCAGGTTAGCAAAGAGCTGCTGACTTCAAGGGAACCACGCAACTGGGCACCCCCAGAAGGTGGGGTTTTTTAAGGTTGTGTCAAAGTACCCTATTGTACACCTATATTGCCCTGTCTCCCTCTTTCTGTGCCTCTCTTCTTTTTGTCAATATTCCTTATACCCACCCCCTCTCCCTTCTCTATCTTTCTTTTTTTCTTATCACTCGGTCCTCCTTTCTTTCATCCCCTTTTTTTGCTCTTCAACCTTCTCACCCTTCTGGTCCTATAACCCTTACTCCACAGGCACAAGAACTTAAAGATCAAGAGGAAGTGAAAGGAAAATTAGGGCAAGGAAACAGATAAAAGAAATCACTCATGAGGAAGAATCAGCAGAAAACTCCAGGCAACATGAAGAACCAGTCTAGAACAACCCCACCAAGGGACCATGAGGTAGCTACTGCAGATGATTCCACCAGTATAGAAATGTTAGGAATGTCAGAAAGGGAATTTAGAATACACATGTTGAAAACAATGAAAGAAATGATGGAAACAATGAAGGAAATTGCTAATAAAGTGGAAAATAACCAAAAGGAAATCCAAAAACAGAATCAAATAAGAGATGAACGATATGAAGAATATAAAAAGGATATAGCAGACCTGAAGGAACTGAAACAGTCAATTAGGGAACTTAAAGATACAATGGAAAGTATCAGCAACAGGTTAGACCATGCAGAAGAAAGAATTTCAGAGGTAGAAGACAAAGTTCTTGAGATAACTCAGACAGTAAAAGAGGCAGAAAAGAAGAGAGAGAAAGCAGAACGTTCACTGTCAGAATTATGGGACTTTATGAAGCGTTCCAACATACGAGTTATAGGAATTCCAGAAGGGGAAGAAGAATGCCCCAGAGGAATGGAAGCCATACTAGAGAATATTATAAAAGAAAATTTCCCAAACATCACCAAAGAGTCTGACACACTGCTTTCAGAGGGATATCGGACCCCAGGTCGCCTCAACTCTAACCGAGCTTCTCCAAGACACATTGTGATGAACCTGTCCAAAGTCAAGACAAAAGAAAAGATTCTGCAAGCTGCCAGGAGTAAGCGCCAGTTGACCTACAGGGGCAAATCCATCAGAGTTACCGCAGACTTCTCTAATGAAACTTTCCAAGCAAGAAGACAATGGTCATCTACCTTTAATCTACTTAAACAGAACAATTTTCAGCCCAGAATTCTGTACCCTGCTAAGCTAAGCTTCAGAATTGACGGAGAAATCAAATCATTTACGGATATACAAACATTGAGGAAATTCGCCACAACAAGACCAGCTCTACAGGAAATACTTCAACCTGTTCTGCACACTGACCACCACAATGGATCAGCAGCAAAGTAAGAACTCAGAAATCAAAGGACAAAACCTAACCTCCACACTGATGCAAAAGATAAAATTAAACAATGGACTCTCACCAAATAAGACGAATAGAATACTACCACACTTATCAATTATCTCCATAAATGTTAATGGCTTGAATTCCCCACTGAAGAGACATAGATTGGCTGACTGGATTAAAAAACACAAGCCATCCATTTGCTGTCTGCAAGAAACACACCTGGCCTCAAAAGACAAATTAAAGCTCCGAGTCAAGGGTTGGAAGACAATTTTTCAGGCAAACGGAATTCAGAAGAAAAGAGGAGTTGCAATCTTATTTTCAGATACATGTGGATTTAAAGCAACTAAAGTCAAAAAAGACAAAGATGGTCACTTTATATTGGTCAAGGGAAAACTACAACAAGAAGACATTTCAATTCTAAATATTTATGCACCCAATTTAAATGCTCCCAGATTCCTGAAGCAGACCTTACTCAGTCTGAGCAATATGATATCTGATAATACCATCATAACAGGGGACTTTAACACACCTCTTACAGAGCTGGACAGATCCTCTAAACAGAAATTAAACAAAGATGTAAGAGATTTAAATGAGACCCTAGAACAACTGTGCTTGATAGACGCATATAGAACACTCCACCCCAAAGATAAAGAATATACATTCTTCTCATCACCCCATGGAACATTCTCCAAAATTGATCATATCCTGGGACACAAAACAAATATCAACAGAATCAGAAGAATTGGAATTTTACCTTGTATCTTTTCAGACCATAAGGCACTAAAGGTGGAACTCAACTCTAACAAAAATGCTCAAGCCCACCCAAAGGCATGGAAATTAAACAATCTTCTGTTGAATAACAGATGGGTGAAGGAAGAAATAAAACAGGAAATCATTAACTTCCTTGAGCATAACAACAATGAAGACACAAGCTACCAAAACCTGTGGGATACTGCAAAAGCAGTTTTGAGAGGAAAATTCATCGCTTTAGATGCCTACATTCGAAAAACAGAAAGAGAGCACATCAACAATCTCACAAGAGATCTTATGGAATTGGAAAAAGAAGAACAATCTAAGCCTAAACTCAGTAGACGAAAAGAAATATCCAAAATCAAATCAGAGATCAATGAAATTGAAAACAAAAGAATCATTCAGAAAATTAATGAAACAAGGAGTTGGTTTTTTGAAAAAATAAATAAAATAGATAAACCATTAGCCAGACTAACTAGAAATAGAAAAGTAAAATCTCTAATAACCTCAATCAGAAACGATAAAGGGGAAATAACAACTGATCCCACAGAGATACAAGAGATCATCTCTGAATACTACCAGAAACTCTATGCCCAGAAATTTGACAATGTGAAGGAAATGGATCAATATTTGGAATCACACCCTCTCCCTAGACTTAGCCAGGAAGAAATAGACCTCCTGAACAGACCAATTTCAAGCACTGAGATCAAAGAAACAATAAAAAAGCTTCCAACTAAAAAATGCCCTGGTCCAGATGGCTTCACTCCAGAATTCTATCAAACCTTCAAGGAAGAGCTTATTCCTGTACTGCAGAAATTATTCCAAAAAATTGAGGAAGAAGGAATCTTCCCCAACACATTCTATGAAGCAAACATCACCCTGATACCAAAACCAGGAAAAGACCCAAACAAAAAGGAGAATTTCAGACCAATCTCACTCATGAACATAGACGCAAAAATTCTCAACAAAATCCTAGCCAATAGATTACAGCTTATCATCAAAAAAGTCATTCATCATGATCAAGTAGGCTTCATCCCAGGGATGCAAGGCTGGTTTAACATACGCAAGTCTATAAACGTTATCCACCATATTAACAGAGGCAAAAATAAAGATCACATGATCCTCTCAATAGATGCAGAAAAAGCATTTGATAAAATCCAGCATCCTTTTCTAATTAGAACTCTGAAGAGTATAGGCATAGGTGGCACATTTCTAAAACTGATTGAAGCTATCTATGACAAACCCACAGCCAATATTTTACTGAATGGAGTAAAACTGAAAGCTTTTCCTCTTAGAACTGGAACCAGACAAGGTTGTCCTCTGTCACCTTTACTATTCAACGTAGTGCTGGAAGTTCTAGCCAATACAATTAGGCAAGACAAGGAAATCAAGGGAATCCAAATGGGAGCAGAGGAGGTCAAACTCTCCCTCTTTGCTGACGACATGATCTTATACTTAGAGAACCCCAAAGACTCAACCACAAGACTCCTAGAAGTCATCAAAAAATACAGTAATGTTTCAGGATATAAAATCAATGTCCACAAGTCAGTAGCCTTTGTATACACCAATAACAGTCAAGATGAGAAGCTAATTAAGGACACAACTCCCTTCACCATAGTTTCAAAGAAAATGAAATACCTAGGAATATACCTAACGAAGGAGGTGAAGGACCTCTATAAAGAAAACTATGAAATCCTCAGAAAGGAAATAGCAGAGGATATTAACAAATGGAAGAACATACCATGCTCATGGATGGGAAGAATCAACATTGTTAAAATGTCTATACTTCCCAAAGCTATCTACCTATTCAATGCCATTCCTATCAAAGTACCTACATCGTACTTTCAAGATTTGGAAAAAATGATTCTGCGTTTTGTATGGAACCGGAAAAAACCCCGTATAGCTAAGGCAGTTCTTAGTAACAAAAATAAAGCTGGGGGCATCAGCATACCAGATTTTAGTCTGTACTACAAAGCCATAGTGCTCAAGACAGCATGGTACTGGCACAAAAACAGAGACATAGACACTTGGAATCGAATTGAACACCAAGAAATGAAACTAACATCTTACAACCACCTAATCTTTGATAAACCAAACAAGAACTTACCTTGGGGGAAAGACTCCCTATTCAATAAATGGTGTTGGGAGAACTGGATGTCTACATGTAAAAGACTGAAACTGGACCCACACCTTTCCCCACTCACAAAAATTGATTCAAGATGGATAAAGGACTTAAATTTAAGGCATGAAACAATAAAAATCCTCCAAGAAAGCATAGGAAAAACACTGGAAGATATTGGCCTGGGGGAAGACTTCATGAAGAAGACTGCCATGGCAATTGCAACAACATCAAAAATAAACAAATGGGACTTCATTAAACTGAAAAGCTTCTGTACAGCTAAGGAAACAATAACCAAAGCAAAGAGACAACCTACACAATGGGAAAGGATATTTGCATATTTTCAATCAGACAAAAGCTTGATAACCAGGATCTATAGAGAACTCAAATTAATCCACATGAAAAAAGCCAACAATCCCTTATATCAATGGGCAAGAGACATGAATAGAACTTTCTCTAAAGATGACAGATGAATGGCTAACAAACATATGAAAAAATGTTCATCATCTCTATATATTAGAGAAATGCAAATCAAAACAACCCTCAGATATCATCTAACCCCAGTGAGAATGGCCCACATCACAAAATCTCAAAACTGCAGATGCTGGCGTGGATGTGGAGAGAAGGGAACACTTTTACACTGCTGGTGGGACTGCAAACTAGTACAACCTTTCTGGAAGGAAGTATGGAGAAACCTCAAAGCACTCAACCTAGACCTCCCATTCGATCCTCCAATCCCATTACTGGGCATCTACCCAGAAGGAAAAAAATCCTTTTATCATAAGGACACTTGTACTAGACTGTTTATGGCAGCTCAATTTACCATTGCCAAAATGTGGAAACAGCCTAAATGCCCACCAACCCAGGAATGGATTAACAAGCTGTGGTATATGTATACCATGGAATACTATTCAGCTATTAAAAAAAATGGAGACTTTACATCCTTCGTATTAACCTGGATGGAAGTGGAAGACATTATTCTTAGTAAAGCATCACAAGAATGGAGAAGCATGAATCCTATGTACTCAATCTTGATATGAGGACAATTAATGACAATTAAGTTTATGGGGGGGGAAGCAGAAAGAGGGATGGAGGGAGGAGGGTGGGGCCTTAGTGTGTGTCACACTTTATGGGGGCAAGACATGATTGCAAGAGGGACTTTACCTAACAATTGCAATCAGTGTAACTGGCTTATTGTACCCTCAATGAATCCCCAACAATAAAAAGAAAAAGTGTACTTTGTCAGAAATAGTGGTTACCCCTTATATTAAGGATTTTTCTGGACAGCCGTGGTGGCTCATACCTGTAATTCTAGCACTCCGAGAGGTTGAGGTAGGAGGATCCATTAAGCTTAGGAGTTAGAGACCAACCTGAGCCACAGCAAGATCTTGTCTCTACCAAAAATAAGAAAAATTAGCCAGGTGTTGTGGCAGGCACCACTAGTCCCAGCTACTCGGGAGGCTGAGGCAGGAGGATCATTTGAACCCAAGAGTCTGAGGTTGCTATGAGCTATGATGATGCCACTGCTCTCTAGCTGGGGAAGCATGAAGACTCAGTCTCCAAAAGAAAAACAGGAATTTTCCCTACCAGTATTTAAGCCCAAGGTAACTTTATAAAGTTACTTGTACTGTATGTGAGGATCTTAAAGCTTGTGAATATTATTTTTCTTAAGAGAAGCCTGCTTGAAATAGAAGCTTATACAGATCAACACTGAGCTGGAGTCTCTGAGGCAGGCACAGGAACCCACAGGGACGGCAGACTCAGAACACAAACTGCCCACGCAGCCTCCTCAGTCCATCATGCTCATCCCTCCCGAGGGCACCCGTGTCACCAATACTGTGCCCACTACCACTTCTGTGTGTATGAACACACACCTACGTAGGACTCCTTGGTTTTGCTTTTCTGCCTGGGCCATTTGGAAAACGAGTATAATTTGATGCATGAGTTCCCTGGGGACACAGGTCACTAGTGGCTCCTGAGCCCTGGGGCAGTGTCTGCCCATCCGTGTGGGTGTGCAAGTCTCAGAAACCTGCCTCTGGTGGTCTGGCAAGGTGTGTAGTAGCAAGTCCCATGTAGCCAGCCCGAGTGGGTGTAGAAAACGATCAGGGACTGACCGGTTTAACTGGACCCAGAGGCCAGGTGAGTATTTTTTCTGAACCCGACTTCAGGGCCCAGCCTCGGTGCAGAGACGCAGAGAAATACTCAGGTTTGGGGAAGAATAATCGTATCTCCTTCGGTTTGGTATCTACCAAAAAAAAGGGTACTGGTGGCCATGGACAGAGGCACATAAGGGATACTGGGGTTAAGAGAATCCGGACACGGAAGCTGCAATGGCGAGGGGTTAAGAGAATCCGGACATGGAAGCTGCAATGGCGAGGCACCCTGATGTCGCTTCACCCGGGGGCCTCCTCCCGGAATGATATCTACAGAGCTCAGTAAGTGCTGGGTCCGCTGGAAGAAAGTGCCAGACATTTATATCATCGCTGATGTTCTGAGAATTTGTAGTTGGTTTAAAAAATTTCTTCCTTTTTTGAGACAGAGGCTCAACCTATCACCCTGGACAGAGTGCCATGGGTCACAGCTCACAGCAACCTCAAACTCTTGGACGGACTTAAGCAATTCTCTTGCCTACAGACGCCCACCATAATGCCTGTAGTTGTCATTGTTGTTTGGTAAGCTTGAGCTGGATTGGAACCCGCCAGCTGCAGTGTATGTGGCTATGAAGTTGAAAAAAAGGTACAGGGAATTCCTAAACCCTCTTCACCCAGATTCCCTAATTGTCACGCCCTGTCTGGGCTGCTCCTGCCATGGACACGCCCACTCTCTCTCTCCTCCTTTCCCCCATCCCAGATTTTTCAGCTTTGCTTTGTATTTTTTTATTTTTTGCTTTTGCTGAACCATTTGGAAGTAAGTTTCAGACATCAGGAAAAATGACTCCTCAAATATTTTAGCGTCCCCTCCATGATCCCATTACTATTATCACCCAGAGATTTCACAAAGACACAAAAACATGATCTCAAATAGTCCAGATTGGAATTCTCCCCCCATCCCCGGCCCCTAAACGTCCTTTATAGATGTTTTTGTTTCTTTGGATTCAGGATCCAACCAAGTGTTCCCAATCGCATCTGAGTGTCAACTCTCTTTAGTCTCCTTTAATAGAAACAATCCCTTTGATTTTTTTTTCCATGAATGATATTTTCATAGAGTCTGGGCCACTTATCATGCAGATTGTCTCAGTGTCTGAATTAGTCTGGTGTGGTCCATATACCATCTTTCCCCATTAGATTCAGGTTATAAGACTCTGGCCAGAACAGCTAATAGGTGATGTTGTATACTTTCCCCAGGACATCGTAACAGGAAGGCTGTCCTTTCAGTTTATGGCATTATTGGGGAGGCTGAGTGCCATGGACTAAATGTCTGGGTCCCCCCAGTCTCAAATTCATTTGTTGAAGCCCTAATCCCAGTGTGATGTGTAGATAATTACGTCATGAGGATGGAGCCCTCATGAAACAATTAGTGCCCTTCTAAGGACAACTGAGTTTGCTTGCCCTCTGCCATGTGAAGATAATGAGAAGACAGCCACCTACAAACCAGGAGGGTCCTCACCAAAACCAGAACTGCTGGCAGTTTGGTCTTGGACTTCTAGCCTCTAAAACTGTGAAAAAAAAAAAAAAAATGCTGTTCCTTAGGCCAGCCAGTCTATGATGTTCTGTTATACTGAGTGATCCCCTGGTGAAGGTGGTGTGCATCAAATTGTTAACAATGAAAACAGGGGAAACATTTAGTTCAAGTAACAGTATTTATGTGTATGTGTATATATTTAGTGGGATCCAAAGATTTGTTTTTTCATTGCAATACAATCTTGAATTTTATTTAGCGGGTTTGTTACTAATAGGAGTATTGGTATAATAATTCTGAAACTTTGCTGCACGTAACAAACATGGCTAGAGCAAATGGGTAAGTATAGTGATGCTGTTGGGAACCAGGTATCTTGTTGACTGAGAAGGGAAAGCAAATATTAGCTGGGGCGAGGTAGAGTTAGGATCAGAACTGGAAGCATCTGGGAGAAGTCATTTAAAAAAAAATTTTCCAGGAGGCGCCTGTGGCTCAAAGGGGTAGGGAGCCGGCCCCATATACTGGAGGTGGTGGGTTCAAACCCAGCCCCAGCCAAAAACTGCAAAAAAAAAAAAATTCCTGCCTCTGTCTACTGAAAGAGCTTAGAAGCAGGGACACACCAGGAGCACTGAGCATCCCTAGCACTCAGATCTTGGATTCTAAGAATCACTTCCCACTAAATGAACCCCCAACAAGGTTCCGTGGAGACATGATTAAAGGGTAAGACTTTGTGTTCCAGCATAAAAGGAAGAGTTTGAAGAAAAAAATAAACAAAACCCAAATCATGGGTCAGGTCAAAAGGCCACAAGAGGCAGTCTGACGGGTCCCACTGGCCAACTCTGGGACAATGTATTAAAAAACGACAGTAAAAAAAAAAACTTGTGTGCCCAAATCAATACATTTTGACATGCATTGTAGGGGAGGTAAAGGAAATGCTCTTCCTCCAGAAGAATGCAGCTAACAAAGGCAGAGGGAATTACAGAATTGGGAAAAGAGCATTTTACAACCACAATGCAATAACTGATTGAGGCTCATTACTGGATGATAAAACCAGGGGGTTGCTGGTCTCTAAGAACAACACCCAGACTCCTCATTAATTAGTAACCAAAAAGGATACCTTTGCAGGGGAGGCACCTGCTGAGAATACCTGACCCAGGTGATCAAATGCAGCATTCCCAATATAGACGTCTGGCTGCACTTGAGGATGGGCAGCCTCACGCTGGCGCCCTCCATCCCAGTCATAACAACCAGACACATCAGCTGTACCATTTTCTGTTCTGATCTGGATCCAAATCCCACAGTCAAGATTTTATTTAACAGAAATTACTTCCAACTAACACCTTTTCCTTTAAATAAGCAGCTTAGCCCAGCTGTCACCTTGCTGGCAGCCCCAGACTGGTTGCTATATTCCATGACCTGCCTGGCATGGCAAAAGGACCAGCATAGAGCTTGCAGACAAACCATGGGCTGCCTCCTTCCCCAGGATCTATGAGGGGAACCCTGGTCACTGTGCAACTCTGGGGTTCAGGTGAGGAGACTGATGCTCTGGCCTTGTTGAAAATGTAGTCACTTGGTTCACACCTATAATCCTAGCACGCTGGGAGGCCAACGCAGGTGGATTCCTTGAACTCAGGAGTTGGAGACCAGTCTGAGCAACAGTAAGTTATTCTACTGAAAATAGAAAAACCAGCCAGGCATTGTGGCTGGTGCCTGTAGTTCCAGCTTCTCAGGAGGCTAAGCCAGGAGGATTGCTTGAGCCCAGGAATCTGAGGTTGCTGTGAGCAAGGCTGACTCCATGCCATGGTACTCTAGCCTAGGCAAGAGAGCAAGACTGTCTCAAAAAGAAAAAAGAAAAAAAAGTAGCCAACCAGACCTTAAAATTCTCCCGTCCTCCTGTTTGAAAAAGAAGTAATGAACTTGGAGCCCATCCTTCATGGCTCCTAAGGATTGTGCAATCTGTGAACTGTGATGACTATAGCTCTAATCCTTTGAAAATGGAAAAAAACAAATTCCCTCCACCCCTTCCCATCTCTTCCTCAAAATTCCCTAAACCCTGGACAGTGCTGAGCTTCCTGAACACGCAGTGTGTCTTTGCCTGGCACGTCCTCTCCTTCCCTGTCATCCTGGCTCCTCTGCATGAGGCTATCACACGCAGCTTCCTTAGGGCACTCAAGGAGCCTTTCCCCCAGCTCCCTCCACACTTCAAGAGACCTAGTGCACTACCTTATAAGTCTTTTTGTTTTAATTGCCCCCAAAGACCAGACATTGCATGATGAGATCCATGTTTTGTCTCATAACAGCATCCCTGGTGCCTGGCAGAGAGCCAAACCCAGGCTGGATGAATGTGTAATAAATGGATGAATCAAAGAATAAATGATTATCATACTAAGCTGGGTCTCGTTACCTTCATTCTGTGGCAAAGACACCGTGATAAGGTGGAAGAACACGCAGAGGGAATATTAGTGTTTCATCCACAATAGATAATGGCAAGTCTCGGTATCTGGGGTGCTGAGACAGACACCGAATGCCAGAGGGCCCTGGGGGATAGACAGAGGACCGGTCCATATGCAGCAAAGAGCCTCGGACCTTGGAGGACGACCTCTCCTCCCCTAGGGAACTTGGTTTAGACCATCGATCGCCAGGCCAAATTAATAACCCAAACTAGTTGAGAAAATCAGGCTCTTCTTTGGAATAATCTATTTGTGAAAGAGACGTGTTCCTGAAAACAGCCGGAAAGCACACAATATGTTTTCCATTTACTTACAAGATTAAATTGAAAATTGGTTCCCATGAGGGATTCCTTTTTAACCACTCCTCTAAACCAAACAAACAAAAAAAAGTACACAAGCATGTAGAAAACCTATTAAAATCTCCTATCGGCAGAAAAAGATAATGACACCATTCTGATAACATCAGCACCACTGCCCAAAGGCAAAAAATAAAAATATGCCACTGGAGGCCTTTTCCCATACATACCCCACCGATCTAGACAGAAAACTCATCTATTTCATTTTTTTTTTTTATTGTTGGGGATTCATTGAGGGTACAATAAGCCAGGTTACACTGATTGCAATTGTTAGGTAACGTCCCTCTTGCAATCATGTCTTGCCCCCCATAAAGTGTGACACACACCAAGGCCCCACCCACCTCCCTCCATCCCTCTTTCTGCTCCCCCCCCATAACCTTAATTGTCATTAATTGTCCTCATATCAAAATTGACTACATAGGATTTATGCTTCTCCATTCTTGTGATGCTTTACTAAGAATAATGTCTTCCACTTCCATCCAGGTTAATACGAAGGATGTAAAGTCTCCATTTTTTTTAATAGCTGAATAGTATTCCATGGTATACATATACCACAGATTGTTAATCCATTCCTGGGTTGGTGGGCATTTAGGCTGTTTCCACATTTTGGCGATTGTAAATTGAGCTGCAATAAACAGTCTAGTACAAGTGTCCTTATGATAAAAGGATTTTTTTCCTTCTGGGTAGATGCCCAGTAATGGGATTGCAGGATCGAATGGGAGGTCTAGGTTGAGTGCTTTGAGGTTTCTCCATACTTCCTTCCAAAAAGGTTATACTAGTTTGCAGTCCCACCAGCAGTGTAAAAGTGTTCCCTTCTCTCCACATCCACGCCAGCATCTGCAGTTTTGAGATTTTGTGATGTGGGCCATTCTCACTGGGGTTAGATGATATCTCAGGGTTGTTTTGATTTGCATTTCTCTAATATATAGAGATGATGAACATTTTTTCATGTGTTTGTTAGCCATTTGTCTGTCATCTTTAGAGAAAGTTCTATTCATGTCTCTTGCCCATTGATATATGGGATTGTTGGCTTTTTTCATGTGGATTAATTTGAGTTCTCTATAGATCCTAGTTATCAAGCTTTTGTCTGATTGAAAATATGCAAATATCCTTTCCCATTGTGTAGGTTGTATGGAACTGGAAAAAACCCTGTATAGCTAAGGCAAAACTCATCTATTTCAAAAGGGGTGATTTCCATCCCAAAGCAGAACTCCCATTGGGAGTTTCTAAGTTACTTTGGGAATTATTTTCAACCTGAGTGATTCTACACAGGTAAAACAGAGATTGGGCTAATCTAGCAATTAACATAGCTGCTCAGGGTTTACATTTAAGTGCATTTTCTAAGAAATCACTTGCATTTGGCCCATAAACTCCTGCTCATGATGCTTCATTGTTTCTATTTGTGTTCTCATTAAAGTCAGGCTAATTTCCATATCCCACTTCCTCCCCTCAGTCATTCTGAGCAACTCTCCTATATCAACTTCCCCTCCATGCCCCTTCTCTCATTCCCCACTCTAAGTACCTCCCAGTGGTGTTGAAAAAAATTAATATTTTAGGCTGGGCAAGGCGGCTCACGCCTATAATCCTAGTACACTGGGGAAGGCAAGGTGGGTGGATTGTTTGAGCTCAGGAATTTGAGACCAGCCTGAGCAAGAGTGAGACCTCATCGCTACTAAGAAAACAAAACAAAAAAAAACCAACCCAAAAAACTAGCTGGGCATGGTGGCAGGTGTCTACAGTCCCAGCTGAGGCAAGAAGATTGTTTGGGCCCATGAGTTTGGGCCCAGGGTGACAAAGTGAGACTGTCTCCCAAAAAAAAAAAAATTAGAAATATTTTACTCCAAAATATATTTCTTGACACATTTTGAGATGGCTGCTACGATTTGCACAGATAAAAGTAACACTGCAAAGGTATCTTCGGTAGGGTGAGATGTACATCTGTAGAATGCAGCCAGACCTATCCCCCTCCCCTGAGCTAGAAAAGAGCAACTGAGAGTCTGACACCTTTAAAGGTCGAAGAACATTTGCTCTCCCTTCACTCTGAGGGCTACTGCTTGTAAGGTTCCACCTACTGATGAGACCACCTCTGCTAGCTAGTCAAGCTCTTTCTCCCTCCCTCCCCAAACCTGTTTTTCTGCTTTCAAGAAAACAGAAAGATTTTATTCTTGAAAATCTCTGTACCTCACTGAGGAGTCTAATCTGCATTCTGAGGGCTCCTCTGCATAAAGGTGAAAATATTAATAAAGCTGTACGGCTTTTCTCTTGTTAACCTGGGTCATTGTAAGTTGAGTTGGGGCAGTTTTCCCTTCGCCCCAGCAGTGTGCCATTTAGCCACCACACGACTTGGGACTTCATTAGCTCTGGACTTGGATCATCCTTTATTCCCACCACGTGTTGCTCTTTGCCGCCCCACCTCCCCCACCCATTTGAAGTCCTACGTTTGGACTTTCTATAACCTCAAAGAACCTTGTGTCCAGTGCTGATTGCGAAATAGTTATGTGTTTACTGTTCCCTCAAAAGGAGACTCTTTAATTAACAAAAGAGACGTGGGACATTCACAGCCTGGGCTTTGTCAGCGAGGGTGTGAGAGCCAAGAGTCCGCTGGAGCCCAAGTCCATTCCTTTCTACCGGAGCAACCCTGCCCTTCTCTTAGCAACTTTGCTTATCATAAAAAATGAGGACAATTTTACTTCATAGGACTGTTTGAGGAGTCAAGGAAACAAATACAAAGAGCTCAGTACAAAAAATGCCCAGTCCTGTGACCTGTAAGCACACAGTAAGCCCTCAATAAATAGCAGCTACTGTTATGAAAAACTAACTTGCCTGAACCGTTTGTTTGGGAGGAGTGCAGGAAGGTAACGAGTGGGGAGGATGCCACCTTCACTGGGAGGCCCTGCTCCAAAGGGGCTTTGCTTGCAGTCTATTCCAGTCTAATCAATACTGGAATTAGAGAAATCTGATGTCTTCTCTTTGGCTTTTCAAAAAAATTCCTAGTGACTTACAAAGGCACCTATTTTTCACTAATTTCTATCAGGTACTCTGGAAAAAATGTGATTACTTTGGTTAAACTCTGGTCATACGAGGATGTTGACATGGGGGTCTCCTAGTGACGTGTGTCTGGGAACTCTGTACTTCTTTTGCAAATTTTCTGAAAAATCTTAAATTAACCTTAAAAGTTTAAAAAATATGATTACTAGTTATTTCCTTGAGTTTCTATACCCTTCTATACCTAGGATTGGATTCTCTTCACACATGTAACTATTTTAAAAGCAGACTCTCATTCTTTTTTTTTTTTTTGAGACAGAGTCACACTACATCGCTCTGGGTAGAGTGCCGAGACGTAATAGCTCACAGCAATCACCAACTCTTGGGCTTAAGAGATTCTCTTGCCTCAGCCTCCCAAGTAGCTGGGACTACAGGCACCCACTACAATGCCTGGCAATTTTTTTTTTGTTGTTGTTGTTGCAGCTGTCATTGTTGTTTAGGGGGCCTGGGCCGGGTTCAAACCCTTCAACCCTGGTGTATGTGGCCGGTGCCATAACCATTGTGCGATGGACGCCGAGCCCAGACTCCCATTCTTGTTACTGTTATTGAAATAGCTTCTACTTCCACCATTTAAATATTTAACCATCAAATTTACCATCTGCGTGGTATTGCATGAGTTACTTCTTTGTGCCTCATTTTCTTAATAATAAAGTAAATGTGCTCACAGACGTAAATAAGTTAGCTATACAGAGTACTGAGAAAGGGGACCTTTTGTGGAAAGCAACTGTTAGCGGAGGCTACTGCTAGTATTTGCTACACTTTATAATTCATACGTTGAAAACTGGATCCCTGAGGTGACAGTATTGAGAGGAGGGTCTCTGGGAAATGATTAAGTGACAAGGGCTTTGCCCTGGAGAGCAGGATGAGTGCCCTGATAAGAGAGATTATGCCAACATAATTTGCTCTTTCTACCATTCGAGGATGCAAAGAGACATCTCTGAGCAGAAAGCAGCCTTCGGTGCACACTGGCTGGGCAGGCGCCTTGATCCTGAACCTTCCAGCCTCCAGAACTATGAGAAATCGCCTATTATTTATACACTATCCACTCTAAGATAATTTGTTATAGCAGCCTAAATAGAATAAGGCACTTTTATTATTAAACTATTGCTGTATTCACATTCCTGGGGTAGAGCTGTATGTCTATAAAAATTTTTTAAGCTGATTCTCAAGAGACCAAGTTGCTTGCTGTAAGTTACACTTGGTTGGTTTCCACCTGGGAAAAGTGCACATCCAACTCAGTGAAAAGGTACTGTCCCTTAAGATGATTCTGCAATTTGAGTCAAGTTCAAGTCTTGGCAATGGTGGAGCGATTAGCCTGGTGTGAACTCTCACATGATGGGACCCGGCCTTTCTCTTCTGCCTGTGTAGCATGAGCCGCCAGCTAGGGCTTCTGTGCCCCTCTGTGCAGCTTTATATCCGCAAGGCTTGCGGGGCTTTCAGAAGAGACCAGAAGACTCAGGCAGCACCATATGGTCACTGCTTTTATTACAGAGGAAGGTATGGGGCAAGTCCAGCATGCACAGTGTGTGCTATGCATTACACCGGGCTGCAATGAATGCCAGCTAAACGTTTAATAACTCTGTCCAGGCATTCTTACCTTATAGTGAGCCGTCAGGTGCCACATGCAAGCCTCATAATTAAACTGTGACTATTCACCTATGATAGCTAGTCTACTGCCAACAGTGGTAGCTTTAGAAATAAAGGGAAAAGTAGCAAAAAGCACCAAAATGTTTAGCCAATAGGCATTCTATTTCAATCCCTTGCCACCTATTAAGATTATGTTTTATGTTAATTTTCTCCTAAACTGCATGCTCCCAGCTCCCACTAAATGGTTTTGACAATGCAGGAGCCTTAGTAGAAAAGAGAGAAACAAGAGTGAGGCTGTCATGTTACAAACATTTTCATGGCCAAGTACAGGACCCCTCCACTTCCTCTGGGCAGAGTGGGCCTGGCTATCAGCAGAGACAAGGGCACCATGGACTTCACACAGCATCAGCCCCATTAAAGGGAAATGTGGGAGGGGCCACAGCCTCACACGTAAGGGTGCAACCAGCAGGGTCTTGAGAACATAAAGGAACTTCTCTAAAACACAAAAAATCGGAAGGGATTCTGGTTTATGATATGGATTCCATTCCCAAGTTCCCTCTTGACCATTGGCTTAGTTGGTTGTTTCATAAGGTTATCCAGAGGCTAAGTGGCTCACCCTCTCCTAGCCATCTCAGGACCCTCGTTGGGATTTCCCTGAATTCTTACCTGAGAGGACAGCCTTGGGAAGAACATTTGCTCATTGTTCAAAGGGGAAAAAATAAAAATGTTTCCAAAATAAGTGTCTCTCGAACTCTACCCTCCCCCCTTTTTTCTTAGACCCTTCCCACCTTTTCTATTTTTTTTTTTTTTTTGTAGAGACAGAGTCTCACTTTGTCACCCTTGGCAGAGTACTGTGGTGTCACACAGCGCACAGCAACCTCCAACTCCTGGGCTTAGGCGATTCTCTTACCTCAGCCTCCCGAGTAGCTGGGACTACAGGCGTCTGCCACAACGCCCGGCTATTTTTTGGTTGCAGTTTGATGGGGGCCGGGTTTGAACCCTCCACCCTCGGTATATGGGGCCGGTGCTCTACCCACTGAGCCACAGGCATCGCCTGCTTTCTTCTATTGTATCTTCTGTTATTTACAATAAATAACATTAAAGTCATTCTCTCCAAGTTTGTGAAAGCTTCAAATTCCTATACATATGGATGAAACTGAATGCCCCTGTCAAAGAAAGAGCATGGTATGCGGTCGGTCCCTGAGGGAGCCCTGAGAGCGAGGAAGCAGGCTGATGCCTGAGAGTAACTCTGCACGGAGTGGGGGACGGCAGAGGGGCAGGTCATCTGGAGGACACAGGACGGCCGGGACAAGATGCCTCCAAGATGATGTCACCGCGCATGTTGATGCTCCCGATCTGGGTTTGGTGGGAAAGCTATGCTACGGCCAAGCCTGCCCATGCCCAGCCCCCAGGAGGGAATTCCGGTCCCCCTGGCTGCAGTTTGTAAGAGGTGTGACCATTACAAGCACAGATTCTGGAGTCAAATGCCTCAGTTCCCATCCTGGCTCCTCACTTAATGACTGCAACATTGCAAGTCACCTATCTCCCTGTACCTCAATTTCCTCTTCTGGAAAATTAGGCTAATAATCTTCACTTTCCATAACAGTCATGAGGACTGAACAATTTATCTATGTGACGTTCCTGCACCATGGCTACCATGGTGAAGCACAGCACTCACAGCTGTTGCTATGGAGGGGTGGAAGCCCAAGGCCATTTAACACCTGGAACATCCATCCATCTGCCTCCTGCTGCCCCAGTTCTGCTCTCTCCAAAAGCACTTTGATTAATTGGCTTCCCTGTCCCCCGTCACTGGGAGGGAAACACACTATCCATGTGTCAAAATAGCCCAATCCACAGGGCGGCTGCGACTTTGCATGATGTTGAATATTTGGAAGTTCAGATGTACAAACCAGTCTCCTGGGAGGAACTTCAATGTGCACTCACTGACCTCGGAGGCAGTGAGGATTCTGCCAGAGCCTCAGGCGGCCAGCCCAGCTCCGTCCCACCCTGCCCCAGTGAGGCCCTCACCGGGGGCCTGCCCACACGCTGTTCCCATGCCAGCGTGCCTCACCCGTGACGTGCAGCTTCTCATCAGCGACCTCGGCCTTCAGGTAGATCCGCCCCCTCTTCTCTGTGTGGTCCATTCCACAGAGGCTGGGGACGTTGATCACGCACTGCTTGTGAACATTCATGTCGCAGGCTGTGAATTGAGAAAGCGAAGGGTGAGGACAAGCATATGGGCTCTAGCCGTCACTCCCTCAGTGTTTTGGTGTGTGAGCAGAAGTGAAAACGACTTATCCCCTAACTCAATACTTTGTTACAATGTTTTTGGTGACATAAAGAACTGTTAGCAGATGTCCCCACAGCATAGGCTTGGTGTGAGTGACAGTATCCTTAAAATACCCATACCATATTTGTTCGGTCTTAACCGAAATACAAAATACCAAAATACCCTGGCTTGGCCTTCAGTGACTGTTTCAAATATGAAAACAGTATACAAAATTCACACAGGTAACTGTGTGCAAAGCTCTGACTCATTAATATTTTACACACATCATATGAAAACTTTAAAACAAAGGATACTTCCTGCCAAAGAATTCCTTGTGCCTTTCTGAGATCACCACTGAGAAAAGAATATAAAAAAATCTGTGGGTAGAGGATAGGAAAGCCATGAAATTCTCCTTTCCTCGACGAACCCTGTATTTTCAAGAAGGTTTAAGAATGTTGCCTTTGTTTTTTTTCTTTCCAAAGAGCTTGTGTTTGATATTTTAAACCTGTCTTCAAATATTTAAATATTACTCTGAGTAAAACAAATACATGCCGGGCATGATAAGCCATTCCTTACAGCTGACATTACATGGGCGAGATGGGGGAGGATTAAAAAAAGATCAGTCTTATTGCGACGAACCAAGAAAACCCTGAAAAGAAGCCTGTGCACTGAACAGAAACAGAAGACTCTGTGTAGGGGTTCCAGCTCTTGCGTCCTTGTACCTTGAAGCTTCTAGAATGAAGGATGGCGGCTGGAATCCTCCTAAATCCTAGCCGGGATGCTAATATTATTCTGCAGCCTTCCAGGTGCAGCCTTCCTGCCCACTTCACTGTGTTTCCTTTTAACATGGCCAGGCAAATTGCAAAAAACACCATGAATAATGTATATTTGTCAGGATTAAATGCTGAAAGCAGGATAAACTGACACAGTAAGGAAAAAACAATGGGCCGATTCACAGACATGGATTCTGCGGGGTTCCTGTTTCTCAAGTGAATTTGTTCAAAATCCTGTACCTTCATGTAGCCGAAGGAAGGCTCCTGAAAAGTTGTGCTATGCATACAGCTGACGTTAACCAAGTCATACGTTTACGTGTTTGAGCAGAATTTGCAATTTAAGGGAAAGAAATGCCAGAGCCTCTGGAAGGATTCTAAAGCAGAATCCTACACAGATCATGGGGGACAGGGAGGTGAGTAGTGACAGTCTGCTGGGTTGGGGTCCGGTCCCAGATCTACTGTTCACTGGCATTTACGTCTTGGGAAGCTCATTTGCTCTCTTCTCTGACTCAATTTCCTACACTATAGACAAAGAGGCTGGTCTACACAAGCTGTTGCTAATACCCCTCGCCCCCACTGCCAAACATAATTATATATAGGACTACGATAACTGTGTAAGGGCCCAGGCAGAGGAGGCTTCTCCCTGGAAGTTTAGGAAGGGGCTGGGATCCTGCCACTCATCTGCTGGTCTTCCTTTTCCTGCAAGGCAGGAACAGGGGCAATGGCCCTAGAAGCCCCGTGACTCCAAAGAAGAGTTCAGAACAAAACAAAACAGCACTGGTTCAGGTCAGTGGTTTTCAAAAATTTTTTTTGGAATGGAACCTGTTTTTTAAACAAAATCTAAAGCAGAATCCTAATATATAAACCAGACGAATGTTGCTTTACTGGCATGAACTTAGTTAATACATTAAAATTCATACCATTTAGTTATCACACATTCAAGGCTCACCAGTAAAGCCCCCTGATCCAAACAGAACTCTGGAACCAGCTGCTAGGGATGCTAGCTGTTGTCTCAGACCCGCCTCCATGCCTCGTTTATTTCTGGATTTTGTTAAAAATGTACAGTGTCCAAAAATCCTGACTCATACAGAAGATATGCAAACAGGTACAGTCTTTACCAGCAAGCCTCTTCAGTTAAGTGGATGTGGCAAGAGAAACCGGATTCCATGTTCTGCAGAGTGGGCTTCCTGGTGCCCTCTCTAACTCCATAGGTGTTGAGTATGTAACACATCTGTTCCAAGTTTTCAAATATTTAGAAGTACATTTACAAATGCACTTAGAATTAACCCTGGCAGAGCCCCTGAAAACCATGTCTTTGGAACCTTAAGGTGTCCTGAAGCCCAGAAGGCCACCGGCCTGGATGATGACAAAGGTTAAGTTGTTAAACTGCACACCTGTGTGAGGTGAAGAATCCCTGCATTCTGACAAACTCTCTACCTAAGCTTTAATGTTCAAATACATTGATTTTTATAGACTGTGTTTGCTCCATACAGATACGAAGCCATGATACACAGCAGTCATTCATGAACAGCAATATACACGCATTTCCAAATGCTTCCCTGTCTACTCTAAAAACAGGCTCGGTAATTACCTCTGCATGTCCTAACAGCATAAACTTTTATTTAAACAAACAGCCTGGGGAATCCTGTAACTTAAGAATTATGGAAGCATGGCTCGGCGCGGGTAGCTCAAGCAGCTAGAGTGCCAGCCACATACACCGGAGCGGGCAGGTTCGAGCCCAGCCTGGGCCTGCCAACCAAAAAACAGCTGGATGTCTGTAGTCCCAGCTACTTGGGAGGCTGAGGCAAGAGAATCGCTTAAGCCCAAGAGTGTGAGATTGCTGTGACACCACGGCACTCTACTGAGGGCAACATAGTGAGACTCTGCCTCAAAAAAAAAAAATTATGGAAGCAAAGAGTTTCCTTAGTTGTTTTCTTTCCTTCCCTCCTGACACACAGAACAAATCAGGAGAATGGAAGAGGCTGATGTCTTCCCTGTCAGCGTTCCTTGATGACTTCACCGGGAACTGGACATAAATTCGATCTGTCTGTAAACACTCAGGGTGAACCTGGTTTTTGTGTTCATTTCGGTTTTAATTTTAAGGCTATCCTGCTGGATTTTTCCACAGTCCACCCACTAATTAGAGACATAGGAAGATAATGACTACAGTTGCTTAGCTTATTTTGAAGCCTAACCAAATGTGGAATCCGGAGGTGGGGAGTCTTCTTTGGGGTTTGACTAGCCTGCAGTTTAGAGTGATTAAAGACTTCTTCCACTTCAAAATAAAATGTGATAGTGCCCACCAACTTCATTTATGAAGTGAGTGGTTTTTTTGGTTGTTGTTTGTAACTAGGCAATGAAGTAGTTCAATAAACCAGAACTTTGATAGTGGAAGGTTCTATACTTTTTCAGTCTGAACTCTTTTTTTTTTTTTTTTTTTGTGGTTTTTGGCCGGGGCTGGGTTTGAACCCGCCACCTCTGGCATATGGGACCAGCGCCCTACTCCTTGAGCCACAGGTGCTGCCCATCAGTCTGAACTAATTCTATTGATGAGTGGGTGTTGAAAAGTTACTGAAGCTTCCTCGGTGCTCAGAAAACCCTGAGCAGGAGGGGCAGAACCTCACTGTGAACTGGAAAAGAAAACTTACTTACTGTCACATTTCATCCCTTGATGGATAAGTCCGTACAGCAGTGACCCACAGTGATCGCAGAAGGTGGGGCTCCCGTAAGTGTGGATTTTGAACTTGTGCTTGCTCCTGGGGTCCTGTGAAGAGAAGAAGCACAATGCCCATTCCAGCCAAGGCTCATCGCGTGTCAAGGCTCAGTCACACCAGACTAGAGTCAAACAATACAACGGGTGGAGGTGACTTTCTGCCACCTCAAGTCTTGATGTAACAGACACCCATGTTTACTCTTTTTACGGGGTGTAATTGGCACATATCAGGGTTCCCACCGAAATGATCGCTTCTGGATCCATAGCCATCAGAGCCCTTAGGGGCAAGGACAGTGTTTTAAACCAGTGAGGGACTAGTTTTAAAGAAGATAAATTTTCCACAGACTGGGGCCAGGGAGGATGGTTTGGGGATGACTCAAGTACATTGCATCTTCCACCTCAGATCATCAGGCATTAGATTCCCATGAGGAGCACACAGTCTAGATCCTTCCCATCCAGAGTTTACAGTGGGCTTCAGGCTCCTATGAGAGTCTAAGGCTGCTGCTGACGTGACAGGCGCTGCAGCTTGGGCGGGGATGCGCGTGATGGGGAGCAGCTGTAATACAGAGGCAGCTTCTCTCATCCACCTGCCAGTCACCTCCTGCTGTGCAGCCCAGTTACCAGCAGGCCGCAGACTGGGACTGGCCCATGGCCCAGGTAGTGGAGACCTTGGGGGTATCTCTCCAGTGCCTAGTGCAGGCTGTGGTACAGAGTAGGCACAAGATCAGGTTGTGTTTGTGAAGCTGAACTGAATGACCCTGAATCTGGCTCCTTCAGGAGCAAGATTTACAGAAATACAATATGCTGTGAAACCAGATATATCCCCAACCTAACAGGCACATCTTCCTGCTTCTGCACTATCATGGAAGCAGGACATGCATTTGCATAGGGAAACTGGCACAGTCAGAAGAAAACTGAAAAGGCTTCCCTCAGCCCCACTGCAATCCCATGACTTTCACGCACCCCACACAAAGTACCAAAGGTGGAACTGACTACTTTTTTTTAACGTAAAGTTGTTTTCACAGATTTTTGGATAGAGAAGTAACAATTGTATGCAGCAGACCATGGTAGTTCTACAGCACAAGACTCTGGAGTGACTGACTGGTTCAGATTCCAGTTCTGCTACTTCCCAGAAGCATGACACTGGACAAATTATTTATTCTTTCTGCCTCATCTGTACACAGAGGAATTCATGGCACCTGTCTTATGTGGTCGTTATGAGTACAAAACCGAGTGAACCTTTGTAAAATGCTTAGAAGAATGGCTCATGCAGGGTAGGTGCCTTGTAGAAAGAGCAGATGGGCTCCTGTGCATCTGTGACCCCCGTTATCTAACATGCACAGGCAGGGAGATAGCTGAAAGGTCTTTACACTCTACGGGAGCTATAAGCCATTTCATATTCAACAAGTACATATGAGGACCCATCCCTAGTAAACACTTCCTCCCAAATCAGGCTTTGTGGTCTGTGCACCTGTCAACACAGAGTTGCCACCAGCTGAATCAGAAAAGACCTCAGAGGAACAGGGTTCAGGGAAGGGCTGGAGAGCCAAAGCTCCATGTTAGAAATATTAGGTGTGAGCCACCCTTTAGAACAGTAGTTCTCAACCTTCCTAGTGCTGCGATGTATTTTCATTGTTACAAAGGGGTGGCGACCCCTGGGTTGAGAACTGCTGCTTTAGGGGCCTGAGCGAACACCGAGAGGCACAAAGAAGGATGTTCTTGGCTTCTGACTTTCTAAGGGCCCAGGTGCTGGGGATTTAAAGGAATTCCAAAGGTGATTTTGACGTTATAATTCACCTTTTTGATTGATTTGGGGACCTAAAACCTAAGGCACATGTGAATGAGTTATTGTGATTACTTCCTAAAAACACAGATTTGAAATGATGAAATATTTCTATTATGCAGACTAGTAAAGCATATTAGAGAAGAGTAAGCCAAACACTTATGTATGCACTACCTAAATTTGATAGAAGTATTTCTATTCTTTCATTGTATAGTTATTATTCTCATTTTACGAGATGTTAATGACTTTCCTAAAGTCGCGTGGCTGATGAGTGTCAGACTTGGGATTTCACCAAGATTGGAGGATTCTCATCCCATGAGTACGGTGCCTGGAATGAGCTGGAAATGCAAATTATTTAGTCCTTTCCCAGACCAACTGAATCAGAAACTCTGGGGCAGGAGGGACCTCACAGCCTGTGTTTTAACAGGCTCAGACTCCTGTTGGGTCGTGCTAATGTTGGCAGTACACCAAGGACTGGGAACCACTGCTTCAGAAGGTCATTCAACAGCTATTGGCAAAAACCTCATGGGCACTAAGTGAATCCATGACAGGTCACTAGTTTACCTCCTAAATGTCTCTCTTGGGGTGTGGCTAATCAACATCTTCCTTGAGTGAGTGTTTTTTCCATAGACTGTAGTAGCTATGACCATGGTCTGATGTGAGGCAGCCACTAGGAAAGAGGTCCACCAATGTCCCCAACATCCTGGGTGTCAGGCGAGGGAGCAGCTGGGTGTCGGCACCAATTAAAAGGACTCACACTGACAGGAAATGTTGTGTCCTGCAAGGTGGAGGGCAAAGAACATGCTAGGGGAAAGGAAACAACCGATTTTCCCTGCAGAAACTAGATACGCACAACTTCCTCTAAGTAAATAAAGAATGGCAGCTCGCCCAGAGCCCCCTGGAGTGTGGTGCACAGGTCAGGTGGCCCCAGGGAGGCTGTCAGGCCAGTTGTTTGTCACATAGATCTCTACTGACAGGATGCACGGGCAACTGCAACTTCACTTTTCAGGAAAACCTGTCTTACTCATGCAGTGGCCATATGGCAACTTTGGGCTCTAACCATTTAGAGGTGTAGGCAGAGAAAACCATCACTTGCACTTCCTGTGTAAGTCTGGAGAGCCACCAAGCCTTAGAGTCTTCATACCCCAAAATCATACGTGGATAAGGATCCTGCCTTTGAATTACAAAAGCACTGACAATAATAAATAACAATACCGCTGCCTATTTTGCTGATTGTCAGGTCTGTGGAAATGCTTTACAATAAATCTCTGTTTAGAACAAGAGAGTTTCTTGCGAAAGGAGTGCTTCCCAGGATCTGTGAGACCTGCATTCTGACCTGGCCCTGACACAGACTCTGTGACCTTGGAAAAGTCATATCACATATTTATAAGGCAGAAATAAACTGGCCTATGTTATGGGTTGGGAATGAGGCTCAACTCAGTGAGCATATGAGAAAGGTTTTGTAGCCTGAAAGTCCCTCGGCAAAAATAAGACATTGTTGTTATTCTGTTATCCTTGGAAGTAAAGTTCAAGGTACCCAAAGCTTCCCCACAGTGCTTCAGAGACTTGAACTGACTGGGAAGGAGCAGGTCACTGACAGGCTTAGCGGGCAGAAGGCAGGGCTTTCCTCCACGAAGCCCCGTCCTCTGCACTCCCTGGACGGACTCTCAAGACGGGCGGTGTCTTGGGAAACTGTCAACCCCAAACCATCCCTGCACTGTCTGCACTGTAAAGATGGGAGTACAGGAGCACGGAAACTCGTCTCCAGTCTAATTAATCTCACCTAGTCTGACAGACAGAGCCACAGTGTTGGCTGAGGAGCCGTGACTCAGGATTTGCTGAGAGCAACTCCTCCTAAAACCTCCATGGGCTCTCTGTGTTTCTATTAATAGCCATTAAACAGGGATGCGTTTTACTTCTTTGGGCCCTGATTTCCTCATCTAGAACTGCAGGTGTTGGCTTGGATCAGCTTTTTCAGAAAGGGACTTCACAGAGCCCTGCGGTTGTCGGGAGGTGCCAGGGGCTGCAGGGGAGGGGGGCAAAAGAGGGAGCCGGCTGCTAAAATAAAGTGGAAAGCAACTGGACTAGATTGTCTCTTTGGTTCCACTTGCTTAAAAAGAAACTTTTTAATTTGAAATAATTTAAGACTCACGAGAATTCGCAGAAATAGTACAGGCTGTTCCTGCACAGTCTTCCTGCCTCTTTTCCAGCGATACATCTTACATAACCATGGTACATTCGCAGAACCAGGACCTGGATGTTGCGATGGTACCGTTAACCAACCCACAGGCTTTAGGGTTTCACCAGATTTCACATGCGTGATTCCAACACAAGTATTTTTATTGTACAACTGAGGAGTTAAATATACTGTTTACTGAGCAGAGAATACAGTAATATTTGCTCGCTAAATACCACTAACTCACAAGAACAGCACCAAAGGAACATCTGTTACTTCTTTATTAAATGTATAACCCGCTGGATCTCAAGTTAAGGAATCGTGGGAAGATGAGTAAAAGATTTATCTGCAAGGTAAAATTAGGATGCTTTCCCCTAAGTAAAGGCAACATAGGCTACTTCCAAACTTTTCTGATCAGTTTGTCAAAACAAAATCAATTTGAGGCAGGTTGACTGAGGGTTGATCCCCAGGATGGTGCTAGCCTGGGTCATGGGAGATTGGATGGTGTGCGAGGACTGGGGCTCCTAGGTGATGCTTGTAACCTGGATGGAAAGACAAGACAAACGACAGAACACCAAGGCAGGCCCCACCCACCCTGGCCTGAGAGCAGGTTTCACAACATTTTCCAAAGGAATCATGCAAACAATGACTACAGGGTTTGTGTGGCCAGGGAGGGACACCGAGTGGGACTGGGCCATGAGGAGGCGCTGAAACTTAGGGGTCCTCATGTCCAAATCTCACAGTCTTCAGGTTCGAGAAGCCTTGGGATTCTTTCTTATATCTATAGACTTTGACATCCAGTCCCTCACTTGGGTGAGCCCCTCGTGGCACCCCAGGGTCTCTCCTCTGTGCCTTCCCTGTGGCTGTTCCCTTGACCTGCCATGACCATTACATGCCAAGACTCCCCCTGCCGGAACACCTAGCAAGCAACACTTGAAGGCTCCTTCTTCCCCTAGGAAGTCTCTCCAGATGGCAGCAGCAGATACAATTTCTCTCCTTCATCTGACTTTCTGGAGCGTCTTACTTCTTTTACATGCCACTCATGACTGTTATGATTCTATCCACTGACCTCCCTTACCATTTTTTCATCATTTATCTCACATGACAGTGAGTGCAGCTGAACTAGTGACCGTGCCACACCAAGGAAAAGTGGTAAGTTTTACACTACAGTACCGTTAACAAAACCACAGGTTTTAGGGTTTCACCGGATTTTACATACATAACGTTCTCTCTGAGCTTCCTGCAAACCAAAGCAAACAGGGGAAAGAGGCAAGAACAGGATTCTCTGGGACGGCAAAGCTATCTGAATGCGGAAGTCTGTCTTTGTATCCTCGGAAGTCATTTTGTCTCATACATGGTAGGCCTTTAATAAATTCATATAAAAGCAATTAACAAATCTTTAGCAAAGCACACTTTTCTTACTGTGCACCTGAGAGTTCTCAATAAAGTTATCTCACATGTGACAGCAAGTCCAGCCATACGCAGTGCCACGTAGAAATGGCTGGTGTACACCACGTCGTCACCACTAGCAAGTTAATAACATCTTCCTTTTTAGTGAAATATACATAAATCTTCCTTTTTACTTCTCTAGGCACTGGCAGCCTCTCATTAAGTAGAGAGTGAAACCTGCTGTCATATGTCACCAGCCTGACATTACATTATAATGAAAGGGGGAAACATATAACTTAGACACTCTTGCCATATACATAGTCGGGAGAAAAAGTGAAAGTTTTCAGTAAATTTCTTTTCATAAGCACAAACGAAGTCTAACCCACAAATCTAAATCTGGACCTCTTAGAAAAAAAAAAACCAACAAATGAAAAATTCAAGTTCTATTGAAAGCATCTGCTAGCCTGGTTCGCATTTCTTAGTTTCATAATATAGCAGCTTAATTAGCCTTCCTTGGAAACATTTCTACTAAGACCTTTCAAAGTCTTTATCATCATCATCATTACCACCAACATTTTGCAACTTGTTAAAATTAACCCACGGATCTACATGGCACAGGATTTTCATGCTGATAGGGCTTTAAAATTTTTCCTCAATGCATTCGAGGCATTATCTATACTTATCCAGAAGCATATTCTAGGTAAGTATGCAGTCACCGTCTTTAAGCACAGAGAGAAAGCTCGAGAGGAGTTAATGCTTCTTGCACACCAGGCAGGCAACCAATGTTGTTTTTTGATGAGAATGTTTATACTTGAACAGACATCACTTCACATGCCCTTTTAATGTGATGAGTAAAATAATGGCAGGGTTTTGGCTAGAGGTCATCTTGGCTTGAATTCTCCACCCACATCTGAATGCTTCTGAAATGCCCCGCAGTTTATCTCAAAGGACCAACATGTCTGTCGCTGAGGACTGGGGTTCAGGCTTTTAGAGTTTCTGGAAAATACTGTTTTTAACTGAGCGAAGCTCTGGGGAATGACTTCCTCAAGCACCCGTAGCAGTGTGGGTCTCTCAAGACGTTCTCTCTAAATACCAAGGAAAATTCTCCACTTTTACCATCTGATGTGTTATCAGGATTCGTACTTGTAAGCCAAGCTTGGGTCTAAATGTCACCCACATGCTGACTACATACGAAACAGAAAGCACTGCTCCGGGGGCAGAGCTAGCATCGTTAATGTCATCTTAAATTTCCTAGGAAGTAGGTTTATTATTTTTTTTAACTCTTGATATAAAAAACAGTTAAACGTTTTGTTAACATGAGATATTTAGCAAATCTAGGCCATCTGATCAGGGTGATTTTATGTAACTTGGGTATCACTGTAATTATTACCTTGGATATCACGTGCTAAGCAAGGCTCCCACAGCCCCACTCAGCCGGGTGGAGCAGCCTGGCCCACTCCTGGACTCTGCCTTTGGTTTTGCCAGGTACTGCCTGTTCTAAGAAAGAGTAAAGGAACTTCCATGTCTGGTGACAGTAATTAATTTTTGATCTGTCACATAGCCTCAGTTTATTCTGATGTAAACATTCATCTTTACAGTTGGACTAATTTGCCAAATTAGGCTTTGCTGGAAGGATTCTCATGAGTCCTTTGCCCAGCTATGTGAGATGCTGTAATCATTAATTGTCAAGCAAAGAACACTTAAAAAAAATTCTAGATAAATCTCTACCAATGAGGCAATGGCTAAACTCTAATATATGTACTCTACTACATAGCGTACATATATTAGCAGTTAAATCAAATGAACTAGATCTTTCTGTAACAACATGGACAGATCTCCAAGACATAATATATTGTCTAATGAAAACAGCAAGTCAAACAATGAAACATAAAATATAATGATGTCTATGTGAAAAATAGAAATAAAAATACTCCTCCCTGAACAGTAATATATACATAGCTTTTCTTTAGACAGATAAATAAGTAAAATGTCTCTATGGGGACAGACTAGGTTTAGAAAAGACAGTATAAGGAAAATTTTAACATTATCTGAAAAGATGTAAGTTGAGAAATGACTTTATACTTTATCTATGTAATCTAAGTTACCAGGACCCCTCGCTGAATTTGGCTCTATTTCAGCTGGTTCCTGTGAACACTGGAGGAATTGGGGCACAGCCTCCGTATATCTGACCACAAATGGGTTTTGTCTGCAGTTTCTCCAGCAATCTGGTGGGGGAAAAAGTTGTCTATATGAAAGCACCATAAAGATATTTGGCACCAACAGGCATCTATACATTTTAACACTTCAAAAGCTATGTTATCACCAATGCCTTCTTATTGAGTAAAATATTTAATGTGTTGTCACCATCTTCAGACACTGATTTAGGTCAAATTTTTATCCCACCAATCACGGATTTTAAATTCCAAAAGTGTGATGGTTTAATATGAAATTCTGATATCAAAATAGAATAAGCTGGGTGTCCCTGCCTGTAGACCCAGCAACTCAGGAGGCCGAGGCAGGAGGATCACTGAAGGCCAAAGTTTCAGGGTATAGCATGCTAGGATCGTGCTTACGAATACACACTGCACTCTGGCCTTGGCAAGAGACCCTGTCTCTAAAATAAACACAGAAAAAAAATGTTGTTGTTTTTTTAATGTTCAAAATGTGCAAATATTTAAATCATAAGGCCTAAATATTTTCATTAAAAAACAAGGTTTCCCAGTTATTTATCAATTTCTTCGTTTTGTCACAGAAGTTATTTATTGTGCGGCTACTATGTCCTGGGTAGTACACACAGCGGTGGCGGTGAAGACTCCCAGTGTGGCTTAGGTCCTGTCCAACTTGGGACAGACTAGGTTATACTACGTTAACAAATCACCTCTAACTTTCAGTGGCTTCACACAATAGAAATTTCTTTCTCACTCTCCACTTTGGCAGCCTCGCTGATGGAGCAGCCCTGGCCTGGGATACAGCCAGTCTTGCAGAAGAATAAAAAGAGAAATGGTAGGATCCTTGATGGCTCTCGGTCTTGCACTTGGAAATGGCACCAGCATTTCCGGTCACATATTTGTGGCCAAAGCAAGACAGGGCGTTCACCTGGACGTCAACAAGGCGGAGTGTAATATCCTCCCCAGGAAGAAGCAACGGACGTTTTGAACAGTTATGCTACCTACAAAGCCCTTCAGAGAGTTTAGTGTTTGTTACCATTTTATATTATTCAGTAAAGAACAACAAAATGGGTTAAAACTTCAAACTCTGAAAGCTTGAAGGTTTAAGAGCCCACCTGAAATCGGTTTTAAGTGGGTGATGCTGAATAAAGCCATCTACCTTTTAGATATAATTTTAGCTTAGCAGCAAAATGGTACCAAACAACTCCAAAGTCTCACTGGCCTATGTTTATTTCTTCTTCGTGTTGTATGTCAGTGGCTGCAGAGTGGACACACCTGTCTAATCGTGCCAGGACTTAGGAAAGGGACAACTGCTATTTGAGACACATCATATGGCACGAGGGGGAAAAAGAAGAGGTAGACCTGAACAACACGTTCTGTTAATGCTTCTCACAAGTAGCGTTCTTCACTCCCCTGGGCCAAGACTGCGTCTGGATGGGTGAAGCTCAGCCTCTGGGGAGGGGCTGTGAGCCACACCGAAGCAGGTGGGCTCCATAATCCTCTTCTAGATAAGGGAACACATAGTAGGGGACAGAGACACAATCTTATTCCAAGGATCAATCATTATTCTTTTTCCTGTTGTCATACTGACTCCTCAAAGGAAGGAAAACTCTTTCAAACATTTTATTTCTTTGCCCATTCAATTAGGAGTGCTGACTGCTTCAACTAGCTTTACGATAACCCTGAGACTAGTAATCATCTTTTCAGGAAAATCTCACATTTAGAAACAATGCTATTTTTTAAAAGTTTTTATTTAGAAATAGTCTTAGACTCACAAGTTGTAAAATAAGGCAGAGAGTTCCTGTGTACTCTTCACCGAGCTTCCGCCAATGACAACACCTCACAAAACCGTAGCACATGATCAAAACCCGGAAACGGCCTGGGCGCGAGGCGATCAGCAGACCTTTTACGGCTCTCACCAGCTATTGCTGTGCTCATTGTGCATGTGTGTGTTTACAAGTCTATGAAATTCTGTCACATCTGTGGTCATGACACAAGTGTTCCTTCTCTACAAAGAAGTACCCCGGTGCTATTCCTATCAGAGTCACATCCTCCCCATTCCTAACCCAGGCAAGCCCTGATATGTCCTCTATTAAAATTTTATAGCATTTTTAAGCACCAAATCATGTTTATGCTAAATACAGATGTGGTTAAGTCCAGTGCCATACTTTGAAAGCAAAACAAAATTGTTAGGGATACAAGAAGAATCTTAAGTATGTGAACCCCTGCCAGTCCTGTGCAAGGTTCTACATCTCCTATGAAAATTCACGGCCAACTTTATATGATTTTCTGTGAACAAATCAGAGATAAGTAGAAGCTTCTTTCACCTATTTATCAAAATTCTTCCAAGATCTCATCATCTCTTTTCAATTTAGTAAAGACAGCATCAGGATCTTGTGTGAAGTACCCTGCCTGGTATTATATATGATGTAGGACTAATTCTGAAGCCCAATATTTGGTAGTTGCTGGATAATATGCCTAAGATTCTGCATTTAGTTTTGTCACGAACTTGAGAAAGTATAACATTATTTGCAAGAAGTGACTCTGGCGGGGCACAGTGGCTCACGTCTATAATCCCAGCACTCTAGGAGGCCAAGGCGGGTAGATCACCTGAACTCAGGAATTCAAGACCAGCCTGAGCAAGAGTGAGACTCCATCTCTAAAAATAGCCGTGTGTTGTTGTGGGCGCCTATAGTCCCAGCCACTCGGGAGGCTGAGGCAAGAGAATCTTTTCAGCTCAAGAATTTGAGGTTGCTGTGAGCTATGATGCCACAGCACTCTACCCAGGGCTACAGAGCAAAACTCTCTCTAAAAACAAACAAAAAAAGGCTGACTCTTATGCCTCACTATAACGCTGGGAGATAACCCAGCAACTGGTATTTGTTCATCTGTTTAAACAGACAGAGGTGGCAGAAGGTATAACCCAATTTTCTTTTTATTGTTTTCTAGACTGAAAAGTCCAAATGGTCAGGATTCTGTCTTTAGAGACCTCTGATCTTTATGCAGATTGCTCATTAGTCCCAGAAGATAGTTCTCAAGCAGCAACCCCCTCTTGGCCATGTCAAGAGAAGTTTATTTCCTGATATTTAATGATCTTCCTTTTTTTTTTTTTTTTTTGTGGATTTGGCCGGGGCTGGGTTTGAACCCGGCACCTCCGGCATTTGGGACCGGCGCCCTACTCCTTGAGCTACAGGCGCTGCCCTTAATGATCTTCTTGACTACAAACTTTTTTTTTAAAGTGCACCTTATGATAAAATATTATTCTAATCACTTGTTATTAATTTTCAGTAGTTCACTCACATGTTCTTTTACATAGGTAAAATATTCCCTATATCAAAATTGGAAGATAATTAGGTATTATTTTCTTATAAATTAAAAAATCTGTAGTAAAACTTAGAATGAAACATATCTATGTTAATATTTTTGGTATATTTCATTTTAGAATGATGCAAGGGCTGGGGGCGGAAGGAAGAGGAAAAAGATTGATCTGTAGCTTTTTTTTTTTTTCCAACCTAACAGTTCATCTTAAATATCTTCCAACGTCATTAACTGTAACTATATACATTAACTATTTTTTTCAGCCTAACCATTCATCTTAAATATCTTCCAATGTCACATATTCCTCAATGCTATATCCTCATATGGATGTACCATAACTGATTTAATCAATCGCCAGTTCCTAAACATTTAGGTGAGTTCCAATTTTTCACTGTTATAACAACAACACTACCATAAGAATCTACAACCACACACTATGCAAATGTCTTGTCAGTTCCTTAGGATAAAAGCCAGAAGTGGAAATCTTGAGCCAAAGAGATGAACACAAAATATTTTATTTAAAAGCTGCTCATCCTTCTAAGGCCAGGGTCTGTTTTGATCAAGCCAAGCTTGCCAAGCCTTCTGGGTAAGCTTGCAAATAACCAGTTTTATACCTTAGCTAAAAAGTGATACGTTAACACTTGGTTTCTCTTATTTTTTTTTTTTTTTAGGGTTGGGCATTTGTCCATGAGTTAGGCTTCGCCCATCTGTTCCGTGACCACTCAAAGCCTCCTTAGATAAACAGTGGACGGTTCTCTTCTCTCCCACTGCAGCAATCTGCTCGTGCCTCGGTTTTTTTTTCTTTATTGACATCCTTTTCTAAAACTGGGAACTGAGAGAGGGTGAAGGTTTGATGGACAGCAAATCTCCAACCATTTGTCAGTGAAGGGTGGCTGGTCAGAGGCGTAAAGCACCAGAGCATCTTACAAATTAAACACCCACCCACCCCACTTCTCTGGCCTGCTGTAAGTGTCGCTGGCGCTCGGTTCTAACTCTGATCCACTGGGTTGTGCGTCACAGACGTGACGGGGTAAAGGATCCTGCTTCCATCACCTCTCTCAGAGCTGCTTCTCTGCCTCTTTTGTGACCAGCTCTGCCCTGCCCTTCCTCATTGTTGTTCCTGCATCTCTACGTCTGGTCTTGCACAGAGCACAAGAAAGCACCAAATTACCAGGTCGGACAATTAAGTTTGTGAACTCGTCCTAGAAAAAGTGCTGCATACCCCGTTGCTGAAGATCACTAGGGTTAACTTCGAAGTACTCCCCTTGACCCTCTGGTGACCATGGCGATATTCAGCAATGGGGTGTGAGGCAATTTTTCTAGGATGAGTTCGTGCAATTAATTGTCAGATGGCAGACGATGACAGCTCTGATGGACATTCCACAAAAAGAGTTCCAAAACTGCTTTGAAGGGTGGACTAGGCGCTGGTGTCAATGCATAGCTTGCCAAGGGGAGAACCTCAAAGGTGATTGTAGGGATGCTCAGAAATGAGGTCCAAAGCATGTTTTATAGGATGAGTTTGTGAACTTTACTGTTTGTCTTGTGTACATTTCTTCCTCTCTTTTTCTCTTTTATTCCAAACAATCTGAGGCAACACCAACGCACTTTCCTCCGACTGTGACTTTAAATGTATCCTGAGCAATGGCTCCTAAAATTCAACCTAAAGAATAATGATGAAAATAGTTAGGAGGAGTCTAAGGCCCAGGATGGCCTCAGACACCTCCAGTCTCATGTCTTAACCCAACTAGCATGACTGGTTCAGCTCTTAGAAAAATTTTAAGTTTGCCCTTAGGGTAGCAGAAGCCTACTGTGCACATTTGAAATTCATTTTTCTTTTTTTAAGCAAAAAAAAATACTAACAAAAACATCACTGCAAATATACTAATGTATCTGTGTGCGGCAAATAATTGTGTTAAAACATAGGCAGAAATTCAGTGCCGTTCGCTATTAACACACATCTGGCCTTTAGTTTTTACTTTTCCCCTGTGCAATAAGGCATATTCTGGGATCAGGATGAATCATGATACATGGCATAAATGCCTAAACTTTTTTTTTTGTACAATTAATTCAAATGGACATAAAGTAGAAGATTATTTCCCCCTGAGAATAAGAAAAAAAGAAAATGTGAAGAAGCAAGCTGTCACAATATGGAAATAAACGATAATGGTCTTGCATCTGTAATCTCTCTAGATGTCCGTTCCTACCCTTGCAAGTATGACCAAGCTGGAGTAGAGACAGATACCCTTTAATTCCACTAGAGGGGAATAGAATGACATCAAAGGATGCAAGTCAAAAGAGTTTTCAAGTTTGTCACCAGCCGTGTGGGGAAGAACCCCGCTGTCCTTGTGTTTCTGATGAATGTATATTTTAGATGGTGCTCCTCTCTCTCCTTTACAACAGTCTAGTCTGCAGGAGTTACATCAGGCGGAAATTTTATTCAGCCTGTATGAAACGTGCAATTCAAACATGCTGTTCTTTCTGGATGGTGATTTTTCTATTACTCTTTGTTAAGCCCACAGCGTTTGACAGCCAAACCAAATGTAATATCCACAAAGCACTTAATTGGGATCCGTAAGTGGATGTGTTCCGGACAAGTAGGAATTTCAACAAGAAGGTAGTTTGTAATATAAAACACCGTGGGAGACTTTCTTGTGATCTACAGAAAGATAAAGGATTTGTTCATCAGAAAAATTAATGGTCCAGCTCCACGCTGTCCAATAGAATCTTCTGCAGTGATGGGCATGTCTGACATCCTTCAAAATTATAGCCTATGGCTACTGAGACTTGGAAATGTTAGGAGTTCTATGCAGGAATTGAATTGTTAAATTTTCTTTTGATCATTTAAATTTAAATAGGTGGCTAGTGGCTACATATAAGACAATGCAAATTTAGAAGGCCCTTCTCAGCGGCACCTTATTTGTTCTACTCTGTTATTCCCATTCCCCCCTCCCCAAAAGTACCATGACGGTGGAGACAGACTAGGAAAGAGTTTTGGATTCTACTGGTACATGGCCGAGGTGGACTGTTAACAAGGTTGGGGATCTCTCCTGCGCTGGCCCTTTCATGCTAATCCCACTTTCTAGCCTAAGCCAGGCCTTCTGGCCACCTATCTAATCTCTTGGTGGTTTCCTGCCCTGCTCCACAGTCTATTTTGGTCAGACTACTGCCTGGCACACATCAATCGTTTGCTCAAAAACCTTTAGTGGCTCCCCACTGCCTACTTAGTCTAGCCAAAATTTGGCCTGATTTAATGTCCAACTTCCTCTTCCATCAGAGGACTCCCTGTCAACACATTACCCCTTCAAGCTGGCCTTGGTGTCCTTGTTCACAGCTCCACCTGCCATGGCCTCATTGGGAAAGTCCTTCCTCCCTCCCTCTACCTCTTCTCACCAAAGGATCTAAACTGCCCCTGCCTCAGGGCCTTTGAACTTGCTGTTCCTCTTCTGCCAGGCACCCCAGCTCTTCACAAGGATGCCTCACTTGCCATTGGAGACTCAGCTCAGCTGTCACCTCCCTGTCCCTAGAGGTTTTCCTTGACCCTCCCATCTAAAAGAGTCCTCCAGAGCCTCACCACTCCGTTACCTTGTTTCTTATCTTTCTTAGTTTTTATTTGTTTAAATTCAACATTTTTTTCTTTGAAATATAAATTCCGCGAGTAGAGGGGACCTTGTCTGCCTTGTCTCCAACACCCAAAATGGGTGTTCGCATCAAGTCACAGGCTCTTCATGAACATCCTTCAAATGAACACACTCTGTAATCCCTGAGGACAGATGGAAGGTACATTCTTGGACATCAGAGATCACACCTCAGGCCTCCTCGGAGCTGTGTACATGTTTGCTGAAGATTACGACAACAATGAGATTTAACACACGACCCATTATCTCAAGGATGACATACCATTACATGAAGTTACTTTGCAAATTAGCCTTGCAAGGTCTCTTAGCAGACCTATTACCTATTGATGCACACCCATCTTGTCTAAAAAGCGTACTACAAGTTTAGGCAAAAATTATCTGGCTGAGGTCAAGATCTAAGGATGGAATAATCAAGGAATAGTTATATTACTACCCATGTAGAAGAATTCTAGAACTTTTATATGACTTCATTTGTGAATTTACACTGCTAGACCTGATGATATAGGTTTTCTTGAGCAAAGAGGGAACACCTGAACTTCTTTTGCCAAAGAATTGGAATGTGGTGAGGCTTTACCACCAATAGAAGAAGAGAGAGAAGAAAAATACAGAGGTCCTCAAACTACGGCCCGTGGGCCACATGAGGCAGTGTGACTGTATTTGTTCCCATTTTGGTTTTTACTTCAAAATAAGATATGTGCAGTGTGCACAGGAATTTTTTCATAGTTTTTTTTTTTTTTTAAACTATAGTCAGGCCCTCCAATGGTCTGAGGGACAGTGAACTGGCCCCTGTTTAAAAAGTTTGAGGACCCTGCTTGCATCAACTTTCTCACAAATCAACCACTTCCTGACGGTGCTAATCACTTGACAAGTGTCACTCTGATATTTTCTGGTGAATGTCAGTTTCCCACATTAAAATGAAAACTATAGTCCTAAGGAAAGGTAACCACCACGGGTCATGTCTTATTACAATTCACTTTAAAACTTTTCATTATGTACTTACTGTATTCTTGAGCACAGATTAAAAGAAATAAGCCAACCAAGACTTCAGATCTGCTCTGCTGTGCTAAAATTTTGAGTACAAACATACCTGCTTGTAATCGGCTTTCCACTATTACTGTTAATCTCATTTCTCAGGTTATAGACAGGGAAGGCTGTTGTTTGCATTCAGTTACCTATGAACAACTCAGTGTTTACGAGGAACCTACGGGAAGGCTGCCAGTATATTACTAGGACTGTTGTTCAACTTATTTTTTTAAGATTGCTGACTCTGAATTGAGTTACCAAACCCCGCCAATGTTTAACACAGCAAGCACATCTGAGGATTGGAAGTTATCGACACATCGAAACATATTGCTTCAAATGTGATTTTCCTGATCACCTCTGGAACCCACATGCAGCTAAAGGAAGGACTATTTTCTTGCCTTTACTTGCTATTCTTGGTGGTTTCTGTGACATTAAAAAACAACACTGAAAAGCATTAGGTATCGGTACCTGTCCTGAAAAGTGTATCATACTCCATGAATGACATATATATAAACAGATATATATTATTTTGTTTTTATTTCAGATTAATATGAGGGCACAAATGTTTAGGTTACAGGGTTTTCAATTCTAAGGTAAAGTTCAAGTTGTAGTTGAGCCTGTCACCCAGGGGGCATGCTGAACATCCTCACCTATATTCTTTTAATGTTTTCTCTTAACTCCCCACTCTCAAGAACCACAGGCTATGTAAAGAAACCTAAATCCAAAGAAGACATGAAAAGATTCCTACTTCCTAAATGGAGTAAATGATCCTCTGGGTGAATACTAGCTGGTCAGACCAGGTGGTATGATTTAATTGATTATAACAAGTTTTACAACAGCAAAATAAGAGCAAAGTATGTCTTTAAGTACAAAGAACAGAAAGAAATGGGGCTTGCAAGTCCTTGGAGACAAAATAATCAAATTTTTTAATGCCTCAATGGATAAAATCACGATTTTGACTAGCTTCTAACAGAAATATTTAAAGACATGCTTAAATTCCAAATCTCACCATATTCACAAGTTAATGTCACTTAATGCAACTCAAACACTCAGCCTTTCTCTTGGCTTGGCTCCATTAGGTCCCTGAAACCCCAAGATTTTATTAACTGGGACAGCTGAATTAATCCAAAATCTTGGGAATAGAAGGCAATGTCTCTCTTCTGGATGAACATCAAGGTCAGCCTGAAACTTCTCTATGGAACTTCTAGTTCCTCTGTAGATGAGGGGTAAATACCTCTTAAGAGGAGATGTAGAAGCCTGAACTAAGTCACTGAAAGAGCCTAGCTACACTTGAGCTGATGAATGGATAAAGACTTATTTTTACCCAATTGCCAGGGGATAACTTCATCACTGAACTTGAGAGCTGAGTTATTTTCAGATGCTCCAGGATAAAATGTATTCCAAGCCTCAAGGCTATTTTGTTAGCTACTAGATAGATCTATTTCTGCTTATAAAACATGCACAGAATAATTAAGATGGATGTTCAGCCAGAGTTTTGGCCCTCCAGGTACAGTAAATGTTTGTGCACTTTCTGTAGACTGCCAACAGGGAGCTGTCTGGATGGGATGCAAACTATTCATAGTGGCAACAGTGAAAACGTACTCACTTCTCACCATCACTCAGGTTTCATTTATTGGACCTGAATTCCTTCTCAGTAGCAGATATCGGTAGGTCTCTGACCAAAAGCCATTCCTCTTTTTTTCCCCTTACAAATAGATTTCTGATTTCTGTTGCAACAAAGCATACTTCCCAGACTCTCTTGCAGCCACAGGTGGCCATGTGACATAGCTCTGGCCCATCAGACCTAAGCACACGCTTGCTGGACACTTCCAGAAAACCTGTTTGCCCATTAAAGATACTCCCCTCCCGCCTTGTAGTTTCCCTTTTTCCTCTGCCCACCTGGAAATGAAATAACCATTTTCTGACCAGAGGCAATTCTACTCCCTCTGTGGAAATAGAGCTTTTTGTCAACTATCAAAAAGAGGGAGCTGGATTTTTCATCTCAGGAAAACAGGCTCCAGCTAACAGAGGCTGTCTAATGAGTGGCTGAGCAGCTTTGTGGATTTTATCCATTGCACAAAGTTTTCACTGGGTTAGAAAGGAGAAGAATGAATGGTTTCTCTTGTTGCTGTTTGCTGAAAGTCTGACACACGTCACTGAGGAAGGGCTGTTCTTTGAAAGCTGTATGACCTGTTCTGTATGGAGTGTGTGTTTATGGATCTATGCTATTGGTGACCCCCCCCCCCCCCCCCGTGGCTGTGCAGGGAACATGTGGCCATTAGTCTGGCTGACTTGAAACTTTTTTAATTGCCAAAACAATCCTGTTCCATAGATGTTTTAGGCTGATCCTTGGTAATCTAGTCCCCATCTCAATCTAGTTTCCCCCATTATTTATAACCTCATCATGAGATTAGAAAAGCAAAGAAAGGGTTTAAAGAACAAGTTTTCTAGACATTACACAGGCATCTATGCTCCCACCTTTCTTTCCTCTCCTCCCTTTTACAGGTTTAAGAGGAAATATAATAAATTTTTTAAGGTATCTGCTTAATAAATTTCTGCCTCGAGACTCTGAGTGCGGAAAGAGAAGGAACTGGTTTCAACGCGGTTGGGCTTTGCCAAAACCTGTGGCTATGAAGGATTTGCACAGCGTTGCCATCCCTCAAAGGCTTTTATTTCATGGGTGGAGATAATATTTATTTGAGGGGCATATTACACCCTTCTGTTGCATACACAAACCAGCCTTAATGGATATTTTTTAAAACTTCCCACGGGGAAAATAGGCCATATGGACGTGCCAGGCAACCAACTGTCATTTCCTTCCAGGGGGAAAAAAAGGAAATAAACTCAACAGCCCTACTTAGACCAGCTATTGCTTTCACTGTTGGAAACTCTTAATGATTCTGTCTACACATCTGGCTTTAGGGCTGCCCCAAACCTATAGTCACTTGGAGGGCTTGATCACTGCCAGAATCCTACACCAATTTGGAATACTTTACCCAGATAATGGGAAAGAGAATGGTGTTTCCTTCCAAAACCTGCTCTGACTTCCATAAACCCAGTTTATGAGAGAGACCCAGAAGAACCATGTCAGTGAAGAGCCACTACTTTCAACATTTTGCAAAACTATCTTCCTGGCCTGGCTCCTCCAATTGACTTAGACTGTCGGAGAAAACTGCCAAGACTATGAAAAATTTCTTTTAATCCTCAAGGCTTACTTTCTCAGTTCCAGAAGGAAAGGGATGTGATATCTGGAGCTAATTATATGCTCTTTGGGGTTCCTGCTCCTTACCTACTTCCCAGGGAAAGTCTAGCGATTCTAGGAATTAATAAAAGAGAAAAAAAGATAAACCCATGTTTAGAATATGGAATGTGTAGGGGTATAATGGGTGGGTGGACGGAAGGAAGGGACGGGACAAGGAAGGAGGCAGTAATTCTGTAATGCCCTCGCTGTAATTCTCCTGCTTAGAAATTCTGCAAAGGTCTATGTCCCGAGCCTAACGCTGCAGAATGCAGGCATGTAGCACAGAACACAAACATTTCCCAGAATATGCAATCACTTGAGTCAGAGTGTCTTTTATTAAAATTCATGAGGAAGGTCTCAAACCCTGTAATCCCTTGTTATTTGACGTCTGTTACTTATCTCTGAGAACCACAGAGTTGTTCAGCACCCCTAAGCTTTCCCAAAGGTACCTGATATTAAGTTTTTTTCAAACCTATAGGATTTTAAAATTGTGATTTTTTAAAAAAAGTAATTAATAATGGGCCCCAAAACAGTTCATCTTTTTTTTTTTTAACAAATGAAATAATTTATGTACATAGAGAGCAAAGACTATACATATATACAGGGGAAAAATGAATCAGAGTGAACAAAGAGAGAATTAGTAAGTTTAATGGAAGCAACCTCAACAGCTCTAGAATGATGCTATCTACAGGACACCAGAAGAGTGAAGTTACCCTTGACTTACAAATTAATGTGGCACCTGCTTCTTCTGGTCCTACTCAAATGGGGGACCATGTGGGATCAACTAGACTTTCAGGACACAAATGTGTTTCAGGCACCATCGGATCAAAACAATGAGACTTCATCTCTCATTGTAACATAAGAAGTTCCTACTCTAGTAAACAGTCATTACAGTGATTTATTTCCACAAGTTCATTCTCAGTGTTCTTTATGAGAGCTTTACAAAGGAAGCCCTGGTGGTCACCTAACAGTTCCATGAAGTATTGGCTCAACTTCAATATGGCTTTTAAAAAGTGAGAGTAAACGATGTGCCCCTCTGTGGCTGCAGTCAGGAAGCTGCCTTGCAGTTTCTTCCGTATTTGGATATGGGTTTTGGTAGCTGGAGGTGGAATCTGCCTGTTCCTGCAGCTCCATCGCTCTCTGCTTTGATCTCAATGAGCCCATAATCTTCTGCCTTTGATACCAACAGAGCTGGTGTAAGTCAGATAACATCGGAGACAGCTGGTGGCAGACAGGCAAGGGCCCTTCTAAAGTACAAAGTTTGGCTTCAAACCGGCCAATGAGCCAAGAGGAGGATAAGCCCCCAAACCAGGTTACAAATACAAAGAAAACGGCCCACACCTACACACCTGGGCAGTCAAAAGACATGAGACTGACCAGAGCTTCCATATTCCAAACCCCCTGCATCACCTGTCCCCATCTGACCGGGAGATGAAGCAGCTCCCTGAACATCTGCCTCCTTTGATCTTGGGCTCCTTGCATTTTTCATTAGTAAAAAACTGAGAATGACATGTTATAATGCATTGGGTGTCACTTTTCCAGAGGCTGTATTTTATAAATGTTTTGTGTTAATCAGAATTATAAATGAGGAGCTTATTTATTTTTAAGACTATGAACTGTTCCGCCCTGCACCCTTGTCTGATTCAACCTTCAACTGAGCGTGAGGGGAGGCCAAAGGTCCTGCGTCCCCCAGAAGTCGACCAAGGCCCCGCCCTTGCAGCCCACTGCCCACGACAGCCTTCTCCTGGTCCTGCACCTCCTTGCCAACTCACCACCTCACCTCCAGACACTCTGCTGAATCCCTCTGGGATAAAGGCTTATGGCACTTAACAGGACTGCAGCTAATTAATTAATTGTGTGATGTGGCTCAGGGCAAAGCTGTCTCATTGATGTGTAGACTCCACCAGGTGGTTTTCACCATCTTGGGAATGGGCTTTGGTGGCTGGGGACGAATCTACTGCACGTTCAGCTCCAAGCTCAGTGGTGTGTAATCCTCCCAGATGCACAGAACCAGCCCTCCCACCTTGTCCCTTTGCGGCTCAGTGTCTAGCTTGGTGCCCGGGCACAGCAGATACTCAAGTGTCAACAGCAAATATACCAGGATTAGTAAACAAACGGTCAATCTCCACGCTATAAAGGCCTTCAGCACTGAACTTCACTCATTTGACATATCAGGAAAGCCTTAGTAAAAACCACTCAAAAGCCCTGGGGGGTCAGGGAAGAGCTAGAAGAATCCCATCGCAGGGCTGGGCGAACAATGTCCTATCTCCATTACTGGGATGGGGACTAGGACCCATAGAGCCACTTGAACGTGCTAAACTAACTGCACATAATATGTAGATGTCTGTGTACTTTTATTTTTCATTTGGTTCTTCCTAGAACTGGCATTCATGAACATTTAGCAAGTAGTAATTTGCTAGGGCTTAGCCTGACTTTCTGACTGGCCTCGCAGGAAGGGCTGTGAGTGAAAAAAAGATATGTCTATTTTTCTTGCCATTTGAAATCTGGACCCAAAGTAGTGATAGATGGCTCACTCACTGCCTAAAACCTTGCTCAGCAAAATGGTAGAGTAAGGTAGTAAGCAATTTTCCTTACTTCTGGGTCTATAAGAAAATCACCAAATGTTTGAATCCAATCAGTTTAAGGGGACCTTGGAGCCCCACCTTCTGTCCTGATATTCAGGGGGGTGAGGATGAGGGGAAAGCTGGCATAAAATAAGGGAAGGAATTTCACTGAAATCTGGAATAAGCCCAAGGTGATGGCTGCTGATGGAAAGCCCTTGTCACTGCATGGGGACACCCTGGTTTCAACAGTTGCAGTGCCTGGGTCAGCTTTAAACCGGAGGTGCTGCTAACAACGCTTTGCATCCTTCCTGGTGCACAAGGAAGCCTAGGAGGTCAACTATTCCCTTTTTCTCAGGCTGGGAGGATAGACAGTTCTCTAGGTATGAGCAGGTTGTTTCAAAAATCATTTTCGAGGCTGTAGTTTTAAACCAGGATGTTTAAAGCTCTCGGAAACAGTGTGACATATATGTTTACTTTCCAGACCATGTCCTTAATCCCAAAGAATACAATCCCATTGCAGCACACAATGCTGGTCCCCTATCCCAATGTCCTATCTCGTTTTCTCCTTTGTATGAAAACTCGCATTTTAGCTGAGCACAGAGACCTAGAGTGAAAGAAAACCTCCCTGCAGCTAAGTGTGGTCACAGGACAAATATGAGGCAAACAGAAGTGTTATATGGAAGATTCCTATTAAGCTGCCTCAAGGGAGATCTCTCAACCGGGAAAGGTATGCCCTGCTTGCCCTCCTGCATGTCTGCAGTGTGCAACACGGACTCAAGGGCTGGTGCCACAGCAGCCATTCTGGATGAGAAGTAAGTGACTGCATGAAGTCATGCTCTCCGGGTGGTACAGAGACAGAAGCCTTGTTCCTGGTGACAGTGGAGCTGCTCTGTGTGCCCTGGCCTACCCCTTTCCATATTCTTTTCACAGGAGTGAGAAATAGACATTTTTATTTAGGCTGCTGTTATTTGGGACTTTTGTATTGTACACAGTTGCATGGAATTCTTAACTCTTACACCCATGAATTACAATGTCTCCATGGGACAATGGTGTATTTATAATACATCAATCCCTAAACCCTCTCTGGCAGTAACTATTAAAAAAAAAAAAAAAGAAAAACTATGCACACGTACACCAAAAGGACTTTAAAAAGGAAGGCACAGGTAACAGGAACTGATGTTTCTGGAACTCTCACAGCATTTGTTAGCCAGCACTATGTTGTAAGGTAACTATGAATTTATTGGCCCCCTTTTGCAGAAGAGGAAATTCAGATTAGTGTAGTTTAAGACTCTGTCCCAAATTAGCTGTTAAGAGGCTGAGCAAGACACACACATTTGGTAAGAGACAGACATGGACTGGTGACAGGTGGGAAAGGGTAACATTTTTTAGAACTCAACAACAAATGTAGTAAATTACAATGATTTGAGACACTGGAATACAAAGAAAGTAACCTGACAGCATCAGAAAAGGTAACATAAGCAAAAGTGCCCAGCACATGGTGAGCACTTTAAAAATACCAATTTCTACCTGGATTTTTAAAAAAGCCCTTCCTGAAACATACAAACAGACTCCCTTTAAAACATTTTAGATGTGTTTTTTTAGATTATACATGTTCTGCCGGGTGGTAACATACACAAAAACCTGCAGTCATTTAAACAGTTGTCCCTGAAAAGTACAAGGGCTGGGTCCGGGCCATAGGTTGAATAGTGTACCCCCACCTACCCCTGCAAAATTCATGTCTGTCCAAAATCTCAGAATGGGACCTTACTTTGGAAGAGGGTATTTGCAGATGCAATTGGTGAAATTCGGAGGAGGTGATACCGGATCAGGGTGTGCCCCAAACCCAATGACCAGTGTCCTTATAATAATAAGAGATGATGGAGAGAGACAGAGAGAGAAGAACCAGCTGACAGCAGGAAGAGAGACTGGGGTGACACCGCCAAGAACAAGTAACACCACGGACAGCTCGGAACGCCCAGACACTGGAAGGGGCAAGAAGGGATTGAACCTCCCCAGGGGAATGGTCCCAGAGACAATGTAATTTTGGACTTTTAGACTTAAAACTGTGAGAGAATATATCTTGTTGTTTTAAGCTACCAGCATGTGGTTAGATGGTACAGAAGCTCTAAGAAGCTGGTAGAGTTTGGCATCAGATTTAGAGAAGTAAAGTTTGGAATCAGATTTAGAGCAGCTAGTAAAATCTGAAATCAGATTTAGAGTGAGTTTGCTGCTCACAAGTACAGAGCATTGACTAATGAAATAGTTTACCACCTCCCTACACCGACCACCTCCTTAAGTTGACCTAATTTTCATAGACCAGAAATGCCCCACGTGAGTCAGTACCGTAGGCCTACTTCCTTACGGTGACCACCTCTGTATGTTGACTAGTTTGTTACAGTTCCTTGGGTGGTCAACTTGCAGAGGTTCTACTGTATTTATAATTCTGAGATCCGCTTCTGTGCATATGAAAAATAACCATCTCTCTGATGTAGATTGCTATGCATTTGACCTCTAGTTCTATTCCTCCAAACCACCGCTGTGCGGCCTCTGACTCAACTCTGAGGAGCCCCCATTGAGCTCTAGGATTCTGGCTGAGAATTCTAATTAGCGGTCAAGGCCTTACTGCATCTGTTGATGTCCTGGTTACTAAGGTGAGAAAACTTGGCTGTTGTATGTCAAATACACCAATAAACAGCTGCTAATTAGATTTTGGGATAAAATTCAGTTTTATCCTGGAAAAATAAGCAATCCTTGTACACAATTGCAACTTGTGTATATTTGCCTAATTCTAAACTTAATGTTCTATTCTTCTGAAATTAACATAATCGAGTTTAGTATACTTATGTTCAGAATATCAAATGAATAAACATGACTTTATACATACTCTATAGTTTTACAAGTCTGTGATGGAGAAGCCCAATTATGATAATTTAAAAACAGAAAAGATAATTTCCTTCAACTGTCTGCAAGAAAAGGTTTTTTTTTCCCCTGGAAAAATTCACAATACCGCAAATGAGATACTTATCTCTTGAGTTTCCATACAACTTAGCTAAAGACAAAAATCTCCAAAAGAATCAGTAAAATGCTCTCAATGGTACATGTGAATTTTGAATTTTTATAACATGAGGAATTCACAAATATCAAAATGTTCTCAAGGTAAACCAGTTATCTTCACTAACTCAGTACTCCCCCAGTAGGGTAACCCCCTAACCCAACAGGTTCTTAAGGATTCAGGATTCTGTGTGGTGTGTGCACACTATATTTACATACTATCAATGTCAGATTTCTCCCACCAGAGAAATGAACCCTAAAATTAGTTTACATGAAACCATAAGGTCAGTGGTTTTCAATCTTTCTAATGCTGCAACCCTTTAATATAGTTCCTCATGTTGTGGTGACCCCCAACTATAAAATTTTGTTGCTACTTCATAACTGTAATTTTGCTACTGTTATGAATCGTAATGTAAATATCTGATATGTAGGATGTATTTTCACTGTTCGTGACCCACAGGTTGAGAACCGTTGCCATAGGTCAATTAAACTTTAAACTGGCTGGGCGTGGTGCCTCACACCTATAATCCTAGCTCTCTGGGAGGCTGAGGTGGGTGGATTGTTTGAGACCAGCCTGAGTAAGAACAAGACCCCACCTCTACTAAAAATAGAAAATTTAGCCAGGCGTAGTGGTGGGCGCCTGCAGTCCCAGCTACTCGGGAGGCTGAGGCAAGAGGACTGCTCAAACCCAAGGCTTTGAGGTTGCTGTGAGCTATGATGCCATAGCACTCTACCAAAGGCATCAAACTGAGACTCTATCTCAAAAAAAAAAAAAAAAAAAAAATTTAAAAACTGTTCATAATGTCTCTTATGTACTTAAAATATCTGCTATTTTTCCACTGATTTTTCCAATCACACCATAAAATATGCTCAAAATAAAACAAGTGCTTTTCTAATGCAATAATATGATATATAAATAACCCAATTATTTATGGGCCAAGGGTTTGAACAGACATTCTTATTTTCATTGGTAATTTTTTTCATTGATAATCTTTTTAAAAACTTTGCCAATGCAAAACAAAACTCAATGGTAGTGCCTACGATGATTCCTCTCGTCCCAGTTAGGCAGCACAAGACTTTCTCCTTTCCTTCCTTCCCGTCCCCTTTCTTGCCTCTTCTCTTCGGCTCTTGGGGCTTCTGGGCAAATCCTTCTGACAATGTGACATATTTTTAACTGAACTGGCTAGCTGCCTGAATAAATCAATAAGATGTATTTGTACGACGTGTATTTGTACGATGTGATGTATTTGTACGACGTGCGCTCGAACTGTACATTGTGTTCAGGAGCTTTGGAAGGTTAAGCCAGATTGACAGGATTCATCAATAATCGGCAACATGGGCGGCGCCTGTGGCTCAAGGAGTAGGGCGTCGGTCCCATATGCCGGAGGTGGCGGGTTCAAACCCAGCCCCGGCCAAAAACCAAAATAAATAAATAAATAAATAAAAATAATAATTGGCAACAATGTCACAGAACCACTGTTTTAATTTTCCAGGACCCTGCTGGTGGCTCCTGTTTCCAGGTAGGATGTGGCTGTTCTGTTCACTAGATGATACTTAACGTAAGGATGAACTGCACTTCCCAGCATGTTTACTTCTCATCATCCATCCTTTTATCACTAGACTCACGTCCTTAACGACCAGCAAAGCACGAGCACCACAATTTGCTCGAAAACCCAATGACAGGCCAATGGAATCATTTTAAACACATCTTACGGGGGCGGGTGGGGGGGGAATGTGTGAAGAAGAAACACCTCTCATAAAATTCTTTGTTTAAGACAATCAGAATTCCTGTTGCCCTTTTAAATTCTAAGGGCAGCGCAGTGAGCAGCTGAGGTGCTCTGTGGAGTAAAAGAGCTCAAGGCAGAAGCAGGAGTTCTACACCCGACAAACTGGGTGGCACCGGCACCTTCGTGTTCTCACCTGTTAAATAGAGAGGAGGGACCAGTGCTTCCCAAACCAGATTTATTAGCAGGATCGCCTGGGAAGCTTTCATTTTTTTTTTTTTTAAGACTTTTCATTATGGAAAATTTCACATTGGTGCAAAGAGTAGAGAGAGAACCCTAAATCTCCAAGTACCCACGACTAGCTTAAACTACAGTCAACTGCTGGCCTATTTCTTTTCAGTAAGAATAGGCCTGTGTGCTTCCCTCCTCCTCCCCAACTCTCCTAGGAGACCTTTTCAAGAACAAATTCTTGGGCCCTACTCTGTGGGCCTCTCATTTATCAGGTCGGTAATGAAAAATGCAAGATTTTTCCCCCCTCTAAAAAGTCAAGCTTGGAAACCATTGGCCCAGAGGATCCCTGAATTCCTTTTTAGCAACACATTTCTATCAGCATAAGATGTATACAACAATGTTGATAAGTCAAGTTTATGAAAAAATAAAAATGTAGACCATTCTAACTACTTGCCTGGAACCAGAGTGAAGCCCCACCATCCTCAATAACAAAGTGATGATTATTAGGTAACTGGGAAATACTGCACAAACTTCAAAAGTAAGCCAAGTAATGTGCTCCAGTACATTCTGAGGTCAGCTGAGAGGAGTCTGTCTAACTTGTGGTCATGAAAGTTGGCACCAATAAAACTCATGAATCTTGCTCACTCATAAGATGGTAAACATTTTTCTCTTGGACAATTTTATCTTTAAAATGATTCCCTATAACCATCTGAGCTTTTGAATTAATCTAATTTTCTGATAGTGTCATGGTCAGAAGACAACTGCGCAGCTTCCTAACCACAACACAAATAACCCTTAAAAAGGAAGACTTCATAGCACAGTCTTGCCCTGAGATCACAAAATCCTAAAGTCTCCCAAATAGAAGGGATGTCAGGGAGCAGGTAGCTACCCAAACAATGAATCTTCTCATTCTCAAAAACTTCTTTTAACTTCTTTCTACTGGAAAGCATGTGCTATCAACATGATAACAAATTACCTCTAAGTAAAGTATCACAAGAATGGGAAAGCAAACATCTGATGTACTCAATATTAATATGAAACTAGTAGATGAACTACTACACACCCACAGCAGAGAAAACACAATTAAATTCAAGTGGAGGGTGGGGGAGGCAGGGAGAGGTGGGAGGGGTTTGGTAAGGGGTGAAGGGCTCAGCTGTAACTTCAACTTTACCTAACAAATGCAAACAATGTAACTAAACATTTGTACCCTTATATTAATCTGAAATACATTTTTTAAAAATGACACCCAATTAAGTATAAACCCAGAAGCTGAAATTTGAGTGATCTTAAGAGCAACTAAAACCACCCCTGTATTTTGGAATTATACTTCATGTGCCCCCACATGGGCTACATGTGTGAAGCTAACAGAAGGTAGAATCCAGAAATAGTGAATGCTTTGAGCACATCCACTTAGGAGTCCACTAAGTTGGCTGAAGAACCAGATGTTGCTACAAGAAAAATTAATTTTTATAGTTTGATGTATGTTCCTTGGAATCAATATCAAGATATACAGGAAGAGAAAATGAGGTGGTGTGTTTTCTAAACCTGACCTCAACAATAACCTTTGGAAAAAATTAAATTAAGTGTGTTTTTCTTTAAATATGCAAGACTCAGATTTTTACTTTCATGTTTTTTTAACAGACGGTTGATGTGGAGAGTCTATGCTCCCTTCTCCCCAAAAGGATAAGCTTTCAAGAGGTAATTCATAGCTTGCTTGCAACAAGTCTGCACTTAAATGATTATATGTCTCTATTTTTTCCTGCAAAACTATGTAAATTGGAAAGGCAAGAGAATCATTTAACCCTAGTGTTTGGCAAAAGTAGAATTAATCCATGGTGTCAGTGTCTTAAGCACATTTTCCTCATTAAAATAATAACAACTTAATTATATTTTAAAGTGAAAGCCAGTCGAGAATGCCTGCAGCTTTTGATTTTGTCTAAATTGAAATAATCTGCATAAAATTAATAAATATTCAAGGAATAATGGTTAGAAATATAAAGTCTATTTATAAAAGTGCTTTAAAATTTAAAAGTAATGGCATTACAAAATAAGAAAATAAAGAAAAAATCTTCCATGATCCCACCACAAATCAATCATTGGATCATTTTAACACATTTCTTTTTGGTAATTTTAAACATGGCCTGTTTTTCCTGTAAGTTATACTTACAGTAAATATAACTTTAAAGCCTTATTTTATTTACTTAGTATTAAATGAATTCTGCCATGGTGGCGCTGGAATTTTTTTATTATTATTATTAAATCATAGCGATCATGGGGCACCATACACTGGTTTTATAAACAGTTTGACACATTTTCATCACACTGGTTAACATAGCCTTCCTGGCATTTTCTTAGTTATTGCGTTAAGACATTTATATTCTACATTTACTAAGTTTCACATGTACCCTTGTAAGATGCACCGCAGGTGTAATCCCACCAATCACCCTCCCTCCACCCATACTCCCCTCCCTCTCCCCCTTCCCCATATTCTTAGGTTATACTTGGGTTATAACTTTCATATGAAAGCCATAAATTAGTTTCATAGAATGGCTAAAGTACATTGGATACTTTTTCTTCCATTCTTGAGATACTTTACTAAGAAGAATATGTTCCAGCGGCTGTGCTCCTGGGACTGCATTACTTAGAAATTCCAACGTTTACATCGATGGAGCGTTGGAATTTCTAAGTGAATGCAGCCCCAGGATCACGGCTGCAGGCCAGGACTAGGGGCTGTTCCCTTTTCCAGTATTCCTTCATGATGAAACGCTAACATCACAGTGGACATATTCATGTATGTAACTTTCCATACTTTTCTGTTCCTTTTTTAGAGGAGATTTCTAGAAGTAGAATAGCCTAAATGTTTAAAAGCTCTTGGTTTACCTTGTTGCACTGCTTTCTAAGAATTGTGTCAACTTAACAATACAGCCTGAAACACAGAAAAAAATACTGCTTTGATACACTGTCTTTACCAACAGTTGATATTCATTTGTAAAAAATCCCTTTTTGCTAATTAAGTATGTGAGAAATAGCACTTCATTTTTCTAATTTTAATATCTTTGTTAAAGTGCTGGAATGCATGGTAATTATATTCCCTCTACTGTGAGCTCTCTTTTTGAATTCTTCTGCCAATTTATCTATGAGAGTCCTATAAATTTGTATGCGCTCAATGGATTTCTTTAATTCTATTGTCTCCTGGTTTTTTAGTTTATTACACGTAACCCCCCTTTTCATCCTTCTAAAATGTATTTTCATGTATGGTAATTGAGTGCCTAAACTCTCCCAAATTATTGATGAGTTGATTCCAAATATCATTTACTGAATTATTATTTCCCTTCCCATTGATATGCAGTAGTTTCAATTTAAAACACAATTAAATTCAGCAGCCTGTTTTGTTTTTCCAATTAAGGCAAATGTATACTTGGAAAGGTCTGAGTGGCATATAAAGAAGAAATCAGAGCATCCCTGTTCATTTATCTCACAAACTGGTGACTGCACCTGTACGTGTGTATCTCTACGGCTATGTGTATATCCAAAGACATCATGTACGTAAGAGGAGGAGATGATTTAGAGCAAATAAGAACTGGCACTGGAAAACTGGGCTAGAGTCCGGATCTGATCTGTGCAATGCCATCCAGCGAGTGTGAAATGGTATTTCACTGTGGTTTTGATCATTAATTCCTTCATAAGACATTTGGTGTCTTCCCACCAACAAGGAAGCCACATTCTGATAGAAAAATATACCAGGTCTCATGTCCACACTTACAAGCAGCGTTCAGAGGGATTCTAAATTACTGGGCTACAAAGCCTCAGCTATGAAACGGTGACAATAATGCCTGCCTCACTGCAGAAGCTCTGAGGCAGTGATAGCACATAGTAGGCATCTAAGCATTGGCACTGTGCTTGGGATAAAACAGGGCATAATCTGGGCCCCTTTATGAAGAGAAGGCCTAGTTTCCAAACCCCATGTGCACATAAAAAACTCCAAGACAAAGTGACAAGTGCTCTAATGAGGAGTTCACAAGGAACATAGGCACATGGAAGAGTCTTCTGGGGGAGTCAGGGACAGCTGAGTCAGAGCAGCTGACCCAGACAAAAAGTCACTCTTCACCACCCTACTTTACCAATTCCCACGTTTCTGCCAAAACAACTTAGTATACCATTATGAGCAGCACATTCACAGATCTGGCCTTTTGGTGGTTAAAGTTTTACTAAATCCTAAAAGTGAAATCAAAATTGTGATGATTTTATATTATTTTTCAAATTTTACGTTTTAAGATGAATCTAGGTCAGTGATTTTCAACTGGTACCACCAGAGGCCCTTAGGTGAGCCTTGAACATTTTTAAAGATCGTTAATTATTTTCAAAAGAAGTTCAAAGCAAAGTATATCCTTTTGTTTTGTTTTGTTTTTGAGACACAGTCTAAAGCTGTCACCCTGCATAGAGTGCTGTAGCGTCATAGCTCACAGCAACCTCCAACTCTTGGGCTCAAGTGACCCTCTTGCCTCAGGTTTTCTATTTTTAGTAGAGGCAGGGTCTACGCTTTTGCTCAGGCTGGTCTGGAACTTGTGAGCTTAAGCAATCCACCCACCTCGGCCTCCCAGAGTGCTAGGAGTACAGGCGTGAGCCACCATGCCCGGCCAGTATATCCCTTTTTTTTTTTTTTTTGATCAACATAATTTTAGAGTGCTGCAGAAGTTGAGCTATAGGTTCCAGTGTGCTGTGAGATAAAAGAGGTTGATAAACACTGGCCTAGGTAGTCACTTTCTTAGAGGATGCAGAAGATAAATTTGGACTTTCTTTTAAAGAAGTGGGCCTGTGCATTTGGCTACCTGAAGTCATAATCAAAATTAAGACCATCTTTTTGCAGTATGACTTTTGAGAAGCAGATGCTATTGTTACCTCTTAAGAGAACCCTCATTAAATAGTGTGGTGGTGGCAGACCTGCACTTTGTCCTTAGCAAAGGCTACCGAATGAATCCAGCCAACCATGTCTCTCTTCAGCAGCCCGACAGACCCAACACCAGCCAGCACTGGGTTTCCACCTTGCAAGGGGACAGTACACAATCTGGCTACTGCCAGCGTTCCTGATTCGGCTGCCTTTTCCTTATAAACAAAAGCAACATGTGGGGTAAAACAGAGTAACTCATGGCCTTCAAAAATTAAGTTTTTTATTTTTTTAGAAACCAACTTCCGTAAGATCTACTAGTTTGGGATTTGCATACGGGTTTAAGACCACGCTTTATGATGCCAGGAAGCCTCCCTGCCCCTGGGCCACTTTCTTATTTTCATAGGTGTCACCCAAGTTTACCTGAAGCAGGCTTTTCTTTGGAACTATTATCTGTTCTATTTTTCTTTTGACAACCCCTAGGAAATGCTGTTTACAAAGGTGGTTCATAACGGCAAAATCCTGTTCTAGTTCCCATCACCCAGGACAGACAGGGAGCTGGAGAGGGTGCTTCAGCGGGAGAAGGGAGGTGGAAATGGCCCAAGTGTCCAGGGATGGATAAAAGGATCAACAAAAGGCAGCATAGCTGTACAATGGAATATTACCCAATGTTTAAAAAGAAGGAAATTCTGACTTGTGCTTTACCAGGGAAGAAGAGAAAGCCAATACTACAGGGCTCTACTGATAGGAAGTACTAGAGTGAATGTGGAGAGATAGAGAGTAGAACGGCAGCTGCCGGGGCCTGGGGGTCGGGGCCCGGGGCTGGGGGCACAGGGCAGGGGTCCAAGGAGGGGTTTGTGTTTAGTAGGTGGGGGGTGTCGGGGGGATGAAGCAGTCCTGGAGAAGGATGGCAGTGATGGCTACACAGCAGTCCGAATGCACTCCCTGCTACCAAACTACATAACAAAGTGGTAAAGGAGCATGGTTATTTTACCACAGAACAAAGAAGTTTTTTTGTTTTTATTTTTTACTGTTTCAGGTTACTTGCAAATACAAAGAATCAAAGTTATAATGTTTGCATTTGTTAGGTAAAGTCTCCTTCATAATTGTGTCCTGTCCCCACAAGGTGTCCCATACACCCTAACACTGTGCCCCTAAGTGGGAGCTCACCTCCGCCCTCTCCTCCCCCTGCCCCTCCCCCTGCCCCCCATTTTGAACTGATTTGACCTTTTCTCTTACGTGGGTATTAGATCATCTACTGGCTTCATATGAGAATTGAGTACACTGGATTTTTGCTTCTCCATTCTTGTGATACTTTACTAAGAAGCCTGTGTTCCAACTCCATGCAGGTTAATAAAAAAGATGTGAAGTCTCCATCTTTTTTAATGGCTGAATAGTATTTCAAACTGTGGTGTACATATACCACAGTTTGTTAATCCATTCCTAGGTTGGTGGAAAAAAAATTTTTTTTAAAAGAAGAAGGGATAGAATGGACATTCGCCTTGTACATTTATGCCCAAAAGACTCATTTAAAAAATTCTTCACCTCTCAAAAGATACACAAATGAGATTTACTTTTAAGGCTTCCTGTCTTTTCTTGTCTTTTTTTTTTTTTTTTTTTTTTTGAGATCAAGTCTCACTTTGTTACCCTCGGTAGAATGCTGTAGTGTCACAGCTCACAGCAACCTCAGACTCTTGGGCTCAAGTGATTCTCTTGCCTCAGCCTCCCAGGCACTTGCTATAATGCCTGACTATTTTTTGGTTGTAGTTGTTGTTTGGCAGGCCCAGGCTGGATTCAAACTGCCAGCTCCGGTGCATGTGGCTGGCGCCCTAGTCACTGAGCCTCTTTTCTTGTCCTCTCTGAACAATTCACAGGAGGCCTCTGGGACCAGTGTTCTTGTTCCTTGTGTCCTCATGGAGATGGTGCTTTCAGGAAAGGGCTGAGCGCCCAAATCCCAAGGAAGCACATCAAAGGGGGCAGACAAAGCACTGGCCTTGGCCTCTATTGATCCATTTAACTGGTCACGGAAAGCACCTTTGGTCCAGAGTTTCCAGTTGGTTCTAAAGAATCCTAGGCAGGAAGTAGATGGACTCCAGATGGTAGCATCGGTGCCAGCGCCTCTGAGGCCACCCTCAAACCCTGGCCACTCTAACCCCGCTTCATGTTCAAATCTGTGCAATAATTTATTTTATTCTGTAGCAGCGGAACTGTAATGCCCCTCATAACAGACAGAGGAATTGTCTTAAGTTTCATATTTATTCAATGTCCCACAGAGATCCTGAACATCTGATGGAAACTAAAATCCTCCCCCCTTCCATCTTGCACTGGGAAGACACTAACTACCCCAGAAAGGACTAGGAAGGTGCAAGAGCTTAATGTCACTGGGCTTGACGTGATGTAGAGCTGGCTCTGAACAGCTGCACAGCGAAGGCAAGAGGGCAGAGGAAAATCACGTCCAATTGAACTTCACACAACTAAATTACTGTTCTGACTCCTCATGCCCTGTGCTCGCTTGCTTTTTTTTTATCTTGCTTTTATTGAGCTCAAAGGAACCACAATCAACAGCAAAGGTACAAAGTGGTAAAATATGCCAGAAGGTGCCACCAAGAAGCATAACAACACTTATCAAGTCCTGGGAGATGAACGCTAAGGCTGGACCCACCAGCTAATTACTGAGGCCGAGGAAGCGCTGCTGACAACGTGCAAGCCTGCGTGCTCACGCACAGCTGAGCAAAATGGGTCACCCGTGAGTGTGAGCACAGCCTACGGGAATCCACGGTCCATCTTTACAGGATGAGTCAACTCACTTTTCCCACCTGTTAAAAACGGGCTATGGCATTTCCAAGGCTCTATGCAGTAAGTCTTTGCTGTCAACACACATGGAACTTGGTGACAATGGAGTTAACTTTAAGGCATGTTTGCTATGAGATAATAGTGGGTGGCACTGTACCCCTTGAAAACATCCCCAGGGCCTACTCCATGGCATCTGTGATTGTGCCCTTATTTGGAAATAGGGTCTTTGCTGATGGAATTCAGTCGAGCATCTTGAGATGGGATCATCTAAATCCAACAGGCCCTACATCCAGTAATAGACGCTCTTATATAGAATGGAAAGAGGGATTTGGGAGACGGTGACACAGGGAAGGGGGCCTTGTGGAAACAGGGGCAGACAATGCAATAATGCATCTTCAAACCAAGGAATGAGAACAATTGCTGGCCACCAGGAGATGGTCACGGAATGAAAGGAACCAACCCTGCTAGCACTTTCTTTGATTTTGGACTTCTGGCCCCCAGAGCTGTGAGAGGACACATTTATACTGTTTTCAGCCCCAAGTTGTAGTAATTTGTTACAGCAGCTCTAGGAAACTAACACAGACATTAACTCCCGTAGAGGATTTGTAAAGGTTTTTATCTTGGTCCTTCATTAAGGGATGTGGATGAGGGAGCCACCTGCAGTTCCATGGCTCTGCCTGGTCCACGCAGTTCTGCTCCACAGTCCAAGATGACCAGATGTCCCAGGCTCTCTGTAGTGGAGAAGAACTGGGCTCTATCTCCAGTCATAATTTAATTACTTTCTGAAGGAACTGGGAAGTCATCATCTTGGACTTGGGGAATTTAAGTGTAAATGTGCCAAAGAAAGAAGCACACATTGTATATGAAGATAACTTCCCTGTAATTTCCTGCAATGTGTGAGGTGACAGCACGCTTAGTAACACGTCTTTCCTGGAGTGCCAGAGTTTGCCCTTCCTTAAAGTCATTCAAATGGCCGCGATGAAGAAATAAACAGGTCCTAGAAATTTCTCACCCATCTAAAAATAAGGAGGCCATCTGAAAGAGTAATCTACAGCTTTGTTCGGTCTGTTAAGCATCATCCAGAAGGGGCTGGGACTTGGTAAATTTAGGCTCTAAATCCTCCTGCAGTCATTCGGCCATTCCACCTGACTAACACACGCCAGGAAAGGCTGTCATCACCAACACTGGGTGACGTAATCAGGTTTGGGCGTGGGTGACTTGAGGTCTTCTTTGGACTGTGTCCTTGGATCTCCCCGTGAAATACTCTAGTGCAGTGGTTCTCAACCTTCCTAATGCCACGGCCCTTTAATATAGTTCCTGTGGGTCGTGACCCACAGGTTGAGAACCACTGTTCTAGTGGGACAGTCATGGCTGGAGAAAAGGGAGAAAGGCTGGTGATGCTCCCCTGCACCACCTTAGAAGAAATCACAGACATGAGACAGACATACTCTCACACCAACCATGCCTGCCTGGACATATGTCCTCCAAATACAGGGGTGTGTCTGGTGAGGTGGCCTGAAAATCAAAATAGCTCAAGAAACAGGGCTTTCCTTTTTCCATTCTGTTAGAAAGAAAAATATTGCAATGAGTAAAAACATCTTTATGTCTGTGACAAACCACTGGATGTCTGTCTCCAAGTAGTCACGTGCCTCCTCTTTCAGGGACCACGTTTCAGCCTGAGATCTGCCTGTTGGGGGGGCTCCATTCGCCAGCCTCTCTTGCAGCTAGATACAGCTGCATTACTGGGTTTGGGCCAGTGGCTGTGTATGAAAGAGCTCCGTGGCTCTTCTGGGTCTCAACCTCAAGGCAGAGAACCTTGGTACCCCATCCTCTTTCCCCAGTTCCATGCAGACATAGTGATAGAAGCAGCTCAGGTCCCTGAATGACCGCGTGGGACTCCACATGATGGGGAATAAACTTCTCTTTCATTAGCTGTTGTAGTTTGGTTTTTCTTTATTATAGGTAGGTTAGCCTTACCCTGGCTAAATCTCAGAATCACATTTAAAGACTAAATAAATGCTTCTTTATTTTATGAATTGAAGTGACGTTCTTTGGTTATGAATAATTTAAAAGACCAGTCCCACAGCTCAATCTCATCACAGTTTGTACCCTACAACAAAAGGACTGGGGTCAGTTTAAATAACTCAGTGACTAGCTGTCTTGCAGGCTAGAAAGCATCTTCAGAAACACTATTCATGCTCCAGTCTCTGAGCAACTCAGAGAAAGTCACATTAGCTCCTTTTTCATGTGGATGAGGCCTGTGATTCTTTAGACACACAAGAGAAAAATTAAGGACAAAGGAGGAAGTTTTACACAAAATGAATTTATATAATCTTTGGAAATGTACTGTGCTTATGTCCTTCCTGTTTTTTTCCAATATGTCTTTACTTAATAAAGATCAGATTCGATCACTCTAATGCTGACTGCATCCATTAAAATATTGTGTCATCGGAAGCCCCCAAACCCAGGAACAGGCACCCTCAAACCCTAACATTCTAAGAGCCCTGGATGCCCAAAGGTAATCTTGGAGCAAAGGTAGCTGCTTTTTCAGTAACAATTTTAAAAACATGTTAATCAGAGATGACCACTCTCCTGTAAATAATGACAACAACAACAATAAAAGTGCACACATATTGAGCATTTACTATGCCCAGTCCCAGTCTGAGCACTTTACATACTTTATTCCCTTTCCTTCTCATAAGGACTCTAGGATCTCCAGCTGTCCCAGAGGTGGAAAATGTAGTTCAGGAGGTCAAGTCCCCTGTCTGAGGTTGCAGAGTTATCAGCGGCAGAGCTGGGATTTGAACCTGGTTCATGTAAGAGCAGAGCCCGGATGCTCCCTGCTCCATGCTCTGCTGAGGAGGATGATCTAAGCCATGGCGGTGGGTTCCTGTGCTGCACACACTCCAGTTCAGCAGTGGCAGTCTCATTCCAGGACCAGAACCCTCTCTGATGACCTGAAAGCTGTCACTCCTCGATGCCTGATGCATGCCCCAAGGACATTAGCAATACTGCGTAAATGACATGCGTGTCGAGTGTGACAGTGGGCAAGCCGCTTCTCCTTCTGTTATGGGACCTGAATCTCATGGCTGTGAGGCAAAAGAGGCTGGTGCCATTAGTATCCCCAACTGATGAGTGGAGATTGAAGTACAACAGGCTATGGGACTCACCTCCGATACAGGCGGGGCTACACTTTTAGCCAGGGTCAGCATTTTATATCATGAGACAGAAAGCTGATGTGAGGGGAGCCGTGGGTATTATTCCAAGAGAATTCTGGGTAGTTGCCGTCCACCTCCCCGAACTGGCGACTGACCTTCTTCCTCCTCGTTACAGCTTCCTAAGCCCTGACCCTGATGCCTTCCTACCCATCTGCCTCTATATGCAACCCCCCCACCCCAAAGACCACGAGCCCCTGGGATCCTCTTAATCACCACCATACCCCCAATTCACAGAAAACACCTGGCACATGAAAGATGCCCAGTAACAACCCTCCAAGGAAGTGAAGCAGACCACCGTCCTTCCCCTGTGACACTGAGCAACCAGGTGGCAAACACCACAAGTCAGTCTTAGACATGAGCATGGCTTTGACCCAGCAGTTCCAGGTCTTGGATTTCTTTTTTCCTCACCACAAACAAGTAGTTAAAGATATTCACAAACATCCACATATAAGAATGTTCGCTTTAAAGCTGCTTCATTCAGGAAAAGATGGAAAGCACCATCTAACAATAAGATCTTTTAGAATCTTCAAGATACAGAGGAATGCTATTATACCCACTCAAGCCAACACCATGGAAATATATCCATTAATCTAGAAAGATTTCCTAGGTGTTTATTAGATAAGAAATGTACAATCTAAACAAATAAGTACTTTATGATCACTTTTGTTATTATAGGATATTCCTATAACCATATGTGCACTCAAAAAGTTTAGCAGGATATATGCCAGGGTATTGACAGTCCTTGTCTCTTGGTGGGAAGAATTTTTTGGTGGGGTTTGTAACAAAACGGAATGCTTCGCCTTTGGGAGGGAGTCATATGTTAGTAGGTGTTGAGAGCTTAGTCTAAGTTTTTTTATGAGTCATACGCCTGTAAGGTTCTATGAGCTGGAAGAGGTGGGGCTCCACGTTCACCTGTGGCATGGGGAATGGTATCGGTAACTCATTTCTTACATTCCAAATAAGCAAGAAAGCAGGGAGAACCACCCAGAACAAAGGCATGTCCCCATAGCTGATAATTTAAAAAGACAAAAACAAAATGAGAACTCAGAAAAGGGGAGTGGGGGGAAGGGAAGTCTTGTCCTGAGGACACGCACATACATAGAACTGTAAGGAGTTCAACACAACTAGTCTCAGAAGCAGAATAAATGGATCCTTTACAGATGCTTCTCTGAAAGGTTCAATGTTCTTCCCTATTTCCCATTTTTCTTTCATAAAAATATCTTATGAAAATGTTTTATTCCAGAATTTGAAACTCGTATCAGCAAAAATTAGTATGCAGGATATGAAAAGACTTTTTCTAATCAGTGAGTAAAGAACTACCTCTCCTCATGCCCCCCACTAAAACAAAGGAAGGGGAAAAGTTGTGCCAAGGATATAAACAATCCCTAGAAGAAGCAAGACTGATGGCTAAAAGACGTATGAGAAGTACTTAACTGTCCCAAGGAACCACGGAGGCAAAGATCTGATAAAAGCATTCACTGGGAAGGACTAGAGGAGATGAACCTGCCAACACAGTGGTGAAGTGTAACTTGGTTCCAATGCTTTGGAAAGCAAGTTGCAAACACAGTAAAGTTTACTGAGGTGGAAGTTGAGCCGAGGAACAACAGGGGCCACCAGCATCTGGAAGAGGGGAGGACCCTCCCCCAAGACTCTGGAAATGGGGAGACCCTGCCAACACACTGATTTTGGACTTCTGGCCTCCAGAACTCCAAGAAAATAAATTTCTATTGTTTTAAACTACCACATTGCACTTACCTGTTACACAAGCCCTAGAAAACTAAGCCTCCAGCCTTCACCTCACAGATTCCCTTGAAGCCCAGCCAGGATGAAGAGGGGGCAGAGAATGAGAGAAGAGGAGGGGTACGGAATCTGCGTCCACATGTGATGTCTTTCCCTTTCTGCCCACCCAACAGACTTCTGCTTGGAACTCAAACCGAATCAACCAAAGGAACGAAAAGTACAAAATGCCAGCACTCATCGGACATGTGTTCCTGGCATCTTAGAATAACCTTACCTCTTATGGGTTTGGGGCTCTGGGTCTTAATTTTATGACGCTTATCTCTGCGATGCAGGAGTTGATGAAGTTAACTTATTTTGGAGGGAGTCTATAATAGCTTTAGGCTCCCCCACTCCCCCCACAACTATTTTTGAAAGGTAAATCCATCTTTTTTAAAAAAGAAAAAAACTTAGCATCCATAATCCCACCACCCTAACAGAATTATTTCTCATTTTCAAACATTACCTCTCAATTAAAATAATTTCCCTCTGATCCTAAGCAAAGTGATACTGTTTTTCTTTCTTTTTTTTTTTTTTTGGTTCACTTAACTAAACATTAACCTAAGAGTTGTCTGATTTCCATCAAAGCTATGTGAAACCAGTACTATAATTCTTTAAGAATCTTTCCCTAAAGGAAATTTACCATTAGGTGTGACTTCTTTCAGGATGTCACTTTAATTTTCATAGGAATAAATTTATTTTGCAAAGCACTTAAGACTTTACCCTTCATTCTTAACCCCTGCATTTTAATATCTTTATTATCCCTCAAACACTAAAAGGCTGCTTCAGAATTAGATGTCAGGAGCTATTAAAAATAAAACACTGAGAAAGGACAGAAAATCATCAAATCATAAAATAATGCTTATGATATGCCCCCCCTCCAAAAATATCTGCCATTTAATATTTAACTTCTCTTACTTAAAGGTCATATTTCTGGGAACCTCAACTATCTTTACCAAGCATCAGAATCATGTAATAGTAAATTTGTTAAATAAAAACAACAAAAAAAATGATAGCAAACATTTGCATAGTGCTTATTCTGTGTCTGGACGGATTGAAATGTTCTAACTTATTAATTCACTTAATTCTCACAGCAATTCTATGTGGCAGACACCATTCCTACCCTTTTACAGATGAGGAAACTGAGGAACAGAGAGGGTAACACATCCTAAGATGCATATCTGGGAAATGGCAGAGCTAGAATCCCACTGGGCCATTTGCCCCCAAAGTCCCGGCTGCTGACTTCCTGTGTCCCATAAAGCTATCAGCTGTGAGTGGAATGCATGAGTCCTCTTCGCTTACTTCAGATAGTTCTATGACAATCAGCATGCTCATTAGAAACTGCAAAGCAGGGTGGATTGAGAATCCGATTTGAAGTCAGGCTAAGTGAAGTTACAGCTCATACCCCGGTGGCTGCTAAGGGAATACGAAACTATACAATTTAGACAAACTGCAGGTCGAGCATCCCAAATCCAAAAACTCAATATTCGAAACATTCTGGATCCCAAGGGATACTGAACTTGTAACACAAAAAAGCTTCTCAGGATGGAGGGAGTTAATGTAGAAGCAAAATATCCCTCTTAGCCAAGAACGCCTAAAACCACTTCTATGGGAAGAGGAGAAAGAATAATTACTGCATTCTAGGCAAATGCTGGGGAAAGCGCACAGAAGACCTCTGTCCACCGAGCCACAGTGTTTAACACCCGGCACAGCCTGGATGCCGATCAGTTAGGATGCTCTGTGATTGATCAGACTGGGTTCTGCCCGTGAATAGCTAGCACAGCCAGCCCAGGGCCATCCACTAAGCATACTGCCTGTTATCTCCATTCCCTAAAGGATAAAACAGACCCAGAGAGTTAAGTAACTTCCACAAAGAGACACAGCAACAGCACAGAGCCAGTTTCTGTTTTGTTATACTATGTTGCCTATATTTGTTGAGAAAATGTTCTCAGCTCACTCTGCGAATGTAGATGAGTGTTTAGAAACCTCAGAAATATGCCCTCTCAAATATGGTTAAAGTAAAAAAAAAAAGTTGGAAGAATATTTTGTGACAATTGAAAATTATAAGAACTTCACAGTTCAGGGTCCATAAATCAAGCACTTTTTGGAGCACAGCCACCATCATTTGCACACATATCATCTATGGCAGCCTTGGCATCACAGCGGCAGAGTTGAGTGGCTGCGACAAAGACCACATGGCCTGCAAAACCAAAAATATTTACTATCTGGCCCTCTGCAGAAAAAGTTTTCTAATCGCGGATCTAGAATATTTACTTAAGAGATTTACTCATTCTCTGATGATAAAAAATAAACAAAGCACTAATGTACTCATAAAAACATTTATAAATAACGGTCATTTTAATTACTAAATTCTAATGGGTGGGTCTGTGCCAAGCCTGGTTTGACCCTTGATAGATAACCTTCCTCTAATGAGACTATCTTTCCACTCATCTTATCTCTATGATTTCCAGGAACATTTGATAAACTGAAGATCAAGGAACACGCCCCAACCCCCGCAAAACAAATTTCATCTTAAATGTACATCCTCTCTATCCAATGCACGATTCCATTGTTAATAAAGCTCAAAATCAGGCAAAGCTAATGCTGTCAGAAGCAATGACAGAGGCGACCTTCCCGGGGGGTGGGGGTGCAGGTTGGTGTAACGTTTTTTGATCTAGGGACAGGTTGGTCAGGAGTGCTGTTGGTGAAAACTCATTGAGAGGAACAATAATGATATTGCACTTTTTATGAAACATGCATGTTTAACTGTCAGTAAAAGATTTATATAAAAACATGGGCAAGTCTCTCCTATACTTGGCTATGCGGAAGCTGACATGCTTGTTCCTGGATCTGTCAGATACTAAGAGTGTGTGGAACATAGGAGGCGGGGCCCGAATGCTGCTCTGTGGGCTCATATTGGACCACGTGGGTTCTCAGGTTTTCAAGAGGGGCAGCCTGTTCCCAACCCAGGCAGGCCCTCAAGGCCAACTAGAGCACTGCAAAGTCCCTGGGTCTCCGAGATCTGAGCAGGAATGCTGTCACACCAGCAGGCAGTGCACAGACTGGCCTGCAGAAAGTGACCTCCTGACTCGGTAAGAATGTGGAGCCGGGGGAGGACGCCTGGTCACTCGTGCGAATAAGGAAATGGAAATTTTAGCTTTTGTAACAGACCAGTGGCATCTTACAAGTAATTTGTGTTATTTAAGATGGAAGCCACAGCGGCTTCCAGTGTACAAGTCACATCAGAGTTTGTAAGATGAACTTAAAAAGTCAAATTGCTCAGTATAATATCTCACCTCTTAGCTCTGTGAATTTATTTCCCCTCTACTCCTTCAACCTGTTTATGGAGTACCCACCACAGGTGGGGGACCCTGAGAGGAGCTGGACTCACCTAGATGTCATCTCCCCCACATCTCGAGGATCTCCAGTGTCAAGGGAGAGAGAAGGAAGGTGACATCAATACCAGGTCTTAAATGACACCTAGGAAAAGCCAGGCAAAGGAAAGAGGGGAATCCAACCCCTGATTTTTCACCTAAAGCATCTAGTTCCTCCCCTTGCTTATTCCCTTGGCCTTCTCTTCAATCCACTGCCCTCCCAAGCAAGCAGACTGATCATGTAAAAATGCCAATCGGGTCAAATCTGTCTCTGCCCTGCCTACGTGGCCTCAGCTCTGCCTTCCTTCCTCACTTCCTGGCCTTAGGTTCCAGCCACAAAGGCCTCTCGCAGTGCCTCACCCAAGTCATCCAGAATAATGTAGTGATTGCAGCACCAGCTTGGGAACCAGACTATTTGGGTTTGAATCCTACCACCCTATCAGCTCCATGAACTTGAACCTGGCTATTAGCCTTTCTGAGCCTCAATTTCCCCATCTGGTCAGTGTGGATGGTAAGAGCACCTACCTCCCAGGGTTTGATGAGGATCTGATGAGTTAACTAACACAGGTGTGTGCCTAGCACAGAGTAGCCCTCTGTCAGCCCTGAGCCCTGACCACTGCCAGGACCGCTGCTGCCACCATGGCTTTCCCACCGCCCACATCCATACCTCTCTCTCTGGTCCTGGACAGATCTTCCTTTGGGCTCTTTATCAAGCCATTACATAACCAAATTCCAGCTTAAACATCATGCTATGGGAGGGCCATCCCTGACCCTGGCCTGCCTCTCTCCTGTCACTGTCACAGTTCTTGTCACAGGCTTAATTATGTAATTAGAGCTGTGATGACCAGTTTCGTGTCTGTTTTCCCTACTAGTCTGTAGTGTCATGAGGGACAAAGCCATTAATCTAGCTCAGTGCTGCGTGCCAGAATGACAGTGGGGCTGACCTCTGCACTTGCTATGGGACGTGGACCTATTCCAGGCACAAAGCGGCAGCCCGGGCAAAGGCAAAGAGCCCTGAAAGGCCACGGCCTGCACGAGGAGTGCAAGCAGCCTCTTGTGGGTGAGCACAGAGGTGGGAGGTAAGAACGGCTGGAGAGGACGCCCAGAGTTAGTCTGCAAGGCCTGCCTGGCTAGCGGCGCAGGAAGCCACCACAAGGCCTGAAACAGAAGCGTTAGCGTCAGGACGCGACCCACGCTGTGGAGGTGGCCAGGGACGATTAGGGGGAGGGACTGAAGCAGAGACAGGTGGTCGGTTAGGACATTTCACAAGAGTCACAGATGTGGATGAGGAGGACATGGGTCACAGTCCCAGAACACAGAGGTGGGGCCTGACTTGAGATGAAGATGGAGAAGGGCTGGGGCTTGTCCATACATAAATGGGGCTACTTCTTTAGAATGACCAGCAAAAGGACTGATTTTACCTTGTTCTTCCTTATTTACACATCACTGAAAGGAGGGGGTAGTTTGTATAAACCAGACCAACCCAGATACATTTGTGTAGTTGACCAGATGGCATTCAGGCTTATGGGGCCCACCTTATCCAGCAGGTGCATTCTCTGAGCCACTGTCATTTCCAGGTGTGAACACAAATAGGAATAGGTCTCTGTAGCACCAAGTTCCTCTTCTGCTTTATCATTCCCCAAGGACTTGAAACCCCACTGAGCTGGAGGCTCTCTGGAGACAAACTGAGGAGACATGACTGCGCAGGAGCCGCCCCGAGGGCCAGTAGGGCTCTACCTCCTGCAGGTGGGGCGTCTTTCCAGGGGGCTGAACCGGGTGGGTGCCCCAACCCTGGGGAAAGATGAAAGCCAAATAAGTAGGGGAGGCAATGAGAGCCTTTTTTCCATTTTTTAAATTCAGTCTCTTCTTTCACAGAACAAAGAAAACAGTTGCTGACTCTGGCATTTTGAGGGGAAATGGCTGGAGAAAGGTTAAAGAGTGAGCTGATGGGGTGGAAGAGGGACAAGGTGCAGACGCCATACCTGGGCTGTTTGTGCTGTTGAGCAGGTGTGCGAGGGGGTAACAGGGGGATGAGGATGGGAAGCCCAAGGCACAGGAATGAAAAGGAGGACTCGTGAGACATCAGAGAACAGGCTGGGAGCAGCCCCACCCTCACCCGGCGCCACTCTCTAACCTAAGTGTAAATCTGATGGGGACTTCTGGTTAAGATACAACTGTAAGTTCATGCTTTAGATTTCCTCTTTAGCTCCAAATATGTGGACATAATACAAAAGAAAAAACAAAACTCAGAAAAACAGAAGCCCCAGAGCTGAAGCGCAGGCCTGCTGGTATCTGGGTCATTTCAGCTCCAGCAGAAAGAGAGATTGAAAGTGGCCTGATCCAGGGAATCCTGAAGTCAGGGTGGCAGCCAGGCCACAGCAAAAGACTCGCCTCAAAGGGCTCCCCTATCTGGGCCAGACACAGTGCACACCCTGGGAGACTTCCTGACCTCAGAATCATCATCTGTTTTTGTTTGTTTTGTTTTGAGACAGAGTGAGACTCTGTTGCCCTGGGTAGAGTGCTGCGGTGTCACAGCTCACAGCAACCTCAAACTCTTGGGCTTAAGCGATTCCCTTACCTCAGCCTCCCAAGTAGTTGGGACTACAGGTGCCCGCCACAATCATCATCTGCTTTTAACCTACTGGAGACAGGGAGCTTGCACCTCTCTGGCCATAACCAGGAGTAGAACTCAAAAGCAGAAACAAGGCCTAGACTACTGCGAGCAAGGGATGCAGAGATCCCCATCCCTCGAACTCTCCTGGTCAACCGAGGTTCTACCATATGAGGACACCATGAGCTACATGCACCATCAGTTGTACCTGTATGAAAGGATATATGAAAAAAAGGAGTCTTACTTCACAGTTATACTACCATCTTCTCTGGTGATGGGCAAAGCATGAGGAAGTTTGGGTTTGCGCCTCATGAAATTAAAGTGTGAGAGAGGCTGAAGGCTACACTCTGGATACCACTAAGATGAAGGAAGCACTTAGATAATTCTGGACCAGTCTAAAATTTGAAATAAATGTCTTCTGAAGTGCCAAAGCCCGTGGCTCTTTATTTCAGCATGTAATTTGCTTCCTATTGATTTTCTCTTTTTTGTAAGGTGCTTGAGGGCTTTTTTTCATCCTGAAATTTCATTTCTGTTGTTCACGAGATATGAGAAATTTGGTACCCAATGTACAGCTTCACTGGGCTTGAGATGTCCTTTTACTTGCTGGCTCAGCTAGTCACACATGAATTGACGAGTTCAGACCTCAGGGAGCAGGGGACGCCGCTCAGGGGCAGCAGCCCTCCTGAAATTCTTCTCTCTTACCAAGAGTGTATGGAGGTCTCAGGTGCAAGTGAGTGCATGCTGCTCCCTTTCTCATGTCCCTGTTTTCAAACCATTATCCCTGCCAAATGCTCAATTTCATAAACAGGAGAATCTCTGTCAATTGATCAGCTAAGGGATTGTAACAAACTGGTCAACACAGAGAGGTGGCTGACCTAAGGAACTTGTCACTGTACTCACACCTACATGTGGTGCAAGTCCAGTCTATGAAAATTAGATCAATTAAGGAGGTGGTCAACGATGGAGGTTCTACTTTATTCAACCTTGTGAATAAGTGACCTTTGTATCCTAACAGTCTTCACAGCCACCCCTGAAACCACCACAATTGATTTTATTTTTCCTCCAGTTGTTAGATGAGGTGGTGTTTCTAAGTTTATGTACTAATAGTAACGCTAACAGCAACACCTAGCGAGGAGTGCTCGCGCGCTCTCTCCAGACAGCGCCCTTAAGTGTTACTTCATTTAGTCTCCACGGCAATGTGCAATGTTTATAGTAGTCCCCTTTATCTGTGGTTTTCAGTTACCCATCGTCAACCACACTCAAAAAATATTAAATGGAAAATTCCAGAAATGAACAAGTTGGAACTTATAAATTGGGCACCGTTCTGAGTAGCATGATAAAATCTCACGCTGTCCCAGCTCTGTCCAGCCCAGAATGTGAATCATCCCTTTGTCCAGAGGCTCCAGTTGTAGGTGTAGATAATATCCGTCTGTTAGTCATGTTGTAGCCATTTTGGTGATCTGATCGACTGCCTTGGGATTACAGTGTTTGTGTTCAAGTAACTCTTATTTTATCTAATAATAACCCCAAAATGCAAAAGGAGTGATGTTGGCAATTTGAATATGCCAAAGTGAAGCTGTTGAGTGCTTCCTTTAATTGAAAGAGTGAAACTTCTTGACTACATAAGGAAAAAAATCTGTATGCTGTGGTTGCTAAGATCTACAGCACAACATGGTATTTTGAGAGAGACAGACCACATTCATGCAACTTGTATTATAGTAGGATGGTATAATTGTTCCATTTTAATCTCTTCCTGTGCTTAATTTATAAATTAAACTTGGTTAAGGTATGTACACATAGGAAAAAAAAAAAAGTACAAGTTGAGTATTCCTTACCCTAAATGCTTGGTAGCAGAAATGTTTTGAATTTAGGATTTTTTTTTTTTTGGTCTTATAATATTTGTATTATACTTACCAGTTAAGTATCCTAATTCGAAAATCTGAAATGCTCCAATGTGCCCAAAAAGTTTCAAATTTTGGAACATTTTGGATTTTTGATAGGTATGCTCAACCTGCATATATGAGGTTTGATACTATCTGCAGTTTCAGGCTTCCATGGGGATCTTGGGATGTCTCCCTTGAACATGAGGGGGGAACTGAGTGTTTTCTATGTGCCAGACGGGGATGTAAGTTCTCTGCATATTAAAAATTTTCATTTTAATCTTCATAAAAACCCTCTGAGGGATTATTATCATCCTTTTTTAAAAACATGGAAACTGAGGCATACAGGTTAAGTAACTTGCCCAAGGCATAGATAGAGCTGGGAGGCAGGCACTTGAATTCACGTCTAACTTAGATGCAGTCCATCCTCCTCTAGAAAGCGTTTCAACACAAATATCGTTATCAACACGGAGTCTTGCGTTAGACAAATATATATAAAGGTGATGTCGCCAGGTCAAAGTTATAAACAGTTATAGATACATATCACCAAATTCATTTCGAAAAACACCATATCAACCTACAGGCCACAGACTGGAAGTGAGATTGCCACTGTCGGCTCTCTTACCAAACGTGGGTGCTGTGATTTCGGTCATGTAATAAGCAGGATCACCCTTCACATTCTTTTCTTTAACACTCTTGAGGTCATTTTTGTAGATATTTATTTACAAGTTGTATTTCATCTTTTGAAAGGTAGAATAGTTTTTATATTTTTATAGCCAAGTGTATATATATTCTGGAAGGCAGATACAGCTGGTTAAAAATAACAGCAAATAGCCGGGTGTTGTGGTGGGTGCCTGTAGGTCCAGCTACTTGACAGGCTGAGGCAAGAGGACTGCTCAAGTCTAAGAGTTTGAAGTTCTATGAGCTATGATGCCACGACACTCTACCAGGGCAACAGAGTGAGACTGTGTCTTAAAAAAAAAAACCAAACAAACTCCCAGCATTTCTTGGAATCTTTTCAGAAAGAGCAGAGGAAGGTAAGTTCTCCCCCAACTCCCTAATCACTGCATTACTGAATTCTATATTTTTTATTGAAATTTACTCAAAAGAGGACATATTATTATATTAATTTATTCATCTCTCATGTTTTAGCTGAAAAAACTCATGAAAAATATGCATGCTTAAAAAAATTAGACAATCTGATTAACTAGAACATTACTGAAAAGCTTGGGTATTTTCTCAGAGATACTAATGATATTTTTCACAGCCTCTCAAAATACAATATTCATTCTGGAAATTATACACTCAATCAAAGCCTGATCTATTGATATTAAGAGGTATTAGGAACTTGTCTAGGGTCACTGAATCACAGATACCACCATGCCACATCTATGACCTGACTGGATGGCAGTGGAGTGACAGGCTGGGACAGGATATTGACATAACACAGCCACACACACAGAATGTCGTCACACGGAGTAACGGTGACCCGGCTTTCCACAGTGTCTAACACTCTTCTCATCTCAATTGTAAAACCTACCTCTCTACCTCCCACTACCCTCACTTCAAACAGAGTGGTCGCTCTTTCATCTGTCCTACAGATCAAGTTCAGTGGAAGGTTCGCAAAAATATATGTCTGCTGCTAAACTAACAGTTTTATTGTTAGTTTAAATAGTCTATTTTCTGAAAATAGCAATTTCTAAAGAATTCATTTAGGAAGGCTGTTCAATTAAATTGAAGGTCTTTAAAGCATGGATTTGTTTTTGCCCTGTCTCAGATATAAGGTATTTCTTCTGATCAATTAATTTGACTGAAGGTTACAAATTAGCTTTTTCTTCCATCAAGGAGAATGTTCCAAATTTTAGTGATGGTAAGAATTAGAATGATTAAGCAGTGTCAAATTTATTCCTAATTTGGCATGTTATGACTTAAGAGGTAAATAATTAAATTTTAAACATATCTGTGTATACTAACAAAAATTACTTTTGAAATATGGGTAAAAGAACAATAATTTCCTGAACCAGCTTTTCTCATGTGTGTTCAACCATCCAACGTGGTCAACTCATAACATGAAAACACAGAAATAAACACAAGAAATGCCACAGAATGATGGAGATTAGCAATGAGGTTATCACATACATTAAGATTTCTCCAAAATCCCTCCATTGTGTAATTGTTTTTTCTTTAATTGAACTTGTTTTCACACCTTCATGTCTACAGACATTTGGTAAGAAATTTAAGAAGCATATGTAAACATGATTAGAACTTGCTGGAATGTGTGGCTTATGCAGGCACATTTATTACTGTACTGCTACAGTTTGCAAATATTACCCACAGAGATATCTCACTTTACCAAGTAGCTTCTTGGCAACCTTAGGGATGGGTGGACACAATTTCCATATATGACTTTCATATTATTTTATGGATGGGTAGCCCTTACTGAGAATGGCTAAATGGCATGATCCAGGTCAGGGTTAGAAGCTGAAACTAGGACACTGGGCTCTCGGCTACTGGCCCAGCGTACATCCCCCTGGGCTGTGCTGCCCAAGGAAATTTAATCCCCACAATGCAGGTTGAGAAGTTTACAGCTATTTAATACTCAGCTCCCAGACAAGCACAGTTACATCAAGACATTACACGTAATTTTAATAGGAAAACTGCCAAAAACTAGTAAGGTATGAGAGAAAAGCCTGAAAAAAGAGCTAGAGCAGAGTTTTTCACACGAGGAACTGATTTAGCAATATCACCATCTCACTCTGCTTCTTGGAGTCGCCTCCTCCTCCTCCTCTCACCAGCGCTACACAGACACTATCAACAAACTGCACAGTAGTTTGGGTGTTTGAAGGCAGTTTTTTTTTTTTTTTAAGTGCTTTTTTCCCTCATTTTTAGATTTTTAATTTTTTATTGATATATCATAGTTGTACATATGGAAGGCATTTCTAAAATAACCTTTTTATTTGGGTTAGCCTACATTTCTCACATGCACAGATCCTCACACACAGCTTGAGGCATTAGCACAACAGGAAAGTGCTGAGGAATCCACAGCCTGGTCCCTCCTCCGAAGGGAACCAGAGCCGGGGGAGCCCCCTCATGCCTCTTCCAGTCACCGTCTCTGTAATAGGTGTGGTTATCTTGATGCATAGCCCTAGAGATGAGCTGTGCCTCTTTTTAATCTTTATATGTGTGGAATAACACAAACCACAGAACTTCAGTCTTGGCTTCTTTTTGAGACAGACTCTTGAGCTCTAGTGATTCTCTTGCCTCAGTCTCCTAAGTAACTGGGACTACAGGCGCCCCCACAATGCCTGGCTATTTTTTGGTTGTAGTTGTCATTGTTGTTTGGCAGGCCAGAGCTGGATTTGAATCTGCCAGGTCCAGTGTATGTGGCTGGTGCCCTAACCGCTAAGCTACAGGCACCGAGCCCTGTCTTGGCTTCTTTAACTTGACACTATATCTGAGAGAATCACACTTCCATTGCATGTAATATATGTTTTTCACGTGGTTCTGCATACCAAAAAAAAAAAAAATCCATTCTACCTACGAGGAACATTTGAGTTGCTTCCAGATTAAGGTGATTATGAGTAATACTGCTAGGAACATTTTGGACATGACCTTTGGTGCACACATGCATACATTTCTTTGGGGCATATGCCTACGAGTGGAATCACTGTGTCCTGGGTTGTATGCTCAGCTCTAGACAATACCAGTACTGACAGCTTTCCATAGTGGCAGTACCAAGTTATACCCCACAGCATGTCCTCGCCAACACTTAGTGTTGTAGTCTTTTTTATTTTATTCTTTCTTATGACTGGTATTAATATCTCATTGGAGTTTTAACTTTCACTCCCATGATGACTGAGGTTGAACACTTTTCCATATGTTTATTTGCATACCTTTTTTTACGAAGCATGAAAATCTACTGCCTATTTTTTCTGTTGGATTATCTTTTTCTTTTTTAAATTAATCTGTAGTGAGTTTTTTTTTTAATAATTCTGGACATAAGCTCTTTAATGGCTACAGGAATAGAAAATATCTTCCTCCATTCCTAGTGTACCTTTCATTCTCTTAATGTTTTAATTAACAAAAATGCTTAATTGCGATCCAATATATTAATCTTTTCCTTAGGATTAATGCTATTTACATCCTATTTAAGAAACTATTTTGTACTCCAAGTTCATAAACATGTTCTCCATCATTTTCTGAAACCTTTCTTGTTCTACAATTGGAAGTGGGTCTACTACCTACCTGTAATTGGGTTTTAGTGCAGAGATTACTTGGGGTTGAGATTTTTTACTGGGAATAGACTGCCTGGCCAGCCTGATTTATTGAAAAGATCCTCCTCTCCCCAGCCACATTCTCCACACAGACAGATAGCAGTGCTGATGCTTTACCAGCCTTCAGTTGAAGGTCTAGCTTTAGCATAAAAAAGGCAGCCTTAAAAACATATCCAGAAAAAAAATTCCAAAGACCCCAAGTTTTCAGTCTGCCACTCACCCAAAGACACCCGCATAACTCTGTTAGCAATGTGTGAGTGTAAGCAGAAAGATAAGAGGCTTTGCTGCCAATTTCCGCCCTTCGTCAAAGTCACCCCAGATTATTCTTTTTTCCCCTTAAACTGTAGACAACAGAACACAAGGAAATGATTTTTAAATCATCTCAAAATGAAATGATTTTAATGTCATTTTAAAGCACAAGGAACTGCTGATATACTTCTCAAAGCCTATTTTTTTTTTAAATTTCATTTTGAAAACATCCCTACTTCATTAGTTCCACATCAGCTACTCGAAAGAGCACTTGTTGGTTGAGTTAAAGATAATCGGATTTCTGCAGTGCCAGCCTTCTCGGCCTTGAAAACCCTGGTGAATAAGCAGCATTTCCGAGGGGATGACTCTGTACCCGGACTCTCAAGCTTCTCATACTTGGATTCCTTCTCCCCAACACCCAAGAGCAGCTTCCAGAACAAGCTGGTGAACGGCATAGGGGGAGACACTAACTTCTAACAGAAATGATGACTCCGCTGGTCTATTCTCTAATGTCATCTAGTGTATTAATCTTCTTCTCTATGCTTTTTATGTTCTGTTTAAGAATTTTTTTCCCCAGGAAACACAAATATTGCACATCACCTCTTCTTTGTCCCCCACCCGCCCCTGGCTCACCTAGACTTTGGTCGTACCACAGGCGTGGCATGAGCTCAGAGTTTTGGATCCCTTCCCATCTGATTTTCACTTATAAGACAAGAATTTTTCAAATACTTCTTAAATGAACCTCATGTAGATGTTTTCCCAAACACAGTGTAACCCTGGCATCAAATTTTCTCAAGTGTCTAACTCTGAGGCGGACCTGGAATTCCAACTTTTTGGGGATGTTAGGAAGGTTCACTTTTTATGTCCATGAAACTTTGAGCTAAGAGCGGGCAGCGAGGAGAAAGCAAACGGTGAAGTCTTGAGTGGGAAAGAATAGAAATAGTGGGAATTGAGACCAAAAATCCCTAAAAACTGCTAGGTCCATTTTTATCCCCACTGGGAATTCTGGGCTGGTGTGAGGCATGGCCTCAGGGACCTGCTTCCTTAACAGCCACAGTTTAGCAACAACCCACCAGCAGGGGTCAGTCTCAGTCCCCATGCAGGAGCCAGGGGACCCTGGCCAGCTACAGAACCCTGCTCTGGAATGTTCCATAAGTCGTCCGGCACTGCTGCACAACACCCAGCTAGTCTTCCTATCTTGTCACCTCAGCACCCATTTCCCATCTCCTCGACACTTCGATACTTAAGAGAAAGCAATTGTCTTACCTTCCAGTGGCTACTTTTCATTCTGAGCTAAATAAGTGGTGACAGTTCAGCTCGTGTCTCTCACACACACACAGCCTCCTTTTCCCTTGATTTTTTTCTTACAGTAGCACAAAGGTTTGCCTCTTCCATGTTTTACAAACTAAGGACAGGATGTGCTCTCACTAGCAGTGGAAAACATCCAAACATTACATAACGCAACAATTATGTTTTCTAATATTCCCATTGAGGTTTCGGGTATCTACTTGGTAAATTTCTGTTTCCTAAATTATAAAACATCCTTTCATAAAGCCTCTTCTCTCAGAGTCCCTGGGAGGGTGGCGATAAGCCCATGGCTGATGCCCTTGAAACCTGAGTGCTCCTTGGACGAATGGCTGGACCACTCTTAGGCAGCGTCCCAAACACAGAATAGAATAGCAAAGGCACCTGGACTGAGACCAGGCCAGAAAATCTGGTGTCAAATCCAAGTAGACTGAAGAACCTGTTTATACTTCAAATTTGAGTGTGACTCTCATTCAGGACACACTGCTGAATTAACAAATAGTTCTAGTTTAATAAATGGTCATGTTTCATACTGGTAGGGTGTGACGATATTTACATAGGTTACCGTTTCTTTAAAAAAAAAAAAAAAATGTCCTCCATTGATCAAAGACCCATTAAATATAACATTCAGGAAGGAAAAAGTTCTCATTACTCAAAAGTGAAAAAAGTGAAAGGAAAAGAAAAAAAGAGAGAGAGAAAAGCAGTTTCACCAAACCAGATCTTCTTGTCTTCACAAAGCCCCCAACAGTTCCAACGAGTGGTCTGTTTTACCGAAATTTTAAAAGTGTGTACATCTAAAAAGTATCTTCTCTGCTTCCTTCTACCTAAAAGATAAAACACTTCTAAAGCAAACATCTACTGTCTTTCCACTTCTGTGTTGGCCAAACCTCAAAAGAGAAGAAAGTGAGGGAACTGACTGACGAGCAACAGACCCATCCCTCCCTTCCCTGGGTCTCGGCCAGGTCGTTCTTTGAAAGAAGGGATGCAGGAATTATCAACAAATCTCCAAGGAGCCACACGGGAAAGGTGCTCAAGGGCGCATCTTAGCCCAAGATGATGAGAAGGGGGCAGGAGACAGGATGACCAAGGATTCTGGATGCCCCAGCCTGTCCATCCTTCTACCCTACAGCTACAATGACCTATGTAAAATGCAAGTGGTTAGTCGCAAAAAGCTGGGCAGCTGTGACCCTCTGCTCCTGCACCTTACCACTTATTCTAACATGACCAAATAACCTCACTGAATGCAAGACACTTGAGGGCTGTGACTGTCCACATGGGATTCCCAAGATAGTCCGTGGTTTCAAAACCACCATTAAAATGAACACACAGAGTGGGCAGATCAAGAGGCTGTGCACGAGGCCTTCACAGAAAACAGTAAACAGGTTCAAGTGTTTCTACATCCCGTTGTGTCTACCAAGACGGGAGAGTGGATGGGAAGTGGACTAGAAATTCCAGGAAGAACTGATGCCTGTGCAAGTCCTTAGCACACGTGTCTCAGCACCCCCCTCTCTAGTCTTCAACGTCCAAAGATGTTGGAAGAAGTGCCACCCCTGGGCAGAAAGGAGCACCTCCTGGTGCAACAATGAGGCTGCAAAGCCCAAAACTGCTAGTGATTTACAGCCCCAGCTTTCTGCTAGAGAAACTTCATTTTGTTCAGGAAGCCCTCCTTTACAAGGCAGGAGTCAGCCCCCACGTGTTGCTTTAAGGCTTTCAGCTAGCACAGGGATTAAAACTCAGGAAGAGGCTAGGTGCATGCTTTAGAAAATAGCCCTCCCAGGGGATAGCTGGCTGAGAAAAGGAAAGGTCAAGAAATGTAAATGAAGATACAATGCAAAGTGAACTTCAGAGCGCGGGAGGCTCCGGGCTCAGGGTGCCCCTTGGGACTGCAAGAGAAGAAATGCAGAGATGCCACAGGGCCGTGGAGAGCTGGGCTGCAGACAGGACTGTGGGACAGGCCTGAGCAGGAGTCACCCACTGAGTACCCACACGACACCAGAGGTTGCAAAGCAGCATCACAGGACAAGAATTGCTTACTCCCATTTTATAGACAGGAAACCCAGGCAAGAAATTGCCAAAAGTTACACCTTATGGAGGCCACAATTAGAAGCGGGGATTTTCTATCCTAAAGCCTTCTTTCTCTTTGCTGGGGCACCAGTCTTTTTAAAGGAATTGTCCTACTTTGGGGCAAAAGAAAAAAAAAGAAGAAGCCAGAGCAACTGGATGGTATTAAAACCTAACGTGTACTAAAATCCGTGAGGTCACAGGTCTTTGTTTCTTTCAGTCACATGCTTACCTGAAGTGCTTAACCGGTGCCTGGCACATTGTAGGTGCTGATAGATACCAGCCAAGGCACATGTTTTTGGACACAGGCCAACCATCACTCTTTGCCTCTACAACGCTGCCCAGCAGAAACATGATAGGAGACACTCGGGAAATTTAACTTTTTCTAGTAGCCTCATTAAAAAAGTAAAAAGGAAACCAGTAAGATTAATTTTAATAATGTTTCCTTTAATCCATGTCTAAAGTATTCCTATTTCCATACATAATCGACGTAAGAAATTATCAATGATGGTTTGAAATTCAAAGTGTGTTCTTCACGGACTACACACATCTTCATTTGGACCGAATGTATTTCAGTTGCACAACAGCCTGAGGCTCCTGGATTCAACAGCACTACCCTTGCGTGTGGAGTTTTCAGAAGGGAATAGGACAAAAAGAATGATACTTTTCACAGCCCTTTCTATCTCATCATTTAGAGGGTCAAACTTGTACAAAACTGAAATCTTAAAAGGGCTTCTAGGACTTGGAAACAATCAAGAAGTCCTTCAGCAGGTGAGTGGATAAACAAACTGTGTCACATCCAAACAGAGGTTCATGATAAAAAGAAATGAGCTGTAGAGCCATGGAAAAATAGAGAAACATAGGTGCATATTGCTCAGTGAAAGAGGCAATCTGAAGAGGCTGCCTGCTAGACAATTCCAACGATGAACATTCTGGAAAAGGCAAATCATGGAGACAGTACAAAGATGAGTGGTTGCCGGTGGTCAGGCAGGTGGAGGAAGGAAGAGATGAACAGAGAATCTTCAGGGCAATACAGTCACCCTTACGATACTGTCCTGGTGGCTACAAGACATTACATGGTCTGTCAAAACCCACAGGACGTGTGACACCGAGAGTGATCTCAATGTAAACTATGGACTTTTGTTAATGATGCTGTATTCATTGCAACAAACTTACCATGCTAATTAATGCAATTAATAATAGTGGAAACTATATGTGTTGGGGAGGGAGAGACAAGTATACAGGAACTCCGTCATTACGCTTAATTTTTCTGTAAACCTAAACCAACAGCTCTAAAATTTAAATGAAAAAAAAAAAAAAAAAGGCTTACAGGATGAAATAGCTTTAACCAGAAATCACTGGGAGGGACCATCGTTCCATTACTAATAAAACCGTTCTGCATAAAAATTTACCATGCTAATTTACGGGTGCTCACGTACCCATGGAGAATGTGTGTACAGAATGGGCACCTGCCAGTCAGTGACACCAGATGGGAGCTGGCCAGCCTGGGCAAATCCTGCATCTGGTGCCTGGGCACAACTATCCTTTTTACCCTCACTCTGGCCATCTCTACTGGGGGGTATTAATAGAATCTTTTAAGGTGGGTGTACCACATAAAGCATCACAGGACTTGGCATACAAACGCTTAAAATAATTCTTGGCCATTATTATCATTATCGTATGTTCACATACACTGGAATTTCAGAGAACATCAGCTGGTAGGATGGACCATACAGAAGGCTCAGGGAACCTAGACAAAAGTCCTTGTCCCGCCCGGCGCGGTGGCTCACGCCTGTAATCCCAGCACTGTGGGAGGCTGAGGAGGGAGAATCGCTTGAGCTCAGGAGTTCGTGACTCGCCTGAGTGACAGTGAGACCCCGACTCGTGAAAAAAAAATGGAAAAACCCAGCCGGGCGCCGCGGCGAGCGCCTGTAATCCCAGCGGCTTCTGGAGGCTGAGGCAGCGGGGTGCCCGCAGCCCGAGTCTGAGGTTGTGGTGAGCTACCACGCCCACTGCACTCTGCTCAGGGGCATAGGGTGGGACCCTGTCTCAACAATAAAAAAAAAAAAAAAAAAAGTAAAGAAATAAAAAATAAGCAACGAAATAAAATAAAAAAGCCAAAAAAAAATAAAAAAATAAAAAAAAAGAACAGACCCTGAATTAGCATGTTTTTAAGATTCATACACATTGTAGCACGTGCCAGATTTTCCTTCCTTTTCAAAGCTCAATAATAACATTGCACTGTATGTACATTCCATATTCCATTTATCTGTTCATCTAATAGACGCTCCCACTTTTTATCTATTGTGAAGGCTGCTGCTATGAACATGGGCGTACGGATATCACTTTGAGACCCTCCTTTGGGGCTATACCCAGAAGTGGAATTGCTGGATCATATGCTGCATTTTTTTAAAAGAGGCATTATCCCTGGGTGTAGGCATGACAGCTGCTGAATGGTAACATAAAGCCAGAAGGATTGGCTCTCTTCAGACTAAAAACATCCATTCTCAATGGTGAGACGAATGGGGGAGCTAACTGAGCTTCCAGGGTCAAGACATGGTTCCCCTCTGCCTGTTCAGTTGCGATTTCTACAACCCAAGTAACCTGGAGCTGCAGTCTAGTTCAGCTTCAAATACTGGCAAGGCAGAGGAATGTACGCATTAAAACTGAGTACTGAATTCTGTACTCAAAATTTTAAACTCCAGTTCTGTCAGTAAACACAAGATCTTTCATTAATTTTGACTGCATTAAAAAGCACACGAAAGCAATCATTCCTGTGTTTCTACCCTGTTATCACTTTATCAGATTAATCTCATCAGTCTAATTTAACAGGCTTCAGAATCATTTAAAAATGATATGTTTGGAGGAAAACAGCAGATCTGATTTTCCACAGTACTTTAAACTCCAGGGGGGCTGCAGCTGAATCCATATTTAAATAAATAAACTCCCAGGGCAAACCTGAGGGAGACTGGCATAGCAGGGAGGGGACAGAGCTGACTGGGGAGGACAGCCCACATCCTTCTTAGACACTGGTGGTTCTGAAGGCAGGGGCCAGACAGACCCTCCAGCTCCTTACGGCCCCCTGGCCCTCAGGCTTGCTGGGCAGAACCACCTTTGAGAGCTTTGGGAAATCTCCCAGGCCTGGCGCTTACTCAGACCCAGAGAATGAAAATACCAGAGGTGGGCTGGCAATATTCCTAAGCTCCCCAGGTGATTCAAATGTACAGCCCTCTTTTTAAAAACCACAGAGCTGGGAGGAAACATACGGCTTACACGTTGTGCTTTGTACGCTATCTCCTCTGGTCCTCCCAACAATTCACAGAGTCCAGATGATGCCTGATGTAATCCCCATTTTATAGACGGGGGGCGGGGCAGGGAGACAGAGATTCCGAGCAATCAGGGGACCTGCCTGGAGTCCCCCAGCTGCAAAGTCGTAGGCCAGTGTTTCCCCTGACCAACATCACACCTGTTCACGATGAACTCCTCCTCCTCAGCAAAAATCAGAAACTGCCCTCTAAATAATACACCGATAATGGGCTCAAAACAGGGAATCTTTTGTATTTTTCGGAGCCTGACCAGCAATACTTACAAAATGTTCTCAATTTTTCATAGAAACAGCTTTGTTTCGGTTTATGTATTTTAAATCACATTTCTGTTTGGTAATTTTCTCAATTTCCTTTGAGCCCCACTGAGGCCCCCCCCCCCCCCGGACAATACCTTTGTGCTTTTTATACTCCTGATTTAACCACAACACAGCTCTCTTCAGCACATGAAACACAACTGCCCCATACAAGTCCTTGGAGGAAGCGCCTACCTCGGCCAAGTGCACCCACCTTCTCAGCTCTCTGGTCTGTGAAGAGACTAACCTGCCATTTATTTGGGGGAGCAAATCTTCATTTATGAGGAACAGCCAACATCCCCAATTAAACCCGCCAGCTCCAAACCTATACCAGAAGTCAGTTAGCTGTGATACCACCCCCGGCACCCTCATCTATGAGCTCCGGGCTCCTGGGGGCCTCATCACAGCTCAGCGCTTATTAGAAGGAAGGGGGAAAGTGACACTTGAAAATGCTATAAATAGCAAACTCCAAAATCTAGCTGCCCCAGTGGCCAGACTCATTAGATCTGAAACTATTTGGCTTTTCACTGGAGAGGCTGGAGCCCAATCACTGCAGTCCACATACGAGGGAAATTATCTTGGTAACATTCAGATTCCACTTTAAAGCTGTTTACTTGAAATAGTCCTGGGGTTTTGACTGGCTTAATCCTTGAGTAAATTAATTCAGAAAGAATTTTTTTTTTTTTTTAAGTTAGACCCCCTAGAAGGACTTAATGAAGACTTACGCAAGTATCACTGAAAATTCTCAGTAAAAGAAAGTCTGCCCAGCGCATGTCTTCTCTTCAGCTCTGTTGCTCCCTGTGTGCCTCTGTAAGGGTGAATAACCCTCACCTCTCTGAGCCTCAACGACATCGAGGCCAAAGGGCTCTTAAGGGTCATCCTGGCTCTAAGGGCCTCCAATTCCAGGATTCAAGAGTGTCATAGATTCAAACTGTGCAGCCCTGTGCTGTTCCCCACAAAGCCAGAGAGAAACCATGCATGTTCGAATTCTCAGGGACAGCAAAGGAGAGACCTCCAACGCTGAAGGCGCTCTCAGTTCTTGCTAGCAATGTTGTCTGCCTTGCCTGTGTCTGACCCACCCCATTTGCCCCCGGTGGGACAGTAGCAGATGTTAAGTGAGGAGCACGCACAGTCCAAGTGCTTGCTCCAAGCTGCATGGTGGGATCACCCCCTGTAGCATCCAGAGTCGCGCCTCCTTGCAGACCCTCACTCCCACCACTTTGGCCGTCCCTATCCCAGCTGTGGGCATCACTGTCTTTGACTCCAACAACTGCAGCTGACCCTGTGTCTTCTCATGTTCTCTCCTGCCCGCTTGTAATTCTTGTCCTCCCCAGGCTGTAGAGGGCCATCTTTCTGATCATCCCAGCCTAAAACCTCAGTTAGAACCACATCCCTCCCCGTGCTTTCTCCCTGGAATTCTCCCCTTGCACTTGCCTAGACCGATCCCATACACCCTGTGAGTCTTCGCATCAAAGTCCCACCCTAGCAAAGCCATCCTCCGTGATCCAAGAGAAGAAAGGCCTCCTGGCTCCTGTCCCTAACAGTCTACCATCTACTGTGCCCATGCAGCACCTTCCGTGACGTTAAATAAATAATGTAATTGTTTGTACATGTGTTGACTGTCGGTCTCCTCAATGAAACCAGAAGCCTCGCAAGGGGAATGTCTGTTTATGCTTCAGTGTCTACACAGTGCATAGCACACAGCTGCCAAATACACACCACGTGCGTGAATAAACCACAAACCCATCACCCTGGGCCCCAAATCTGACAGTTGTGGGGCTCTGCCATGTTTCACAAGAATTTCTGAATGTACAGCTGTTCCCAGACTGACTGGGGTCAATGAAATTCTTTTTTTTTTTTTTTTTTTTTTTTGTAGAGACAGAGTCTCACTTTACCACCTTCAATAGAGTGCCATCGTGTCACAGGACTCACAGCAACCTCTAGCTCTTGGGTTTCAGCGATTCTCCTGCCTCAGCCTCCCGAGCAGCTGGGACTACAGGCGCCCGCCACAACGCCCGGCTATTTTTTGGTTGCAGTTCAGCCGGGGCTGGGTTTGAACCCGCCACCCTCGGTATATGGGGCCGGCGCCCTACTCACTGAGCCACTAAATATTTCAGGGCTTCGAAGAAATGGGCTTTATTTGGAGAAAGTAGTTCCATCAGGAGGCTCCCCAGATTTGGCAATTGAATGCACTTGTTGCCAGGTGTCTGGACTGTATAGGAATGCTGCCCTCTGCCTGTACCGAACTTGGACCTGGGAAGGCAGATATTGAGATCCAAAACTCCACCCAGTGGCACCTATTCTGTATATGAATTTAAAACTCTCCCAGCCAGAGGATGGGTAAATTCACACTATTAGGTACAGTGCAGACCATCTGGGTGAAAGCACATTTGTCACTGACTCAATCTGTACGAAAGCAAAGTATGTCATCAAAACACGTGTACTTCCTGATATTATGAAATTAAAAAAAAAAAAAAACTTCTCTAGCCAACACTTCTTCACAGGCCCAAAGAAAATCTGCCCAGGTGGATCTCATACTCATTAGGAAAAATAGGGAAAAAGTACTAGAAAAGGATAAAGAGAAGAGTCTTTGTGTTTGCTGAAGACGATCTCTGTGGGTGCTACAAAAAGCCCCTTGAAAGAGATATTTGCCTTTGTTAAAATTCTTCAGAAAGTCCCCTCCCACATGTAAAACACAAACCATATTTTGGTACTGGTCACATGAGAGAGAAGTTACCTCAATGATTATACTTAATATATTCACTTCAAAATCCTAATGAGTAATCTTTTTACTGAAAAATTTTAAGACTTGCATAATCCATCAGACTAGGTATATCTCTCTCTTTTTTTTGGCATTGGATTTCACACCCATTCAAAGAGTAACTATAGGATCATGAGTGATTTGTCTAAGAAATGTCAAGCAGAAAATCTTCTGTTGTAAGTAGAGTGCATGAATAAAATATATTACTAACAATTTTAGAATTGTAATTTGTATCAAGTTGTCTTTGTGCAACTTGCTTCACAGAGAGAAGTCTCTGAATAATTCATTATGTTCTTCCCCAAATCCCTTATTAAAAAAAATCAGAGACACTGTAGATAATTTTCTATCCCTTAAATGAAGAAAAATATCACATAAATTATTGAATTTGATGGAGCTTCTGGGTCCCCCTTGTTCTGTTTTCTACCAGTTGAATAAATCCTTCTTGCAGCACAGGGTAACACCTGTGCTGAATACTTTTGGAGATCAGAGGCTCACAGCTTTAGGAACCCACCTGGTCTAACTCTCAGCGGCTCCAAACTGCTAGAGTACGTTCCTTCATTGACCCAAAGTGGTGTCCTTACTCCCTACCTTGGCTCTTCCCTGGTAGCATCCAGTTCCCTGCCCACTTCCACACTCCACTGCCTTTGAAATGTCTAAGGAAAGCTGCGCGGTTATCACTCTTCCTCTTATTAAAAAATCATTTTATCATAAAGACATTTGCACTAGATTGTTTATCACAGCTCAATTTACAATCACCAAGATGTGAAACAACTTAAATGCCCATCAACTCAGGAATGGATCAACAAACTGTGGTATATGTATACCAGGGGTCCTCAAACTCCACATGAGGTGGTGTGATTGTATTTGTTCCCATTTTGTTTTTTTTACTTCAAAATAAGATATGCGCAGTGTGCGTAGGAATTTGTTCTTTATTTATTTTTTTTTAACTATAGCCCGGCCCTCCAGTGGTCTGAGGGACTGTGAACTGGCCCCCTGTTTAAAAAGTTTGAGGACCTCTGATGTATGCCATGGAATACTATTCAGCCATAAGATGGTGACTTTACACCTTTTGTATTAACCTGGATGGAGTTGAAACACATTCTTCTTAGTAAAGTATCTCAAGGATGGAAAAGCAAGTATCCAATGTACTCAATTTTATTATGAAGCCAGTAGATGATCTAACACATGCCCACATAGGAGAAAAACTTAGTTCAATTCAAGTTGGGGGGAGGGGAAATGGGGGAGGGGGTGAGGAGAGATGGGGGATTGATGTGCTCCCACTTCATGGGCACAATGTGGAACGTATGGCACACCTTTGGGGTGTGGGACACAACTACAAGAGGGACTCTACCTAACAAATTCAAATATTGTGACCTGGTTGTTTCTCTCACATTAACCTGAAATAAAAATATAAATTTTTTCCTTTTCTTTAGTGCCAGGAGTCATCTCTTTCAATGATCTCTTTAAATAATATATTATGGACTAAAATAGAACTGGATAGCTTTTGTCACCTAATGCCCAGGAAGACTATTGTCTTGACCAAGAAAAGAAAAAAAAAATTAAAAAGATTATTCTCAGAGAACAAGGGGTTAACTTGAGTGTTTTAAATGGCTCCAGGTGCAAATGCATATTTTAATAGATGTTTTCTGTTGATAATGTGAAAACCTTAAATTTTTAAAGTGCCTTTCAGTGAAAGACCCAAATGTGTTCAAAATGGAAAGCTTCCAGGTGGTAAACAGAAATCCGATGCCTGAAAACGTTCAAGGAGGCAGCTGGGTGAAAACAAGCCCCAGTCTCGGGAGGAGGCTCCCTGGGCGGCTCACTCATCTGGAGCTGAGCTCCTGAATGGACGGATGCCTGCGTTTTCACAGAGCATCTTAAGAAAAAGTGGCAGGGGAAAATTCGTTTGACAACATAAATGAGAAGGCTCTATATTTAACCACAGGAAGAAAAAATAATTAGTGCCACTCACCACCCAGGTCTGACAAATGAAAAACTTGATGACTTCTTGGATTCTGCACGTTTTTAATCTTACATAGCATCTGGGAGGGAAACCCTTCACCAGAGGACCATCTAAAATTACTATGGGAACTAACGGTTTGTCAGTTGTGGTAGTTAATAATAGAAGTGCCAGTTATAATAATTTTTAAAAAAGTCAAAAGACTTCTTGTTCCTGTAACTCACATGAGAATCGGGGTGGAGTAGTCTCTAGAAGCCTAAGAGGCTCCTAAAGAGTAAACTAAGCTATAAGTCACACATTGCCTAGAAACTTCTTGGATTAAGTTAGAAACGAGGATAGCTACAAGCTATACCTCCAAGGAGAACATTTTATAAGACATCTGTAAAGAGCATCTACAGAGTTGGTGAGGGAGCAGCAACCTTGCTTCTCTGGGCAAAGGTATCCAGTGAACTGGGGAGTGTGTGGCACAAAGGAAGTTACGGAAGAGCAAGCATCTCCGTGCTGGTTCTGCAACATGATGGAAAAGCATGTTACGGGTGGTGAGGGAGCTGCAGGTGGCGGCTTCCGTAAAAGAAGTCAGGAAGTCTCGTTATACAAAAAAGGCAACACACATTTTGCACGGCACTCCCTCCACCCACCACGCCTACCAGCCCAGAAAGAAAAACAGCCCCTCTTAAGTTAAGCACCTGTTATGTTTAAAGTGCTGTGCTGACAGCTAAGATACAACCCCGGCATTAAAAGAACATGCAATCTACTGAAGGAGACAACTGTGGGATTATAGGTACGATGGGATGGTATTAACAGAGTCTTGTAAGTATTCAGGGGCAACAGATAGTCCCAACCAGCTGGTCCATTCCTGTGTCAGGCATAGAACTCCTCTTCAACAGAACATACTGCTTGGGACGCGGAGAGGGACGACACGGCTGGAGATAGGGCAGCAAACATCACCACCAACCACCTTCATAGCCACAGATTTAATTCATTTGCTAGTGGCAAATAAAAATGTAATCCTTTAAAATAAAGATCCTCTCAACTTTTGGAGAACAGATAGGATTTCAAAAGGTGAAGATGGGCCCAGAGATACTGGGGAGAAGGTTCTGGGAAGCATCAGAGTCAGAGGGATGTTTTCTTCTGTCTCAAAAACGGATCCCCAACAAGAACCAGACACGTATCAGAGCACGACTGCTAATGGAAGTCCTAAGAAGCTTCTGGGTCAAAGATGTCTTCTGCAGGCTCCATGCTCATACTGATTCCACATCTGAACAAATCCAAGGTTGTGTTTTGAGAGAAGTCTTACTGCTGCCCTGGCAGGCATTGGTGGGACTCCCCTCCTGAACTTATGTGAGCAGCTCTGTTCTCCTCTCTGTACCAGTATCTGGCACACGGCCCTCTACTTACAAGCCTCTAACTTTATTTATATTTTAAAGTTTGTGCTTCTTTCTTGCTGCAAGCTATTTGCCCAAGTTAATGCAAATTGCCACATTTTACATGTCAGGAAACACACACACACACACAAAAAAAAAATGCTTGAGTTTTTTTCTCACCTCCATCACTTTAAAAACCTTCTGCTATCCCCCAGCTTCTGAACTACGTTAGCTATCCATCAGTCTGTCTAAATTTTATCCCAAGGTTTGAGGCTTACCACTGTGCCTTCAAGATGGCTTTGTAGATCACTCCAGCCGTGAGCTTCACCTTCTGAATAAGATGGCATAAGCTTTCCTACACACCTCAGCTCTTAAGCTCCTTGAGAAAAGGCCCCCTATCTTCTTGGTATCTCCTCCCAGACCCTGGTGCAGTACCTGATAAATGAAAGGATTCACTTCCAAGATGCTTCAAAAGCCCAGGGATGTCAGCAGAGGTCTCAGTTCCTCCTCTACAGGAGCCCTCCCAAAGGCTGCTTGAGTGCCTCACAGCATGGCTGCCAGCTTCCCCAGAGCAAGTGATCCAAGAAAGAGAACTAAGAGGAAGCTGTGATGATGCCTCTTCTACCTAGTCTCAGAAGTCACACCCTGCCACTGCCACCAGATTCTGTTCACTAGAAGCAAGTCACTACATCCAGTCCACACTGAAGGGGAGGAGAGTTAACCTCTGCCCCCTGAAGGGAGGAGTATTAAAGAATTTGTGAAAATATTTCAAAATCTCAGTAAGGGAGCCCAAGAAACGTGTGGGAGAAACAGAACTACCCATTAACTATCTTTAGATCTTTATAATTAGTTCATTTATTTGCTAGGGAAAAATTATTTCATCCAACCTTATCTGAGGATACAGGAGTCATGATTTAAAAATCATTCATCAGAATTTTATGGAATTTAGTGTTTTCTTATAGCTATATATATTTACATGTTCCCCTCAAAAGGCATCCCTGGGATAAAACTAATGGGGTCTTAAAACAGTGACATCTACGGTGTATTTTATTATAGGGCGCAGGCAGCAGCTTCCCACAGGGCCCCCCCAGTCCCCACCTGCTGGTGTTACACCCCCTGGTATAGCCTCTTCCCCAGTGTGGGCTGGACTTAGTGACCTGCTCTAATGGACAGAGCGAGGCAAAGCATTAGGCTGTCACTCCTGTGATCAGGGCAGGCGTTACGTGACTGCAGTCTTGCTGGCATCTCTCTTGACACTGCATTCTTGGCTTGTGTGGTTTTAGGAAGAAAGCAAGAAGTCCCTGAGGTGGGGAACTGAGGACAGTCCCCAGCCAACAGCCAGAAAGGAACGAAGGGCCCCGTCTAACACCAGTGAGGAACTGAATCGGCCAACAATCAGCAGGGCTGGGAGCAGATTCCGTCCCGGGCGAGCACCGAGGAAAGCTGAGTCCTGGGCTGCACGCAGCCCTGAGTCACGGGCACCCACCGAGCTGTGCTTTGATCCCGACCCATGGAAACTGCAAGAGAATAAACGCTGTGCTTTCACGCCACTGAGTATTAGGGAAATTTGTCACGTGCAGATTACTAACACATCTGCTGTTCACATGGGGCACAAATACACACAAGGCCCATAAAGATCAATAGGGTTTGGCATTTAAAAGAAACCTCATGGTCCATCCTGGCTTTTATAACATAAAAAGTCCTATATATTTTTCAGAAGTCAAACTATATGCTTAAGATTTGTGCATTTTATGATGCATGATTTTTACTTCAATGAAGGAAAATAATTTTACGTTGTATGTAAATCAGGATTTTCATAAAACAGGTTTGTCTTGAGTAAAACTTCACGTGCTGCCATGGGAAGCAGACTCCGAGTTGCCCTCTAAAATGACCACCACATCCCGGGACTCGTGTGTTCATGCCACAGCTGCCTCTGGAGTATGGTCTTAACCTAGTAGGGACTCACTTCAAATGTACAGAATACAGCAAAAGTGAGGGGACATCAATTCTGAGGTCAGGTGGGGAAAGACCCTGGGTTCTGACTTGCTTGCCCTCTCTTGTTCACTCTGTTGGAAGCTGGCGACCACCTGTGAGCTGCCCTGTGACAGGGACTCAAGGTTCGGGGGCTTCCACCAACAGTGCGGGAATGATTGAGGCCCTCAGTCTAACACCCTGCAAAGAAGTAAAGGCCTGTGAACGGCAGCCTTGGAGGGGGGTCCTCCCTGAGTCAAGCCTACAGATGGATGATCACAGCCCTTGCTGAGACCCTGACTGCAGACTTGTCTGAGCCCCGGCCCCAAGGAAGACACCCCGCTCAGCAGGGTTCAGATTCCTGACCCAAAGATGCTGTGGAATAAACATGGATTGTTTCAAACCACTAAGTTCTGGAGCAATTTGTTACATACCAATACAAAACAGTTTTTAAATATTAATACAGGTTTTTTGTTTTTTTTTAAATGAAAGGGGCCATTTAACAAGAGCCATGCTTAGTAAGGAAAGATATTTTCATAAAACACACGTGCACAAGCACCAATTCTTATGTCCACAAAGACAGAACATTGCAAGTTCCTTGAGGGAAGAACTAATGTGTCACTTCCCTTTGTGCCCGCGCCATGGAGGCGGCAGAGAACGAATGGGCGTCTGATGCTGGCAGGTGGCCCTAATGAGGGCTGTGCTTTTCCTTCAGCCTGCACTGGAGAAATCTTTCCCACTTCTATTTCTAGAGACTTCTTGTAGCCTGTGATGGAACTTTCAATTGGCAAGAGATTGGACAGTTTGTGCAGAAACTTGGCATATTCTCCCCAAGGAACTACAACCAGGGACATGGTAAAGAGATGCCTCTGTGAGGGAAGGCGGCTCAGAAGAGATGAAGGTCGAGCACCACTGGCTGTAGCCCGGGATCTCCTTTCCCATCGTGGCTCTGACTCTTTACCCAAGGAGAAAAAAGTGAAAGCTGGCACATGTCAGAAACACATGTCTGTTTATGCATGAGACACTGGGAAGTACAGGGAATAAGCTGGGCCGGGGATGCCTTCATGTTGCTGCACGTGGAGATCTGAGTACACAGGGATCTGAAGAGTTTCTCCAAAGAGAAACACGTACGAAACTACAGAGGAATTTTTTAATCCAGGGGAGGAGGAGCAGTGGTGTGTAGGGAAAGGCCTCCATAAACTTTATTCCTTTTGGGTTTCACAATCCCTTTCACTTCTTGTTTGGGCTCAAAAATAATTCAATCTGTAGCATCATTATCAAGAAGCACACCACACCCAGCCCACTCTTTTTTTTTTGTTTGTTTTTGTAGAGACAGAGTCTCACTTTATGGCCCTCGGTAGAGTGCCGTGGCATCACACAGCTCACAGCAACCTCCAACTCCTGGGCTTAAGTGATTCTCTTGCCTCAGCCTCCCGAGTAGCTGGGACTACAGGCGCCCGCCACAACGCCTGGCTATTTTTTGGTTGCAGTAAAAGAAGAGAATAAAAACAGTGACACAGGAGGCATATAAGGATTTCTTTCTTGCTCTAAGAAATAAAATTTCCACAATGGAAAAATCAATGTCTTGTTTCTTCTCTGTCTTGTCAACAGGTGGTTTGTGTTCCTACCAAATACTTTAAATAATTTGAGCTGGAAATGCCACCAGGAGGAGGTCCCAATGGAAGTCACACAACTGCTGACTATCGGTTTATATCAAACCTGTGGTTTCTGCTATCTTTATACTCCTGACAAAAAGCAGGGGGCTAGAACACAGGCAAAACTTTTGTCATACTCTTCCTCTGGCCAGAAGAGGGATCATCCTCCTCGGAGATTTCAATTTCTAAAGAGGAGTCTTGGCCTCAAGAGACTCTTATTATTTCAAAGCACGCTAGCAGGACCTATGTCAGGCCCTGGCAGGTCCCACCCCTGCTGCTATCATCAGTCATAGAAGCAAATTAGCATTTCCCACTGGGAAGCAGCAGGGAGCTGAGGCTCTGGACAAAGGACTGAGCAGGAACTTTTTGGCATCTTGATCCATCTAAGCCTCAGTTTCCACCTCTCTAAAATGAGGCAAAATGGCACTTACATGAATTTCCAGTGGCTGCTGTAATACTATAGAAATTTACTCTCCTAAATTTCTGGAAGCCAGAAGTCCAAAACCAGTATCACTCGGGCAAAAGCAAGTGTCAGACCCTGTTTCTTCGGGGGGCCTAGGACAGAATCCATTCCCCACCTCCTCCAGCTTCCTCCGCTTGTGACCCCACTTGTGTCATTCTGAATCTTTGCCTCCATGATCACACTGCCTTTTTTTTTTTTTTCTTTGAGACAGTCTCACTCTGTCACCCTCGGTAGAGTGCCGTAGCATCACAACTCACAGCAACCTCAAACTCCTGAGCTTAAGCGATTCTCTTGCCTCAGCCTCCCAAGTAGCTGGGACTACAGGCACCTGCCACAACGCCCAGCTATTTTTGTTGTTGTTGTTGCAGTTGTCATTGTTGTTTAGCAGGCCCAGGCTGGGTTCCAACCCGCCAGCCCCATGTATGTGGCCAGCGCCCTAACCACTGAGCACGGTCGCTGAGCCAACACACCGCCTCCTTTTAAAGGACCGTTGTGATGTCATTTAGCGCCCTCCCTCTCCCCATAATCCAGGATATTCCTCATATTCCTCTGAATCTCTGCCTCCACGATCACATTGCCTTCTTTTAAAGGACAGTTGTGATGTTAGTGAGCTCCCCTCCCTGCAGTCGTCCATGATATTACTCTCACCTCAACTCCTTAATAAAATGATGTGGGCAAGAACCCATTTTTTCAAATAAGCCACACTTAACACATTTCAGGGTTGGGATATAAATATGTTTTCGGTGGCCACTTTTCAGCACAACCTACCTTGAGGGGTTGCTGTGAAGATTAAATGAGAAAATGACCGTGCGTTGCATATACTCAGCTTGGCGCCTGCTGCATGGTATGCAATCTGGTAAATACTCACTTGTTAGAGCCCTTGTCCATTAGCTTGAGGGTTGAACTTTGCTAACAGGGGATCCCTCAACCATTATAAATCATTTTCTGGGAGGAAGGAGAAGACAGGGGATGACTCTCTTCCCCTTTCCTGCCAAAAAGAAAGTGAGAAGGAGGAATGTGCTCATCTGCACCAGCGGAGCCAGCCCTGGGAGGTTTGGTGCTGAGCTCCCCATCTCAGAACATTTAGTATTTATTTTCACGGCTAATGAGAAATGTAAACAGCTGTAGCTTTTGCTTTACAACACGCTACCCCATTCCTCTTCAAGGGAGCTTCCCTTGTACTGGAGGCAGCAGAAAGTTCCCTCAGGGTGTAGGTCTAGTATAATAGTTAGAATTGCTTTGCGGTTTCAGTAATCAGCAAAGTAAAACCCTTCGAACATGTCCCCATTTAAAGAATGACAGGATTTATGGACAGGCCTAAGAAGAAAAAAGAGTGTAGCAACAAGTTCCACAAACTTCTAAGCAGCCAGGATACGTGTCATTAACGTCTCCCGATGTTACTAGTCAAAATTAACTAAAACATGTCTGGAGAGGATTCTTATTTTAAGTGCTTTAATGTGTCAGCATAAAACGCCATAAAATGGTTCCTTTGCTTGCAAATAATTACTTGCCAATGTAAATAACGATTCAAATTGGTGAGGTTCATTCTTTCCTACATCAATGTGGAAATCATATTTTTTAGACATCTGGAAGATATGTTCACATTCGTCCCACAATATTTGAAGCTATCAAAATGACTCTGGAGTCTCAAGTGGCTTTCTATGAAGTTAACACTGAACAGACAAGGAAATTACTCAGGGTGGGTAGAATTAATCACAACATCTACTAAGGGAAAATCTCAACCATTTATAAACAATTCTCAGTAAACAGTAAGTGCTGGTGAAACTAGCACTCGACTCACTGATTTACTGATAACCTTATCATGGTGCATTTATTGAGCGATGAATACGAGTCTGGTGCTACCCTGGATGCTCCAGGACCGGCATGACCCTCACAGGGTCCAGAGCCTCCTGGGAGAAAGAGGATTCGCAAATTACCCAGTGCAAAGGAGCAGGAGTTAGGACCGGGGTGGGGGTGTCACCCGCAGCAGGGCACTGCCGAGGCCACAGCAGGCTTTACCGGGTAATTCAAAGAAGGGAGGATTTGCCTAGGTTTTGAAAAAGAAATAACTGCTTGGGAGGAAGACTAAATGGGCAGGAGAGTGTTTATGGTTCAGTGTGAGCACAAGTACAGAGATGTAGCAGTTCCAGGCACATGTGTAGACGAGACAGTGGTCCCAAAGTGAGAAATGAGGGTAGAGAGGTACATACTAGGAGAAAGACCCAGGTGACCTTGAATGTCATGGTACACTGATGAATCTTTAGACTACTGAAGATAGAAGCCAAGAAATACTGAAGGGCTTTCCCTAGCCAGCGGCAGTTAAAAAAACAGAGGAGGGAACAGATTTAGGAGAGGCTTCAGGAATTTAAACCCACAGGACCTGCCTGATACCTGGCCAGAAACGAGAGGACATTTAAGTCAACCTCTATAAGGTTCTCATACTATATATGCTGCAGTATGTAACATTATAAGAAGGTAGACTGGGACTTGGTTAAAGGTGTGTGTCACAAACCTAGAGCAACCAGTGATAAAACACCTCGAGAGGTACAGCTAATGTTGTGGGTTAAATTGATTTCCCTAAAACGATATCTCCAAGTCCTAACTCCAGGTTTACGTGAGTGTTATCTCATTTAGAAATAGGGTCTTTGCAGACATAACCAAGATGAGGTCATTCTGGATTAGTGTGGCCTCTAAATCCAATGACTGATGTTTTCACAACAGGAGGGAGATCTGGAGACAACAGGTGGGCACCCACAGGGGGAGGCGGTCATGTGAAGACAGGAAGGAATTGGAGAGATGTGGTGGCAGCCAAGAACACCAAGGACGGCTGGCGACTACCAGAGGGTAGGAAGTGGCCAGGAAGGATTTTTGCCCAGAGCCTTCAAAGGGAGGCTTGACTCTGTTGACACCTCGATTTTGGACTTCTACCATTCAGAACTGTGTATGAATCAACTCAACTTCCGCTGTTTTAAAATACTCTGTGACATTTGCTATGGCAGTTCTAGAAACTAATAGATAATAATAAGCCAACCATGGAGGTAAAATGGAATAATTAAAAATAATCACCCAAAAAAGAAGGAAAAGGGGAATAAAAGAACGATCTGAATGCACATAGAAAGATGATAGTGGTCGTTCAATGTGAAGTACAGTCCCATGTAAATTAATAATAATCCAGTTACATACAAATGGTACAAAGACTCCAAATAAATGGCAAACGTTGTCACATTAGATTAAAAGGACCAAACTACATGCTGTCCATGTGAAACCCATTTTAAATTTAAAGGCACAGATATATGAAAAGTAAAAAGATTAAAAAATGATATATCATGTTGACGTTAATGTAAAAGAGAGCAAGAATAACCATATTAACATCCAACAGCAAATTTCAGAGCAAAATTAACACATCTGAGGTGTCATTATGATCAAATATGATTCCTTTTTCCTTAAATGAAAATGAACGTTAAATTATTTTCCAGTCGCATTATACATTAGTGACTTTGTATTTTGTGCCAGCATTAGTGGAATATTTAGGCTCTCCACAGTAATGAGTGTGATGCCCATAATGATCCTATTTTTAAAATGTTCTCCTCTTTTGTACCTGTGGTTAAGTTTCATTTGACTTTGCTACTTGAAAAAAGTAAACACAGGCAGACGCGATGGCTGTCACCTGTAATCCCAGCACTCTGGGAGGCCCAGCTGGAAGGACTCCTTGAGCTCAGGAGTTCGAGACCAGCCTGAGCAAGAAAGACCTCATCTCTACTAGAAATAGAAGAACTAATTGCCAAAATGTGGAAACAGCCTAAATGCCCACCAACCCAGGAATGGATTAACAAGCTGTGGGCGGCGCCTGTGGCTTAGTGAGTAGGGCGCCGGCCCCATATGCCGAGGGTGGTGGGTTCAAACCCAGCCCCGGCCAAACTGCAACAAAAAAATAGCCGGGCGTTGTGGCGGGCGCCTGTAGTCCCAGCTGCTCGGGAGGCTGAGGCAAGAGAATCGCCTAAGCCCAAGAGTTAGAGATTGCTGTGAACCGTGTGATGCCACAGCACTCTACCTGAGGGCAGTACAGTGAGACTCTGTCTCTACAAAAAAAAAAAAAAAAACAAGCTGTGGTATATGTATACCATGGAATACTATTCAGCCATTAAAAAAATTGGAGACTTTACATCCTTCGTATTAACCTGGATGGAAGTGGAAGACATTATTCTTAGTAAAGCATCACAAGAATGGAGAAGCATGAATCCTATCTACTCAATTTTGATATGAGGACAATTAATGACAATTAAGGTTATGGGGGGGCAGCAGAAAGAGGGACGGAGGGAGTGGGGTGGGGCCTTGGTGTGTGTCACACTTTATGGGGGCAAGACATGATTGCAAGAGGGACTTTACCTAACAATTGCAATCAGTGTAACCTGGCTTATTGTACCCTCAATGAATCCCCAACAATAAAAAAAAAAAAAAAGAAATAGAAGAACTAGTCAGAAATGGTGGTGCACGCCTGTAATACCAACTACTTGGGAGGCCGAGGTAAGAGGATCACTCAAGCCCCAGAGTTTGAGGTTGCTGTGAGCTGTAGGATGCCACGGCACTCTACCAAGGGTGACAGAAAAAACAAACAAAAAGAAGAAAGTAAACATAGCCAGCAACAAAAAGCAAACTGACCCTGATAGAATCTCAGATGGTTAAGTGTTTTTTCCTTCCTATATATTGACTCTGTTAACAGACCCATAGGCAAAAACAGTGGTGACCTCCACTAAGAAATACATGCTGTGATGTAGGATTAAAAAAATAACAGCCTGAAGACAAGGGTGCAAACATTTTCTTCTTAAATTTAAAGACATACAATGTGCAGAAAAGTTCTCTACCTTTAACTATTGGAGTGCTGACAAATAGAAATAACATTTTTGAAAGCTCACAGAAAAAAAAAAAAAATCTTCCAAACATTTAGCCTGGAAAAAGGTCCGGCAATCAATAAACATTTGATTAACTTAAATCACATAACCTCAAGGCAATTACTTACGATTTCCTCATCGGTAAAACAAAGGAAATAATAGTAACACAACTAGGGCAATTGCAATAACTTACTTTTTTTTTTTTTTTTCTGTAGAGACAGAGTCTCACTTTACTGCCCTCGGTAGAGTGCCGTAGCGTCACATGGCTCACAGCAACCTCCAGCTCTTGGGCTTATGTGATTCTCTTGCCTCAGCCTCTCGAGCAGCTGGGACTACAGGCGCCCGCCACAACGCCCAGCTATTTTTTTTTTTGCAGTTTGGCCGGGGCTGGGTTTGAACCCACCACCCTTGGCATATGGGGCCAGCGCCCTACACACTGAGCCACAGGTGCTGCCCTGCAATAACTTACTTTTAAAAGTAAAAAGTAAAAACTGATATTGGAAATTATTTCTTTGAATAAAGACCAATAAAGTATAAGTCTTCCTGTAACTCTTACTGTAAAGGAACATCTGCATTTTCTGTAAAATTTAATATTTTCTTTTTATGAAATAAGGTTTTTTAGCTTCTTTTTCAAGCCAATGAGTGTAAAAATATTTCTAAAATTTATTATAAGCACCTTATTTTCTTAAACAGAATAAATCAATATAATTTAACATCTTCTCAATGATCGCAATACTAGTGTTTATACTATTCCAGTCCACAGCAATGGGCTTGTTTTGGAGGGTTTTTTTGTTTGTTTTGTTTGTTTTTTTTGCAGTTTTTTGGCCAGGGCTGGGTTTGAACCTGCCACCCCACCACCCCCGGTATATGGCGCCCGTGTCCTACTCCTTGAGCCACAAGTGATGGGCTTGTAAAGCGTATGGGGCTCTTGTCCCTAAAGTAAGTGTCCCTTGAGCTACCTTGTTTCTGTATAATTATTGGGCCTGCTGAAATTCAGTCCTGCCCTCAGTGAGTTTTCTTTTTCAAGGCCCTTCACATTTTCTGCTTCTGACAGTTGACACTGGAAAGCCGGCAAACCAGGCCTGTTTCAGGATGTTGGCTGCTGGCCTTTTCTGTGGTGCTGGGTGCACAGGCGTTATCCGGCTCTCATGACTGCTGAGCGTCTGACGCTGTCCCAGTCTGTCTCTGGCACACCACTCTGTTCCCTCATGTTAATTCCAGCAGACAAACAGGAACTCATTGATTTGCTTTAGTTAGTCTAGAATAACCAAGAGTACTTGACACCATCCAAAGCCTTATCTCGCAGTAACGTGTATGTTTTAGCATCCTACGGTTTCTTTTTAGATAAATAAGAAAATGAGGAGGGTTTTGGTGAGACAGGAAAGAGAGAAGAGCCGCATGGTATTCAAAGAATGCCAGGAAGCAGAGCAACCCCAGCATTCTTTTGAACACTCAGTTAATACACAGTATTACCCGTGAACTGCGTTGTAAGGAAACTCTGCCCAAATTATATTTTGTATAAATAGGTTAAGCTCCATTTGCTGCACGGAGAAGCCCATCATCATAAAAAAGAAACAAGCACAAGACCACTTACCAGGCAAAATTTATAATGCCTCAGGTGCTACATCAGGCATATTGTATTCAACATTTCACTGACAGGTAAACAACAGCAGAAATTATGCAAAAGTGCGTTGCTTTGGAAATTGAGTGAGAATAACAGCATAATTCAACTTTAATTGGATGTCTATAGATGAAACAATAATTGACTCTTTAGCTGTAACCCCAAGATATTTTCTGACTCTAACATTTTGCAAGTACAGTAATGTATTTGAAAATACCTCATTGACTCATCAGAGTCTATCTTTAACATGCTACCCTCATTCTAAGAAAATTACATGCATACGCTAGAATAAAATGACTTGTCAAATGTAATTTCAATCCAGCAAAACAGAAAATATGCATTAATCTGTACTTTATCATTTAATAGTCTGATAAGTTTTCAAGTGAGACAAAAACAACGCTCCATACACAATGGCATGCGGTCCCTGCATCACCCCAGTATGCTCCCCGTACGTTTCCAGCCTTCATCTCCTACCACAGGCCTCTTCAGTGGAATCCCTCCCGACCATTAGTCTCTAAAGAGTCCTCACACTTCTGAGCACCGTGCCTCTCCCCAGAATGCTCTGCCCTCCCCACATGGCATCACAATGTCTCCTAATCCCAGTCTTAATTGTAGCATCTTTCAAGGTCCTTCCTAACTGCTCTGTTTTTTAAGAAGGCTTCTTGGGGACAGAAATATCCCTCCTTGCTCTCACCTCCAAGGTGGCACCCTCAACGTGACGTCTATGCTCTGGGTTTCCACACCGGGAAGCTCTTTAAGCCCAGTACCACCAGGGTATAACCACAGAAGGCAGCACAAAGATTCTGTAACACACGACGCTATTAAACATAACCTGAGCAAGTTAATTGCAAACCACATCATTGGAATCCTAGATAAAGAAAGAAATGAAGATTTTTTTAACACTGTCTAATAACAGATCAGTTCCTTTTGGCCTCTCTGTAACAACTGTAAGGTTAGGAAAAAATGTTTGGCTTAGTCCACTCTGTATAAATTCCTTAAACATTAACTAGTAAGTTTTAAAATCATGGAATGACTTTTTCCCTTGCGCCTTATATAGAACCGTATTAATTGCAACCTAAGCTTAGGTCCTTTGTATAAATGCCTGATGCTAACCCCCCACTGTGGGATTCCACCTGGTAACGACTTACGATCAGTTTCACATAAAACAAATGTGGTCAATCTATCTATAGAAGTTTGTTGTGGGACCCAAAAATATTTTAAAGGCTCACACTATGTTAGGGCTTTGACATTTAAGTGTTAACCAAGAGACAAGCACTGATGAGAAATCTTAAGTTTTCAACAACATAATTGTACATTTTTACAGGGCATGTTCTGTTCTGCAACTTCCAAAATAGAGATATGGAAGTGTGGTATACAGTTTTACTTAATTTCTGGCATAACTAGTCGCCTCAGAAAGCCTTTGTGGGCTTTTGGATGCGGCAGGCACATGGAGTCAGCTGCGCTTGCAGAGTGCCCTGAGAGGTGGATCGGAAGTCAGTGCCGCTTTGCAGATGTAATTCCTACTTTCAGAACTGCAGCTGTCACCTGCTGCCTCTGGATTTGCTTGTTTGGAGAGTAGGAATTATTTCTTCTTCCACATCCAAGCCCAGCAGGGCAAACTAGCTTTGGATCTAGTTAACTGTTCTTTGCTATAGAAATCAATATAAGCCGCCAAAGGAAAAAATTATAAAGGAGCCAAGGCTCCAATTCCTTCAGCTTCCTGAGGCTCTGCAAAGGCCCGTCAGTCCCTTAAGGACAGTAGAGACTGAGGCACAAGGTGGGGGCCAGTGGAACCCGTCCACGAGACCTTACTAAAGTCTAATCTGCAGCTCCCTCTCAGCTTACCTCTGCAAAGGAGAAACACACAAAAGTCTAAAATCTAGCTGAAAATGGGACAAAACCCCTCACCCCTCATATTCACACCTTTGCTTATCTAACAGTTTTGGGTTTTTTGAGGCAGGGTCTCACTCTATAACCCAGACTAGAGTACAGTGGTGTCATCATAGCCCACTGGAGCCTTGAACTCCTAGGCTCAAGGGATGCTCCTGCCTCAGCCTCCCGAGTAGTTGTGACTACCGATCGTAAGGTCAAACCTATGGCAACTACCATGGACTCTGCCTCCGCCCTAGGCCACCACATTCAACCTTCATAGGGAGGTCTGTCACCTCTGAGACAGACAGAGAAGTGAGGGACTCAAGGACAACACAGAGGCAGAATTGGGGATTATATACAAGGCCTAACAGACTTTATAGCCCAACTTCCATCTCTGACTGGAAATTGCAAAATCCAGATGTCCTGCCTTGGAGCCTGGCTGGCCGCTCATGGGACCACAGTGGACAGGCCCAAGTAGCGGGGCCTTGGGAAGCCCCATTTAGGGTGCTGCTTCTAACTACAGTCCCTGCACTGCGGCCAGCCCTCCAGAGACCGACCCTGCTCTGGGAAGATGTCCCTCCTTGGATTATTCACCTCCCCGCGGCCCCCGCCTGCTAGCAGCCCAAGCAGCACACACTGTCCCTTCGGTGTGGAGCCTGCTCCAAGGTTTGTGGCAGCTGCCTCCTCTCCGCCCCCTCAGGGACAGGCAGGGCTCCTGACTCAGGGCTGCTCTGCACTGAATGTTACCCTTTGTTTCAGAAGCCCTAGGCTGGCTCTGCCGGCTGGAAAGCCTGAACAACAATGATGAATCAGAGTATTTATTTTTGAGGTTTTCTCCAAGCTGCCTCTTCATGAGCTCTTAAATAGCAGCATTCAAGCTGCCACAGACACTTCTAGAACTTTGCTGGCCTAGGGTTCCTGGTGGGGGGAAAACTTCGCTTTTCTGGCAATGAAGGCAACAGCTTCATTACACCCCATCTGAATGAGAGGCACACACTGAATTTCCCTTACGGGTGGCCTGCATGTTTAAATGGATTTTTCTTCAAATTATTTTCAAATCCCTCCGGTTGCGCGAGCGATGGCAGGTTTCTGTTTCTAAGTGGGGTGACCTTTTCTGAACCTCTTCTAGGCTTTTCACTTTTCTTTAATGGTGCCACCTAAGACTGACGTTACATTCATTCGGTGCGTCGGAGCGAGCTGTTTAATCTGGTACAAGGAAACTCGTGTTTTCAAATTGGAATTCAAAGAATCATCTCTGGGTAAAATGTGGTTTTCTGATGTAAAATTCTCATCTAAAAGTTAACCGCTCTTATTAAGATTGAAAGCTTAAATTAAATAATCAAATAATCAGCCTTGAAAAGGGGAAATGTAAGAATAATGTACAAATTTGAAATTTGTTCTTTCTTGCTGCACCATCTGACGGCTCACCATCAAACAACAGAAAGATATTCTCCATCTAAAGCATTTATTTTCACACCTCCCCCCTCCCTCACCCAGCCTGATGGTTTTAAGAGTACAAAGGAGATTTTTTGTTTTGTTTTAAAGGCAGTCAGGGGATAAAACAAGAAAACAAAAAACTAGCAAAAAAAAAAAAAATCTAAAGATGATACACAGAAATACAAAGATGTGTAAACGTGAAACTCAAGCCTCCAATAAAGATCACTTTACATATTTGCCTGTGAACAGATAAGCTTAGTCAGTGTTGAGGCGGTCAGAAGGGAGTGGACTGTTCTTTTCATGACAGCTGGTGAGACAAATGGACAAAGTCCAGACTGTAACTGCTGATATGCCTGTGGTTGCGATGAAGGCCTCGGATCCAGGACCCTAGGAGGGAGCAAGTCTTTAGCCAAAGTGACGGAGCTGCTGTCCCTGGGATGCCCCTCCTGGCTCCTCTGGGCATATCACACTGTCAAGTGTGATACCTGGCTAAGTGGAATACGTTCTGGATAAATGAAGAATTCTGTTTTGCTACCCATTCCTACCTATAGAGTTTTATCCTTACATCCCAAATGTCATCAATGCCTATAACTGGACCAGGACAGTATTGCCAACAAAGATAAGACAAAAATAAAAATAGTTACTACTTATTATCTGCTAGACATTCTACCAGATGCTTTAGGTCTACCTACTATTTATCCTTAGAAGGCTACTGCAGGGTATTATTAATTCTCCCATTTTGCAGAAAAGGAAACTAAGGTTCACAATCCTTAAGTAACTCTGAAAGATGCACAACTTTTAGTGACAGGGCTGGAGTTCCAAAGCGGTGTTCTTTACCCTAGTCACACATCCCCAGAGGGACCAGCTCTGGACCCTCACTGCTCCCAAAATAAAATCTTTAGTAATGTCAACAAAAGCAAAAATGAACAAGACAAGACATCACACACACAGAGGCCCCTAGGTACAAAAGCAATCTCTTATCAATAGAAACAGAAGTGTCTAATAGCTTCAGTAACAGGGAAGTAGAGTTTACTTCAATTTTATTCAGGAAATGTTTTGTATTTTTCAAAAGCAAAGATGAGATGGGAAGATGACGAGTTGTAAACACACTAAAGAGAGTCCCATCAGAATTGGTGTCATGACTCCTGTGACATGTCAAGAAAACCAAATGGTATTTCGATCACAGAAAAAACCAGTCTACACGAAATCTTCCCAAGAATGTTGGTATTTAAGTTGGGCCCTACATATACAATCCCAACTGCCAACCTAACATAGCCACAAAGAACCCTTAGTATTTAATGATTCAGTTGTGATTTTTTTTTTCCATTTGTGATTCTTAATATCATTTCCTAAAATCCATCCTTGGGGCAACAGCCTCATAAGTTTTATTAGAGTTCTTACCTGCAAGATTATACTATCTGTGGCCCCAAATAATTTTCACCATAATTTCACTGTAACTTACAATAACAACTTACTTTGGGTGAAGAGACTTTGGTGAACTGCCATTCTTAAAAATGGGGGAAAAAAGAATTTCAGAAGACAGAAAACTGGGGTTCAGGCATGGGGTAGGGTAGAGAGAGGTTAGAGACAGAATCCTTGAGGGTTCAGGTCATTCACCTCTGTCTAACACCAAACTCAGAGCATGGCCCCAGGTGGTGATTAATTTCCTTAATACAAGAGAATAGAGGAGCTGGCAGGTGACCCCACAGCCACATTCTCTCCCTGACCCTGTCTTGGGCACCCCCAGGACTCTCCAATATACTCCATTGCAGGGCGGTGTAACTCCCAAGGGTGAATAGCAGTGATAGCCTCTCTTGCTGGCCCCTACTAATAAAAACAACAGTAAATAGTGACAACCACTCACAGCTGCTAGGCTGTCATCAATGGTGACGGTGACATCAATGGCTGGGTTATGAAGCCCAACGTCACAGAACCAGGAAGTGGAGAAGCCCAGATTTGACCCAGATCTTTTGACTATGAAATTAACTATGTTTATACTGTTCTAATAACATTGGGATACTTTAATTTGTAGCAGCCTTCTTTGCCCAGACTGCATAATCCATACTGTAACCTCATTAATCCTTTCTTTTCCGGTCTTATGTGGGGTTTTTTGTGGCTTCTTCTTTGAATGAGCCCAACTTGATCAGCAGAGGATCCATCAAGACCCGGTATGACAGAGTTCAGAGGGTCCAGGCCTGGCAAGGTGGCTCACACCTGTAAACCTAGCACTCTGGGAGGCCAAGGTAGGTGGATTGCTTGAGCTCAGGAGTTCAAGACCAGCCTGAGCAAAAGCAAGACCCTGTCTCTACTAAAAATAGAAAAACTAGCCAGTGTAGTGGCTGACACCTGTAGTCCCAGCTATCTGGGGGGCAGAGGCAAGAGGATCACTTGAGCCCAAGAGGTTGAGCTTACTGTGAGCTTTGGTGCCAGGACAAAGTGAGACTCTGTCTCAAAAAAAAAAAAAAAAAAAAAAAAAAAAAGAAGAAGAAGAAGAAGAATTCAGAGGGTCTGACTTGAACAGGGCATACTAGGAAAGTTCTAGTCACGAAATAGCTCGTGTTTCCTACACATCAGTTTCCTAGCAGAACTTCTCATTCCCACAACAGCACAGCAGTGTCAGGATTGGAAAAGTGGGAAACATGCAAGAAAAATAAAAAGCAATTAGTCAAAACCCAGGTAAGAAAGAGAAATCATGAGTGCACAGATGCCAGAGGACAGAAGCCAACAGCCATCCAAGGTGCAGACAAATAATTAATATAGCCAGAAGGGCGAGGAGGAAAAGAAAATAAATGCTGACCACCCAATATGTTCCAGGCATAACACTGTTTTTGAGACAAGTCTTCCCTTTTATTCCAAATACAGGCATTTGAGTATAAAGGAAAGCGAGTCAGGGCACTGGAGATCGACAGCTATGTGGGGCCCCTCTTTAAAAGGTGGGGAATGAACTAGAAAACTCTGTGATCTCACAACACTCCGAGCTCCTGTAACTCTGTTTCTTTTGTTGGGTTCAAGAAGGGAGGGACAGAGAAATAGTGGCCAGGCCATCAGCCACCCAGAAAGACCTCTGAGGCCCTGGCGGATTGCAGAACACCCAGACCTCTGTGAAGTCATCTCGACACTGGAGAGAGCACCAACTCTGGGGCTAGGCCAGTGGGGAGCTGATGGAAATACCCGCCAACATGTAGAAGACTGTTTGGCGGCAAACAGGGGACTTGGGGTCTGAGAAGGGGCGGGTTACAAGAAGCTGTGTTGCTTGTTCACGTGTTTAACTATCCTGAGACATCTATATGTTCACATATTTATTTTTCTGCCATATGTAGGATTGATGAAAGAGCCTCCGGCCTAATGGACAAACAAAACAACAGATCTTATTTATACTCAAGCCCCATCCTCAGTGAATCTTCTCCATCTGGGAAAATATGAGATGTATAAGAGATGGTTATAGGTGGGCAGTGAAGAAGGGTCACGAGTGTGAGTTTGCAAATGAGACGCAGGTTCAAATCCCACCTGGCCCTTAGCAAGAGCGTTACTAAACCTCTTTAAGCTACATTTGTTTAGATAAGCAGCAGAGATGTTAACAGTGCTATCTACCCAAGAGGCTGGGAACAGGGATCATTCCAGGAATTAGTTCTGTAAAGTTCTGAGAGCAGCACCTGGTAATTACACACGGGGTAAAAGCTAACTACCACTATATTTATGATGGTGTTGGTGTAAGTAAGTAGCTGTAGTAGTCTGGTCTTTAACATTCTGGTCCCACTGAGACTGAAATACAGTAGAACCTCTCTAGTTCACCACCTTCCTATACTGACCACCTCCTTAAGCTGACCCGATTCTCATAAACTGGACATGTACATGTAGTAAGGCCTAGTTCCTTGTGTTGACCACCTCTGTAGGTTGACCGGTTTGTTATGCTGAAGTCCCTGGAGTGGTCAATTTACAGAGGTTCTGCTGTATATTCAAATCAGGATTCTTTGGGTCAAGGAAATTAGCACAGGACCGTTAGACAGCCTCAGCAGTAAGGATTAACACAGAAATGGGTCCAATTATAAGTCTTTAAGTTTATTTGACCATTTCCCTCAGGCTTTTAGTTGATTATTCCAAAGCATTCAGTCTCCAAATGCAGAAAGATTGACCTGTGACTTTTAATACTCAGAATACAAAACCCAAGAAAAAGTCAGGCCTGGAGAGATAAGAAATGACCTTCATCAGATATGCTGAAGATAGAATCCACAGCAAACCACGGAATCTCCCTCAGGCACTAGGACCCCGATTTTGCCTGCTAGGAAGAAGAATAAGAACTGACCCAGTTCCTTTCCAAGGGGAATATGCAAATATAAAATGCTGGCTCTGGCGCAGCAAAGTCCTGATCAGCTCCACTAGGAAAGAAGGTAGTCAAGGTCAAAGTAATCAAAACTGATGATTTTCAAATTGGGGGATGAGGGTGGCCCAGAGAAGGTCATGGTGATCTTTACATCACCTTGAAATGACAGAAAAACATAGGCAGAAAGTTGAAAGCTCTATTTCTCACTCCCCAAAAGGCAGCACTCAATTTAATACTTGTTCCATTAAAGAGTTACAGCACAGCCTTCTGCTCCACCTTTGGACAACCTGTTTAAATGCCCGAGAAGCTGGCTTGTCTGCACTGCCCTTTCCAGCAGCCTCTGTAGGGGAACAGATTCCTCTGCAGTGGCAAAAAGAAATCTGAGCAACCCAAAGCAGCTCCCCCGAAGTGATGACAGCTTTGCAGGAAAAGGGAAAGTGTCTGCCAGAAGAATCTCCTTAGCCCATTCGGTATCAAATTAAAGCCTTAGATGAGAAAAACTAACAGGCAAGACTGGTCTGCAACCAAGAGGTAGAGACAGAAGGCTGTCCCCATCACATTCCTCATTTGCCCAGACAAATTAAGAATTAATTCTAAACCAAGTGGTTAACACGCAGATTCCCAGCCTTGGATGTGATCTGTTTCAAGACAAAGGGTCTTCCTAATTAGCCTGAAGCAAGCCAGGGGATCGAGACAGGCAAATACTGAGCACCAGATAGGGATACAGCAAGACGAGGGATCTGGACGAGGCTCTGCGGCCCTTTGGAGGATAGGCAAAGGGCAATCTCATCCAAAGTAAAAACGACCCTGCAAGCAGAGGAAACAATTCCGGAATCTTTTAGGCAAACCAAATGCAATGACTTATACAGGTTAGAGAAAGAGGGGGACAGGACAGACAAAAAAAAAAAAAAAAGGTAGTTCCATGAAATTTTTTGAAAATGAAACTATGACTTTTCTATAACTTTGGGGTATCCCTTTATCACTTGGTAAAAGAAAGGGAGTGTAGGAATCAAAAGTGTGTTATCTAAGAGATGTATATGTCACATATCTGCCCTTTCAACCCTGTTATTCCTTATAATTCACTCCCAAAGGACTGAAGTGTGGCCAACTGCTAAGATTACGATTGTGTTGAAGTGTTTTCCACCCTTAGATTTCCCTTCTCAGAAAGGAGGAAAGCAAGCGTGTCTGTTTTCTGCTAAGAAAGCAGTGCTCCACTTCACGGGTGCTGCGTGTGCAAACCAATGCCACCATGGCAGCAGTTCAGCTTCTGGGAATAAACCTGGCCTCACAACACCCCTACGGGGGACAGGACACACCACCAACTTCCAGAACAGACCATCAGGCAGCCTGTTCATGGCCATAGCAACTGACAGCAGAACCACGTCACTGGCAAAGATGTGAGTGAAAACATGAGTCGAAGCTAGTTCTTAGTGTGAGGTATTAACTCTTGCAAACAAGGGGGGACGATGGGGTGCAATTAAATTTAAAAAGATAAATAAAAGGTTATGGGGCCAGATGCAGTGGCTCATGCCTGTAATCCTAACACTCTGGGAGGCCCAGGCAGGAGGATCCCTTGACTTCAGGAGTTTGAGACCAGAATGAGCAAGAGTGAAACCCCATCTCTATTAAAAATAGAAAACTTAGCTGGCATCATAATAGTCACCTGGCATCTCAGCTAATCAGGAGGCTGAGGCAGGAGGATCACTTAAGCCCAGGAGTTTGAAGTTGCTGTGAGCTAGGCTGACACCACAACACTGAAGCCTCAGATAACAGAGAATCTACTTCCAAAAAATAAAAGCTGAGCTGGGTGTAGCGCCTAATCCTAGCACTCTGGGAGGCCGAGGAGAGTGTATTGCTTAAGCTCAGGAGTTCAAAGCCAGCCTGAACAAGAGCAAGACCCTATCTCTAAAAATAGCCAGGTGTTGCGGTGGGTACCTGCCATCCCAGCTGCTTGGGAAGCTGAGGCAAGAGAATCACTTGAGCCCAAGAGTCTGGGGTTGCTGTGAGCTATGATGCCACGGCACTCTACTGAGGATGACAAAGTGAGACTCTGTCTCAAAAAAAAAAAAAAAAAAAAAAAAGGCTTATAAAAAATACAAATCAATGGAATTCAGAAAAAAAAAACTAACCCTGAGTCTGGTTAAAAAAAACACCAGAAAGATAGTGAATTATCATGTAATTTTTTTTAAAAAGCCCTCACTTGGCCCCTTAATTCCTTCTAAGTAAAGGTTGTTGAGCAAGACCCAAGGGACTCAAGGTTTTTGCCAGAAGTGAGTCACTTGGGGGTAAGAAACCCATCCCCAGAGGCAAAGCCATCTGCAGTTTTCCCTCTTGGAATTTCGCCCTGATCTGCTCAGCAGCAGAACGCGGTGCTCCAGCAGCGAAGGAACTAAATAATGGGAGAGAGAATCCACAGAGGCCGGGAGGTGTCTGACTGTGCCCGTAGGACCGAGAGGCACAGTTGCTTAGCTCCTTGGAAAACAGCTGCTCTCTGGGGAAATCAAACTCCACCACTGTGGAGGGCTCCAGACTGTGAGGTCTGGGGAGGGAAAACAGTATAAAGACTAGTTCGAAAAGAAAGCATGCCTCTCTCTGAGTCAGGTCACTACACGGGGACCTGCAGATATCGATTGGTTATAGCCTAAAAGCAGAGAGAGACCCGCTGCTCATAACCTGGGTATGAAAAGGACTGGGTGGGAGAGAAGTGTGGCACCAGTCTGCTGCTGTTCCTGCTGATGGACAGATGCTTAATCCCTAGAGAGAGGTGACAATGACAGGTGACCATTAAAAGGTGATCTGTAAACACACAGGTCAGGTCCCTGCACCTGAAACAGGGTACACCACAGAAATGGGCTGATCCTGTCTCCCAGCACTAGCAAGTGCAGATGACAGACCTTAAGGTGGGGGCTTCTCAGCCCCAGCTGCACATCAGCAGGGGACTTCTGAAAAAGCACTGATGCCCTGGCTCCTGCCCTGGAGATGTGGACTGAGTTGATCGCAGGGGTCCTCAAACTTTTTAAACAGGGGGCCAATTCACTGTCCCTCAGACCGCTGGAGGGTCGGACTATAGTTTAAAAAAAAAAAAAAAAACTATGAACAAATTCCTATGCACACTGCGCATATCTTATTTTGAAGTAAAAAAACAAAATGGGAACAAATACAATCAAACTGCCACTGGCCCGTGGGCCGCAGTTTGAGGACCGCTGATCTAGAGCCTGCCCAGCCACCACCCCTCATTAAAAAGCTCCTGGGAGATTTTAAGGTTCACTCAGAGTTGAGAATCATGCCTCTAAAGAGTACTTAGAAGAAATGGCTTTAAAGCTGGGGAAACTAGTGTTAAAGCTGGCTCCTCCTGCCTTCCAGCCGTCTCCCAGTGCAGGAATGAACACGCAGGGCCCTGCTGTGGCTTCTGCATTGGGGGAGGGGGTGGGGGGGGGTCCCTGGCCAATTTAATCACAGGCTTTCTTGGAGCCCCTCTGCTCAGGTGTTTTCTAAGGGAACAGGAGTCAACATAGAGTCCCACTGGGGCACAGAATGGGGAAAGATTCCAATTATCGACAAAAATCCAGGTAATCAATCACAAGGCCTAGGGTAGGGAGAGAGGGCAGGGTTGCTGTTTATTCCACACCCAGGAGGAAAGGGGAACACAATGGGGGTTTTTCCAGATCTCCACCATTTGCCCCATATTATCACCTCTGAAAGGCAGGGACGGAATATAAATGCTTCAGGCAGGGTGGTGGCATAGGAATTGCAGCAGAAACCTGGAAAAGAAACCCCTGGGTTCTCTTGCTGGGCCTACGCTGAGAAAATGCCTATAAGTAGGTCAGGAAGCCCTTTCCCCTTGTGCTTGAGAAACACGCAGTTGATCCCTCTAACAGCAACAACAACAAAAATACAGATGGTTGGGAACCAAGGCCCTCCCTCGCTTTTTTGGAACAGAGGACAGAGGATGCTGGGAAACAGGCATTTTCTCCCTGGTGGAAACTAAGAGTCAAACTGAGCTTTGCAAAGAGGCGACAAATTGCAAAGCTCCTGTGGTTCTTTTTATAACCAGCCATCTCTATAGCTGAAAAAAAAAAAAAAAAAAAAAAAATAGGTGCTATTTAATGATATTTGTTTTCTGCCCGAGTCTTTTTCAGTTTCCTCGTTTGGTGGGGAAACCTCAAAAACGTGAGATCACGCCGATGGGCAAAGTCCATTCTGCCATCCGCATCTGCATCTATCCGTTAAGACTTTGTGTTTCAGGGTCTTCTGGTTTAATTAAAATACATATTCCCATGCTTGTCCTTCTTCCCGTTGCTCAAATCAAAGGATGGTCTCAGTTGGAATAAAGGTACTCAGCTTTTAACTTCACCCTGACGGTTGGAAATCCTTGATAGACTTAAAGTTAATAAGGATTCTACCCAGGATATATTTATACATCAGCCAATCAAAGGGAACTGGACCTGGAACAAGCGCCAAATTAATGTTTATTTCCCATGAACTGTTAAGGGTGCGTTATACTGGCAATCCGAGGCAAAGAGTCCATGACTCATAACTTGGGTCCTGGTAACAAGAGGAGCCCTGCCTCCTGCCTGACTCGGTTCTGCTTATTGCAGGTTGCAGATCTGGGATGACAAGAACAAAGGAGCGAGGCAACAGATCTGGGGTGAGTCAGCCCCAACACCAAGAGCATTTGATTAGCTTGCCCATCAGGCAGTGTAATCAGCAGCTTATTTGGAGGCTTAAGAGGAGAATTTTGACTCTGATTTAGCCAGCTAAGCCGTGAACACACAGTACTCAGGAACATGACACAAGGACTCATAAAGATGAGTGACAGCCCTAGAATCCTGCCAGAAGGACATTTTCATAATGATCTTCATTTCGTTGCTCAAGACATGTAAAACTAGCCTTGGGACAAATAAAAAGAAATGAAAATTTTCAAAAATCTCATTTCGCCTATGGCAAGAAAAGAAAATGGGAAGATGGGCTATGAGATTCTGGAATTCTACCCGTGGGCCACTCCCTCCTGGGGGACCCCCAGGAAGAGCTTCCAAGGACCGTCAGTCCCATCCCCAGGTGATGGGCAGAGAGTCTGTTGGCTCATGATCTACCTCCGGCACAGATGCAAGCTCCTTTTCCCAGCGAGAACAAGGCTCTGTGAGGTCATAGGCTCTGGAGCTCTGAGATTCGGACTAAGAAATGACTCTGAATTCAAAAGCCAACCAGGTCAGCTGTTAGTGGAAGTGAGCAGTTACCCGTATTCATAAAACTGTCACCTTACAGAATTTGATGAAAGTTTGTAAACTTTTGTAAACAAAACAAAGTTTGCTTTTAGCTTCACACTTGCCCTCAAGCTTTTCCAAAGGCCTTAATTACAAGGACACCAGTAATAATCAAAGATGGTATGTAAGCTCAAAGAAACTCTGCTGAAAACGAGAGGCTTAAAAAGAAAGAAAGAAAGAAAATGGAAAAGAAATTGGCTTCCCCATTAAGACTGGAACCACATAACCACATAACCACATTGACATATCCCAACCCAAAGTAGAAAACATTTTTCCTGGGCTTATTCCTTACTGGCTTGCTTTTAACTTCACATTCTACCATGTTTCCCTCTTCAAACATTTAAAAGTCACCTGCTGTCTCACAGTTTTAACCAACCAACCAAAATAAATTCACAACCACACAACTAAAATACACTCACCGACTAAATAAATTGTTTTTATAACTTTCAAGTATTGTTTTAATATATCTTCCCTTCCAGGGTTGTGTCATGTGGGTACTGGTTTTTCACTGTTGCCTGTTACAAAGTATTAGAAACACAGCGACTTCAGCAACACAAATTTATTATCCCACAGTTCTGGAAGTCAAGGGTCCAAATGAGTCTCTCGAGGATGCAGGCAGGGCTCTGGAGCCCTGTTTCCCTGCCTTTACCAACGCCAAGGTTACCTCAGACCCACCCAGATAACCCAGAATACGTCTCTTTCTCTCTCAGGATTTTAACTTAAGCGAACTGCATCATACTTTTTGCCATGTCGGTTCTGATATTAGGATGTGGTTATCTGTTGGGGGCCGTCGCTCTACCCACCATATCTACTTATATACACATTTATTCCATGGTTAAAACTATATACTTATAGCAATTTTGTAGTTCATAGAATACCGTATTAAATATTTTCCATATTTCCATACAGTCATCATCATTCTTGTTTCTAAACCTCATAAAGTCCCAGCCTGTTGATAAAACCGTTATGAACGTATGCTAATGGGGTGGTAAGTATAACACAATGGGTAGTTCTTTTTTTTTTTCCTGCTAAAACTTCTTTGTAACATTTTATAAGAAAGTTATTTTATTCATTAAAAGGAGTAGAAAGGAAAACAAAAAGCAGTGTGAATACACGCTGACCCATGAGATCTGGGCCATTACCTCTCATCACAGTACCACAGCTGACGGGAGGAGGTTTGCGCAGACAAAGCTCTGAGGCGTTTCTGTGGGAAGCAGGCAGAGCAGACCAGAGCCTCATTCTGCACAAAACACAATCCCACTGTCTTTCAGCAGAACCAGAAATAATCACCCTATTGTCTAACATCAGAATGACCCGCAGAGCCACAATACATTAATAATACAGGCAAAAGTAGCCACGGCTCCCTCATTTGTATATTCCATAATCTGCAATTTGTCGACCTGTAAACTTTAAGGGTTACAGTTGGTGGATGTAAATTGCATAGGCTGCTGCCAAAAGCCAAGTGCTAGGATTACTTACCTCTTTATTTTTCCTATCTTATAAAAACACCCAAGAAGAAGCCCTTAAATTACACTAGAAAAACTCCAGAAGACCTGGGGCATGCGGGTGGGTAGAGAGGCGGAGACTAGAGCTGAGTGTGCTTGTCATAACCTACTCAGTCACATCACATAAAACAGGGCTCAGCAAACTTTATCTGCAAAGATCCTGATAGCAACTATTTTCAGCTTTGCTGGCCATTCAGTCTGTGTCTCCTGTATTCCACTGACTTGCAGCACCACCAAAGCAGCCACACGTAAGACGTGCCTAAAGGAACGGGCACAGCTGCACTGCAATGAAATGTGATTTACAAAAACAGGCCTTGGGCAGAGGTCACCCACCAGGCAACCCGTGGCATAGAAGGACGGTGTCTTTAAGTCTCCCCAAACTGCTTCGGCACCGTGTCTAATCTAATTTACCTCTTCACTCATCTCCAACAAGCCTTGGTGGAGATCCAGAGATACAGGGGTAGATTTCATTACTGGCCCCCATTCTTCACCCCTGGGAACAGTATCCACACCTTTTTTTCACATGACTTTGGAAGTCCTTCCCTAAAGGTGGGGAAGCCGCTGCCTCTTGACTTTGGGCTTTGCACTGTGACTTGCTCTGCTGAACATAACGAGACAAAATACCGTGCCGTCCCAATCCTGGAGTAAAGCAGACAGTGTCTCTGCCTATCCTCTTGGCTTATGCCCCCCAGGGGTGCAAGGAGCCGGACCACTTCCAGGACTGGTGGTCACAAGGGGATGAGAGGTACGTGGAGCAGAGGGACCCACAGCCTTACAATGAGGAGCTCAGGTGCTCACATGAGCCCAGGTGAAATCAGCCAGCCCTCACAGGACCTGCAGATTATCCTAGGGATAACCTGTTGTTCTGAAGCCACCGACTTCTGATAAGGTGTCCACAGCAAATCTGACACATGCATCAACCATAAAGCAAAGCATATCTCCTTCAAAGCTACCCAGTCCCCACAGAAAACCATCTCCTATGAAGTAATTCTCTGAAACAGTATATACACATATTTCATCTATGCATCTACTTTAAAACTTGCTTTACGACCAGGCGCGGTGGCTCATGCCTGTGATCCTAGCACTTTGGGAGGCCGAGGTGGGTGGACTGCTTGAGCTCAGGAGTTTGAGACCAGCCTAAGAATGAGACCCCATCTCTAAAAAAACCTTGGTTTAGTAATTCTAATTACTAATATATTTCCTCGGTATTTCCTCATTGGTGTGTACAGCTGCTTTTAACCACTGATCAAAACAGATACAGTATAGATCTCTCTATAGCAATATAGTTAACATATGCAATTTCCAAATTTTTCAATCACAGCGGTAGTCACTTTTAAACTACTTCTGCAAGTGTATAGTTTATCATCATTATAAAAGCAGTCTAGAACCATGTTGACTTTTATTTTTTACTTCCAGAAATTATTATTAGCAAGGGCATTAAATAAAATATTGTTTATAAAATAATTATGTGCCTGGAATATTCCTAGACCTTTTTCAGAATTAAAAAAAAAAAAAGAGCTTTTGAAAGAAGGGAAAAGAGACCTCAGGAAATTTCACCCCAAAATATGACTTCTTGATACAAAGAGTATTTTGATTAAAGGCCCGTAGAGGTCAACAGGTTTCAGAAAGGGCTTTCCCTCTTTCTTCATAAACAACCAGACTCCTCAGAAAGAATAACTGACTTCTCTTCCCCTTCAAGTTATCTCAATATATTGCAGGGAAGATGATCAAGATTGCAACCAGACCTGACCCAAATCATTTTAATCACAATACGTGTATGTCAGGTTCATTTCCAAAGAGAATCAATCATTCACAAGTCAATCTGTTTCCTCTCCTCTGTTCATTCTCCCATGTAGATATCTGGGAGATTCACCCTTCTTAGTAATCATTTTCCACAGACAGAATTACCTCTATTCCTCACTTCTCCTCTCCTTTAAAGGGAGACTATATAAATTTCTAGACACTGGGATACTGAGTAGTGACTCTGTGATTCTCCCCTTGCATACGGTAAATAAATCTCTTTCTCTTATTAATAATCTGTCTTATTGTGAGTTGATCTTTCAGCAAACCTTCCCGGGCTAGGGGAAGTTACCCCCTCACCCACACAGTCCGATGCTTCTGATATTACGGAGTCGTGAATTTGAACAATACTTCTAGTAAAATAAAACAAGTCTCAGTCCCTAATTCACAACCATATTTGTGCAAATTCTGGTCAGGGTCATGGTAGACCCAGGCCTTTCCAAGCACACTTCAATTACTTGCACCCATGTAAAGCAGATCCATGTGCTCCAAAAATAATCTCCCATTCAATGATACTACCACGTCACACTCGCCAGTGCTCATCTGTCTGTCCATAAAATACGCATAAAGCTAAGTCACAAAATTTCAGGTGGTTTTAGTCCAAAAACTTGTCACTAAGTGGATGATTTAAACGTGAAAGGCATTTTCCAATGCAAACCTTCCAATGCCTATTTCATCCATAACGAATAAGAAATATATAATATGTATATTAATAAGTTCATTAATAAAATATTTACTTTCAATTATTAATAACAAAAAAAAAGCCCATTTGCATTGATGCTGATAGTGAGCATCATGAGATTTTAAGTTGGTGAAAACTCATGTAGCCTCAGGTATCCGGCAGCTGGACCAGGATGAGCTGGTCTCTGTTGGCCTCGCTCAGTGGGGCTGGTTTGGTCCAGGCTCACTTCTGCTCCCTGCGGCCTCTCATCCTCCAGCAGGTTAGTCAGGGCTTCTTTCTGAGGCAGCTGAAGTTCCAAAACAACAAGCAGGAGTGGGAGCTGTGAGCCCTCTTAATGCCTCAGCTCAGATCTCCCGTAAAGTCACTTGTGTGGTCAGAGGAAGTTGCAAAGCCACTAGATCCACAGGGCTGGAGAAACAGACCCCTGACTGAAGGTCAGGTTACACATGCCACCAGGATGGTAAATGTATGGCTATTCTTTACAAATGCTACATATGTCCTAATAGTCACATTGTTCTATTGTTTCTACATAAAGGGACATTGTAGTTTTTTATGACTTGGTCTCTTTGCAGGGAGTTTTTGGAGGGTGAGAGGGAAAGTGATCTTGAATGAAGGAAAATGGATCCAGACACCGGTCACTGGCTACTCTTCACTTGGGGCTATATAGGGTAGGTATCCTTCCAGGCCAAGGGCACTAGGGTCTAAGCTCTGCAGGCAGAAAGACTTGTCACCATTAGATCCCCAGGCACAGAGGACAGCTTGGTCCACAGTAGACAAGCAATCAAGATCAGTAAAATGAGAAGAACAGCTATCTCCCTCGTGTTCTGACTGAAAATTTCAGAATAATTCTACAGTAGAAGATGAGAAGACCCTGACCCTGACATTCAAGATTATACTAACCATAAGTGTGGGCCACCACAAGTCAGCTGTTCATAAGTCAGGGGCTGCCCGTACTTACGATTAGAGCAATGACTTGCTGATATATACACACATCAGTCTCCCAAAACATCAGTAACAGCTTCTTGTGACTCAAATCAAAGGAAAGCATAATTCCAAGTAAACAAACACGCTCTTTGTGAACTTGACGGGAATGTGAATTGCAAGCAAGAAATAGCAAAACACATACTCCTCCTCTGAACTGAAAATCTCAGATGCACAATAAATGGTTTTGAAGAGATACACAGTAAATGTTTCTGTTGAAAGTTGGAGCCAGGAGACCCTGGCCGTTTTCTGCTCCCCCAGTGCCCGCCCACAACCCACCTTGTTTACTGTGAGGAAGCTGAGGCCCTGGAGTGGGGTGACTAACGTCGCCTGGCTACATAGGGGCAGAGATGGCCCGTGGATTCAAGAGTTAAGACGATGAGCTCTAAGCTCTTTCCACTACACCCAGCTGACGGTGTTCAGCCTTACATGCGGCATAAACAAGCTTTTGAATATAAGCAACTATAAATAGCAATTAGTCAGAGTCTCGCATTAGATATGTTGACATCATCAGAAGGCAATTCTGTTCGTTACAAGATGCTCGCTCCCGTCACTGCCTTCTTCACTTCCACCAGCACCAGCATGAGTCCGCCAGACTGCATTCTTCCGGGATCTTCCTACAATCTGAGGTTCATACCATGTCCCCCGCCCCCTTCCACTAGTATTCGCTCACTGAACTAACACTCACATGCCCTTGCTTTCCTCAGCCATATTTGTCAGGGAAGGGAGCACAGTTCTTCTAATCCTCTTATACATCCCACAGTGCTAAGCAGGTCCCTGACATACACATTTTGGTTAAGCGTAAGTTAATATTTATTCAGTGGTTTCTAGGGGCTGGGCAAAGAGCTGGGCATTTTACATGCATTGTTTCATCTAATTCATCCCAAACCTCTATAAATAGGTAGGGTTATTTATTCTCTGCCTATGCATAAAGAAACTGTGGTGTGGACAGGCCAAGTGACTTGCTCACAGTTATACAAATAGGAAAAGTGTTGGTACCGAGAGTCCACCCCAGGACTACTTGACTCTAAAGCCTGTGCTTTCTAACTCCTGGTTGTTCCCAACCAAGACCTGCTGGATTTACAGTCGGGATGAGGAAAATGCATTTTGGAAAGTGTTCCAGGTGATTCAGATGCGTAGTTAAGCTTGGGGTCACTGTCTTGCACTCTGAAAACCTACTCTGAGTGTTTAATCTTACTTCTGTTTTTTTTAATTTTTTGAGACAGAGTCTCACTTTGTCACCCTTGGTAGAGTACAATGGCATCACAGCTCACAGCAACCTCAAATTCTTGGGCTCAAGCGATTCTTTGTTTCGGCCTCCCAAGTAGCTGGAGCTATAGGTGCCTACCAATTTTTAGAGACGGGGTCTCACTCTTGTTGAGGCTGGTCCGGAACCACTGAGCTCAGGCAATCCACATACCTAGGCCTCCCAGAGTGCTAGGATTACAGGCACGAGCCACCGTGCCTAGCCCTGCTTCTATATTTTTACAGACCGAAGGGTGGTGTGACTGGAGCCTAATCCAAGCCTACCTCTCCCAGAGACACAGGCCACACGCATTGCAGGGAGCGCTGTCTTCTCTCCTGCACACAAACCTCAACCCTTTCCACCATCTCTGGACACTGCTGGGAGCCAGAGGGTACCATGTGATTATTCCAGGAGCAGAAAGAGAATTTATGAAGAAGGACATCTTGGTGGCACAGCCTGGGAAGGAGTGGACCTCATCAGGTTAATAGTGGAAATCTCACTATGAACTATGCCCTCTTGCTTTGGGCCTGGCTTTTTTTGATAGGTTACCCATACATACCACATATCCACCAATGACAGACTTGGCTAGACAGTCTCACATCATTTTCCCAAAGTTCACAATAGGCACCACAGTTCTCAGTTCTATGCACCTAAATTGTTCATCTCGCCTCCCCACTCCCAAGCATGCTTTTAGCTGGCCTTGAGCAGAGCTAGTCCCCCCCTCCTTCAACAAAAGATTCCTTGGAATTGAGTATGAACTATCTGTAAAGGAAGAATTCAGCTTCTTGGGAATGCAACAAAACAATATCTAGCATTGGACTGAGACTCCCAGGAGGTCACAACCATGACCTTCCAACTCTATCCCCAAGTCTGACCTTGGTCAGGCATCTCCTGCTTCAATTACTATGCCCCCTCCCCCGATGCCAGTTCACTCCTTTTGGCTCTGCCAACAGACAGGGACTCCTGTCTCCCTAAGATAACTGAGGTAAAGTCCTAAAGCTATTACTAAATTCTAAAAGGAAATAAACACAGACTTTGCAGGAAGTTAAAAAAATAAATAAATAAAGCATAGGTGTTCCTACCCTGTCAGTCAGGTTCACCACTTCACTTCAGGCTACCCACTATGGGGGATGTCCACCCACCCTCCCCATGGGCACGTTGCCTCTGGTCCCCTCTCCTGGCTCCCAGTCACCTCCACCTGCAGGACCCCGTCTCCCAGGAGCTTCCAACTGGAGGTATCTCTGGGCCAGACAGAGATGAAGACCCCTGCCTCCATCACATGCAGAACAGAAGCCACCATGTGGTGAAGGGACGAGGGATTAAATTGCAGCTAAGGGGACCAGGGAGTGACAGAAGGATTTTTTTTTTTTTTCAAAGCTAAATTTAAGTTAGTTCCTCAATTCTTTCCTTCACTCAAGTATTTTGTTATTTCAAAGAACATTCAGTATCTTGAAGACTAAATCTAAAACTAGAAACCAAGTGTCCCTGTTTCCTAAGCCAGCATTCTTGCCTTTCAAAGAGTGAAGCAATAAAGCAATTCCTGCCCCCGTTTTCTCTTCTTACACACATGGTGGAAATCCACAAAGCTGAGAGGAGTTTATCCTCTGCTAAGAGATCTGAATTTGTCCTAGACTGGTCATCTTCACAACGTCCACTCTTGTAACTTAGAATCCTAAAGAATACAGACCCAGCCAGACGAGATTCATCACTGCATAACTGAATGTTTACTTTAGTTGTTCTAATTAGCCAAAAAGTGTGTGTGTGTGGGGGGGGGTTTACATTTAAGTCTTCCTTAGAAACCAGCTGAACCTCAATTTGTCATTTATACCATCTTCTAGGATCCTTATTAGAAATATAAGTGTGAAAAGCAATTGCAGAAAGAAAAAAGAAATCAGTGGTCATGCACTACCATTATCCTCATACATGAATCTGCATCTGGATATTAAAATCGTGTTTAAAAACTATAAAAGGAGAATGCATACTTTGATAGTCATTATACCCTAGCTGCCCATCACTATAATACACCATTAGAACCATCCTTAGGTACCTTAGCTCTTATGCTACCTGTTAATTAATTGCCAAACACTCTTCTTCAATGTCTGTCAATATACTTGCAAAAGAAACTGCAGACTGCTGCAGAAATCCTGTAAATGTCAAACATTTTTAGTACTTTTCTTTTTAAGAGGGCATTCCCACATCAAAATTAGATGATGCTACAATTTAATTTGTATCAAGTGGGCAGATACCCAGACAGTCCCAAAGCTGTCACATACCACACCACATCTGAAACATCTCATGAATAAAGGTCCCTTGCCTCCTAATGAACACCAGGGATGCCCTGCTTTGAGACTTTAAGTCACTGCAGGTTTTTTTTTTCTTTTTTTTTTTTTAATATTCTACTGCTGGCTTTTAAAAAGGTGACAAAATCAGAAATGACAGACCCCGGAAAACTTCACCGATTCTAAAATAGCCACCGCAAATGGTACCAGAGTCATCTATTTTTCCTGATAAGTCTGGGGACAAATCTTTGGGGTTTTAAAAGCCCAGAAATCAAGTCACATGGGAATAAGGAGGAGGCTGTCACAGTTAGCAAAGAATGTGGTGACCAATTGTTCCTGCAGCCCCAGGAGTATAAGTCAATTATAAATAATAAATCTGGATACTTGAAATTTAGAGGGGGGAAACGGTTGCTAACTGCATTAACTGCATTATTGTTGTTGTTCTTGTTTTTGAGACAGAGTCTCACTATGTAGAGTGCTATGGCATCACAGTAGAGTGCTGTAACATCACAGCTCTCAGCAACCTCCAACTCTTGGCTGAAGCGATTCTCTTGCCTCAGCCTCCCAAGTAGCTGCGACTTCAGGTGCCTACCACAACACCCATTTATTTTTTTGTTGCAGTTGACACTGTTGTTTAGCTGGCCAGGGCTGGGTTCAAACCCACCAGCCTTGGTGCATGTGGCTGGCGCCGTAACCACTGTGCTACAGGGGCTGAGCCCCTTAACTTCGGTTGAATTCAACCTCCCTTTTGATAGCGAGATAAATACAAACAGACTTGCTCACTCAAAGTTATCTTTTCTTCCAATAGCTCAGGAATTCTAAAAGCCACCTCATCCTTCTTTTAACAGTAGAGTGTTTGAGCTCTGGAAATGATCAAGAATCTTAAATAGGAACGAGAACTTTACTCAACCATGTCCAAGGTAAACCTTTTCCAAGAAACGTGTCTTGGCTGGTGGTTCTCAAACAGTGCATCACCTGGAGAGCTTGGCAAACACAGATTGCTGGCCCCACCCCCTGACATGCTGCCTCAGTGGATCTGAGGTGCATTTCTAGCAAGCTCCTGGATGATACTCAAGTTGCAGTGGGATGCCCTTCCATGGAAATGCAGGAGGGAGTAGAGCTGGAAAAACTAGCACTCACCAAGCACCGGGCACTAGGAAGGTCCTTCACCATCACCCTCCCATTTCACCCTCAGTGCAAATGGTGAAGCATCACCTGTTGAAAGGTGACAAAGCTCAGGTCTAGGGAGGTTGTGGTATTTGTCAGCCAGTGAAAAGGCAAGAGATAATCCCAGGGCACCACACCTTCACCCACAGGAGAATCCCTTGAGCTCAAGTGTTCAAGACCAACCTGAGCAAGAAAGAGATCCTACCTCTACAAAAAGTAGAAACAAGGCATTGTGGCAGGCACCTGTAGTCCCAGTTGCTTGGGAGGCTGAGGCAGGAGGATCACTTGAACCCAGGAGCCTGAGGATGCTGTGAGCTAAGCTGATGCCACAACACTCTAGCCTGGGCAACACAGTGAGACGCTGTCAAAAAGAAAAAGAAAAAAAAAAAGGAAGGAAGGCAAACATCATAAAATGACTTGTATTGATAACGGACTGAGCTATGTTATGACTTGTGAACTTGCTAATGAAACATTCTCACCGGAGGCCTCCAGGCCTTCAGACACAATCTGCACATTTTTCATCTCAAGAGCTAATTTCTATCTCTAAACTATTTTTTGAAATTTCCCAAATCCCCTTTAATTTTTGGCCCACTCCTTTCCTGTACCCTCTCAACAATCTTCCCAAACCCTCCTTTCTCCACACGCCTCCTTTCTGCTCACGGAGCACCCAACAATGGCTTGCCCTGTCTGACCCAGGATGTAACTCAGCACCTGCGGTAGAAACGGCTCGTGCCCACGGCTTCTACTTTTCAAGGCTTCTGTCACTGATGACCCAGACATCTGTGTTGTGTTTACGGGCCTCAAAGTTATATGTTTTTAGTGTAACCTCCAAAAATATAGAGTTCCGGTGCAATCCACATGACAGCACTGAATACGGGCTGTGTGTCGATGATAATGACCCACGGGAACTCTATATCAGGGAGTCCCTTACACCATACAAGAAAGCAACTCCAAGATCTGTTTCCATGACAACAGCAACATCACACGGAAAAAAGAATAAGCAGAGTACAAAAAGGCTTTTTAGAAATTGTTCCCAAAACAATTGCACCCAGTTTAGGAGGCTAAAAATTTTCTGGGTGTTAGATTTGGGGTTAAAAACCTTTTTTTTTAATGTATTCTCTAATGATGTAACTATTTTTAAATGTCTAATAGGAACTGATTCAGAACACTATAAATACCATCCATCTGCCAAATTTCAGGAGGTCTAAAATTAGGTTACCAGGTTCATCAATTTCCCTTAGAAGATTCTCATAAAAATAGAACAAACCTTTCTGGTAGCATTAACAGTAAAATGCTTATAATTCAAATGCTGTGGTGAATAAACTGTATGTATTTAAAAGCTAAAAAAAAAAAAAGTACTAAGAAACTCAAAAATACATACTTTTTTTTTCCTGAATAAAATTAAAATGGGAAATATGAAATGGGAGTTTCTTAGGAGGCATTTCAAACAATTTACACAGCCACATTCCAAAAATAACTCCCAGAAGTATGTATTAGAAACAAATCAGACACTGTCAACAAATGAGAGGACACACCACATTTCCCTTTTCGGCCATGCTCACGCTCAGTCTCTGCTAAGGTTTGCTTTTCGCTCATACACAAGATAAAAATAAAATGAGACGCTGAACAACTCAGGTAGCCTTCTCCTCGCCTCGTATTTTTTCCTACTACGATTTTTCCTCCATTGGCCATCAAAGAAGAAAAAGGCCTCTTACTAAAAATATCCCGGAACAGCAGTCGGCTTCGGGACTATTTTTCTCTCAGCCGCCGGGAGGTAAGGTTATTTCACCTACATGTGTACCAAGTTATTTTTATAACTAGCCTTGTTCTTCCTTGGCTTTTCTATTTCAATAAACAAAAGGGGACCTGGAAGCCCAGTGCACATACATCTACTCTGAGCATCCTGGCTGTTCTATGGTCCAAACCAGGCTCATCGACACAGAATGGACCTTTTCCCCATAAACTGGATGCATAAAGCGCTCCACAAAACAGTCTGAAGACATTTTCAGCCTGGTTACCAGCATAGAAGTCGGACATCTCAACTAGACGGCACTCTCACCAAGAACTACTTATGATTCTTCATTCTCCTTGACCGCCTGTTATGTAAAAGGCCACAACTGGCTGGTTCAGACAACCTGTTAGCATGGCATTGGTGTCACTAAAGTCAAAACAGAAATTCTAATGTCAAAGTTAATTCACGAAGCATGTCACCGATCTCCATTTATTTACTCGCTAATTCAGTAAATACTGAAGCTCGGCTACATGCCAAACCCCATATTAAGGACTGAGGACAGGGAGAGAGAAGGGAGGTTTTGCCCTTCACGGGGCATAGAGTACAGACAGGGGTGGAGAAGGAGTCACAGCACAATACCCTAAGAGTCTTCAAAGGGGGACACACAGGGAGGAAGGGGGGAGCAAGTGAATTGGAGGCAGGGATGGAGGGTAGAAAGGGGGCCATGGGGGGTTGAGGGGAGGAAGAAGATGGGGAAATCTCCTAGAGAAGAAATACCAGAACTGATTTTCGAAAGAAAAATGAGAGTTAGTCAGGTGGAATGGCAGAAGGGTATTCCAGAAAGAAAACCCAATGTCCTTCCTGGCCTTACTTTAAACTTCAGTGTACGGAAACTACCGCTGCTCCTTGGGCACAGATGGAGACTAGTACAGATGGGGAGTAGCCCAGATCCACACTAGTGCTCTCTGTCAGACACCTTGGGGCTCCCTGTGCCAGAGTCGTCTTCTGTTGTTAGAAACATCTACTTGATGGAGGTTCTTTTCGAGGTTTGCTTGAAGCTCCTCCTTCTTACAATGCTTAGGCACTGGGTCTGGGTCAGCCTGTGGAGTTTCAAAGGCAAGTATACCTTTCTCCTAAGAAAGCGGCTCTTTGAACTATAACTAATTCCTTTTTTCATGCTGAATATCCCTGGCTCATTTGGGGGGCCTCTATGAAATGGCGTACCCAATCCCTCATCCTCCCAGGTGTCCCTGGTCATGCCAGTTTTTCAATACCTCCTTCCAATGTGCTGCCAGGACTGTACGCTGCCCTGCAGATGGGTCTGGTACCCAGGAGAAGCATGCCCTCCCTCAGCCTTGGGGAGGCTCCGACGCTTCTCAGGGTAACCAGAGGTGCTTTGATAAAATGTGGTGTTTTTTGTTTGTTTGTTTGTTTTTGGCCGGGGGTGGGTTTGAACCTGCCACCTCCAGCATATGGGCCCGGCACCTCACTCCTTTGAGCCACAAGCACTGCCCTGAACTGTGAGCTTATTAATGTACCTGTTTTGTTTCAATCAACCCTTATATCTATTACCAGGAACTAGGGCGGCGCCTGTGGCTCAGTGAGTAGGGTGCCAGTCCCATATGCCGGAGGTGGCGGGTTCAAACCCAATCCCGGCCAAAAACCACGGAAAAAAAAAAAAAAGAATTGGTATCTATTACCAGGAACTATTCTATAATAAGAATATCGATGTAAGAATCTTATATAAGAAGAACATTACACGAAACGCAATTATTATTAAATCTCAAAACATTTCATGATTTAAGCAAAACACTTCACAATCACCTAACAAAAAGAACCAACAGTGTCTGAAGACAAAGAGAAAAGGCATGTTAAAAAAAAAACATCACTGTGTCCTTTTTCTACCACCAACAGATCACGAAATTCCATTAACTCAGTATCTCAAAGCACATCGTGACATCATGTGAGTAACAGATGATGTTGCTACTGAGATGAAGTCACAGCAATAGTAGTTACTAAAAAGGACCCACAGACTCTCTCACCCACAGCGAAGGCAGCACGAACCTAGGAAAGACAGTTCCCCACCAACTTTAACACTGAGTTCACTGCCAGGTGCCCATCTGGTACTCATTCCCGCCTCATTCTCTTCTTTATGCCTCATTCTCTTCTTTATTTCTAAATTACCTTAATTGCGTTCTAGGTGAAAATATGCCCAGCTGAAGCAAGTAAAAACCCCACTTAAAGCAAAAACCTTGTATTTTCTAAGTAAGAACGGTTATGTGATACAATTCTAGCCAACAGGAAGTAAACGGGAATTGTTGGATTGGGCTTCTGGAGCAGACTGGACAGGAGCCCCTGATTTGGCCTTCACCTTGGGCTCTCCTGCTGCTCGGGACATGGACAGACATGCGTGGAGCAGCCATCTGACACCCACCCCGGGTGTAACTTTTACGATAAAGCTTAATTTATAAAATCAATGTATGAACTTCAATTGATAAAGTTTAATTTACAAATTAGGCACAGTAAGAGATTAACAACAATAACAAATAGTAAACAATTAAACAACACATTGTAATAAAAGTTATATGAATGTAGTCTCTCTCAAAATACCTTATGGTACTGTCCTAGCAAGATTAAATCCAAAAGGAAAATCTAAGTTAAATCATCTTAAAAATCAATTATCAAGTGATTTTAATCTTCCAGATTCACTTCTCCCCCACATGAATTCTGCCATAATTACAATCATAGTAACAACTTTTATCAAGCATTTGCACCTTGCATCTATAAGCATTTTTCTGTGTCTTTATAATCCTCATTCTTAACGGCTGTACATATTATTGTATCACACTGATGTATAACAATTTTCTTAACAACTCCCTACTGCTCACCAAGAGTATTAGTAGAAGAAAAGTGATGGCTGTAGAGGGAAATCTGAGATAGAAGACGCTGCTCCTGAGCCAATATAAGCTCATCATTTTCAACGTTAAGATCCTATGAAATATAAATATTCTCAAGATCTTAAATTCAATTTCTCTCTCACTGATCCAGAACAGGTGACATTCAGAATCTGGTGGTTCATTAAGTAGTCTCACTAAACGAGGTTGGGCAACGACATTTTATTTTAAAATTAAATTTATAGACCACATAGTGTAAATATTAAGATTGTAAAGAACATACTCTTCTACTTGGAAGATGTCCACCACATATAGGTCTCAGGTTGCACTGCTGTGGCCAGTTTGTTAGGACTTGATAAGGTATCACAGTCACAGAAAGGGAAAAATCTCTACTGATGATGTCAGGACATTTTCTTTTTGTTTTATTGTTGGAAGTAAACAAACAAAAAGACCCTATAAGATTTTTCATCTGTTTTGTAAAAGTAATTTCCATTCATTCAACTAGCCAACAAGTACCTATTGAGTATATGCTGTGTGCCAGGCCCTGTTTTAGTAAGTGCCTGGCACAGGTACAAGGAAGATAATGTCCCTGGAACTAATGGTGCCTTCATGCTGGTAGAAAGATAGAAAGTAATCAAAACACAAATAAATAATATGGTTTCAGATGGTGATATAATGCTACAAGTGCATAAATGAGGATAAACAAATAGAAAATAATGAGAGGGTGTGGTCTAAAAGGCCTCTCTAAAGAGGGGGTCATCTCACCAGAGTCCTGAGTCATGTAAATGGGCATTTGAAGACCTAGAAATTTCCATGCAGAAAAATGTCCCAGTACGACAGCCCTAAGGTGCAAATGAGCTTGGCATGATGTGGTCAATGAGGCAGGCAGGAGCCAGGTCACCACCATGACTGGCCTTGCTGACCAGGGTAAAAAGCATGTATTTCATTCTGATGGTTGGGGACGGGCAGGACTAACACGGTGATTAGATCTGCCTGATGCATGCAAAACACCATGCTGGCTGCTGTGGAGGATAAACTTCAAGAATAAGACCGGAAACCGAGAGCCAAGTTAGGAGACTATTTGGCAAGCTGTGTATTGCTCAGAGGCTATTTTGTCAGGCTCCCCCATTGTTTGGCTCTGGGATCAACAGTAGTTTACTATGTGAGAACATGATCTGACCCAAGCATACGTCTCCAAACCGACAGTGGGCCCAGGGACCAGCAGACAAGGTCTGTCTTACTTACGTAAGCAATGTCTTTGCGAATGTGAAATCTAACGCCGTTCTTCCCCACTTCTAGTTCTATACATACCTCAAGTGATTCTAAGTTACCGATTCTTAACAGGGAAAAAACGGATTAAAATGAATTACCTTAATCCCAGCACATCATTCAAACTTCGCAAATGCAAAAGAGAGCAGCCCTGCCTTTCTAATTTTAAGATCTGCAGTATGAACTCCTCTTCTTTCTCAAGCTTCCCTCGTCTTTGGTGATTAATTTTAGTAACTAGAGAACGGCCTGTTTAAGAACAAATGAGTCATGATACGGCTTAATATCCAGAAACCCAAAATTGCCCTCCTTCACAAAGAATGTGGTGAAATTCTCGTGCTTTATTTCTATTCCGTGTTCATTCTACGATGCTTCCCCATCTTGAGAAAGACATGGAGAGACAGGCTGGGGACTTAAAACTACAGAGAGGAAGCAGAAAGCTTTCTGAAGAAAAACACCTCTCCTGTGGTAAAACGGTTATAATCTGTGTTTCAAAATCATATATATGCAATTTCTATGGGTAGGAATAGGAACCTCTGTGACTTTCACATAGATTATATATTCTGCAAAGGTAGGCATGTCTATCATATATGCACCCAGAGAAGCAGTGATCAAATGGAAGAGAAATCCAAGACTACTGACTCTTTAACTCTTGGCTCTCTGTATCAGGCTCCCCTTGAATTGTGATTTGTTATGAGCCTCTCCAAATCAGGTATGTAATTGGCAATCATCCTAAAGAAGATCCATCTGACAAAATAAGTATTGCCCTTCCATAGGTTGTTTTTCCTATCTGCATTTAACCAAAAAATGTTTACCAGGTTAAAAAATTCTGGTCACACAGCAAGCATAGTTCAATGAGCATCTTGCATGATTCAGTTAGGCTTCAACTTCAGGCACTGAAAAGTCTCGACAGGAAAAGGAAAAATAAAAAAAGACATCCTAAAGATAGTAGCTTCCAATCAGGAAATAGCTGGTATTAATTCTGAAAGAATCCCCTGAAATATTTTACTGATACTCTGCTCAAACCGAAGAAATTATTTTGGTTTTATTTTGGGATCAGAGACCTCATTTTTTTCACTCATTCACTCTTTCAAAAAACATTAATGATTATCCTCTATGAGTAAGAGATAATACGAGGCATTGGGGATACAGAGATGAGTAAGATTAGGGGGAAAGAAAGTGTGATAATATAACCAAAACAAATCTTCCTGTGGTAAACCACTGCATTAACGGCCCAGTGACTCACCCCTCCAGTACCCACTCCCTTTGTTTATGCATTAACTTGACTGGGCCACAGGGTGCCCAGACATTTGGTCAAACACTATTCTAGGTGTTTCTATGAGGGTGTCTTTTTTATGATGACTAGATTTAGATAGGGAGGCTGAGTAAAGCAGACTGTCTTCCATAATGAGGCAGGCCTCGTCCAGTCAGCTGAAGGTCTGATCAGAGCACAAAGGCTGACCCTCCCCTACATAACAGAGAATTCTTCCAGACTGAGGGCCTTTATATTTGGGCATCCACTTTTCCCTGCTTTTGGACTCAATCTGAAAACATCAGTTCCTCCTGAGTCTGGCACTTGCCAGCCTTCTCCCTTCAACTGGCACTGCCATTATCATCTTTTCTGGTTCTCAGGCCTTCAAAATCAGGCTGGAACCTTGCCTTTGGCTTTCCTGGGCCGGCAGCTTGCCACGTCACCCTGTAAATCTTGGGGCTTGTCATCCTCCATACTGCATGAGTCAGTTCTTTCTATTGGATCTCTTCAGAGAGAGACACACACACACCCTATTGGTTCTGTTTCTCTGGAGAACCCTGACCAGTGAACCTTCACTGAGACTCTGGCGTCTGGCCCATGGGATACCGAGGGAAGCTTGTTAAGGGTGTACACACCTGGCTTCTTGCAGAATTGCCACTACCATGTAAGAAACCCATGCCTCCCCTCTGGAGAGGTCAACACAGAGCAGAAAGAAAGCCTGTCCCCTGGAAATGTTAAGCAAGAAAGTGTATAATCAGACTTTAAAAAAAGAAAGAAAGAAAGAAACCAGAGTACCACTTTCTGGCAACATGAAGGATGGCCTAGAGGAGGGATAGTCTGGAGTCAGTAAGACCAACTTGTAGGATGATGAGGCCTCATCAAGATGGCGGTTATGACGATGAAGAGGTGAGATACCGGAAGTAGAAACCACAGAACATGGAAATCTATCCAGTGAGCGGTGCCTGTGGCTCAAGGAGTGGGGCACCAGCCCCATATACCGGAGGTGGTGGGTTCAAACCCAGCCCCGGCCAAAAACTGGAAATCTATCAAGTGTGGGAGACAAAAGAGATGGAGACAGCCAAGAAAATCTGGAGGCTTCTGGCTTTGGAGCCGGTAAAGAGGGCAGCCTAAGGTATGCCAGCATGGACCAGGCAGCCAGGCCTGAGACTGGCTGGGACTGTGGAGAGGATGCATGAGAACAGGCTAGAGTGCAGAGAGAGAGAGAGAGAGAGAGAGAGAGCGAGAGCGAGCGAGAGCAGAGTGACACCCTTGTCCAGAGGCACAGCACTCTTCCCACGTGAAGAATATAATCCAGGAACCCTCTACACAGTGAGAACAACTCTGATGCCCAGTGGCAATGCTGTCGTGACGACAAAGACATTCTTCTAAGAACCTGGCTTTTTCTTGGCTTATCATTCTCAAAAGTATGCTCTGGCCATGCGCTGGACTCTAACAAACAGTATGGGAAATGAGTGACAGAAGGATGAGAACCACTGACTTCGCCTCTGTCCATCCCACTCCTGCTGGCACTGGCCTCGAAGTCTGAAGGTGTTTGATCCCAGCTCCCAGCACAACAGAAAGCAAAGAACTGTGAAGCAGGAGCCCTCATATACATGCATACATGCGACTCCTCTCTGAGCCACCGTCAAAGGCTGAAACAGAATTCCCAGTCAGTGGGTTTATTTGATTGTTATGCTTGGTTCTGGCCTCTGATCCCATTGTAAATAAACAAACGCCATGGGCACAGAGCTAGCTAGCACATGCACTGTAAGCCTTTCCTCATCCCAGGAAGCTCGCTGCTCTTTCCTAAATCTCCTACTGGAAATTATTAAGCAGTAAAAACAGAAAACAGAGCCAAGGAGAGGAAGGTACCAGCTAACAGAATGGGACTTTGAGTTCCGCTTCTAAAAAAAAAGTGACTCACAAGAATCCAGGAACAATCCTCAGGGATGAGTCTAAAAGCTCCCTGGGCTGGCTTTCAGCTCAGGGTGTAGACACTTGAAACAAATCTTTCCAGAAACCCAATGTCCTGAAAAGTCGCTCTATGCCATCTTCAGAAGAGCCCGATCCAAGTACCCAAACAGCTCCAGGCTCCCTCAGGACCCCTCGGCCCTGCTGGCTCCGTCTTCCCCAGCACACAGTGCTGGCCTCCCCTGTGCATGTTTCTACTGCTAATATCTCAGGATTACATCCTCCACAATTTCTCTTGCCATCTTCAGATTTCTCACAGTCATAATGACTCCAGACTCTACCCAGAAAAACAGAGCCTTTGCTGATGGGAAATCTGCCCCCAAACTGGTACCCAGGGAAGAGGACAGGTTTGGAAGCTGAGAGACCCAGTACGAAGTTTCTGTCTCCACTTACCACTGGACTCCACAAACTCACTTCATCACTTCTAAGCTTCAATTTTCACATTTGTACAGTGGGAATACAATTTATTTCCAATGCTTTTACAAATATGTTATCCACTGACATAATTATTTGAACAACTTTTTATTCATACATAAGATCTCCCAGTAAGGACAAGCTGAAGACAGTGACCATGTTTTTTTAACCTTTGCGTCCCATCTCATCTGGCACAAAATAAATGCTCAAACTCATAACAGATGCTAAATATACATCCAGTAATATAAAGATGCCATGACTTGTGACCTGGATCTTCCAGCTGAGTTGCCAGTGATTTGAGCTCCTGCAATAGGCTCCCAAGACAATTACCCAAAAACAGTTCTCAGACACAGGTAAATCGGTTGTATGTATATCATGAACTGTCTGAGTCACTTGGATGGGTCAGGAAAAATAGACAAGAAATCCATACTCATTGTTGATTGCAACCAGTCAAAACCTACTGCCTAGATCCATTATTTTTTTAATCTAAAGTCCAAATACTTCCTAGTTAAGACAACGGTTTCAAACAGCGACTGTGGAGAGCAGGAAGCCCATCAGGTGTGCTTTGCGCCTTGCCCCCAGGTGGCTTCACAATGATACTGATGAAACACCTGCTCCCAGGCGTCAGGAAAGTTCAGAAAAAGCCCCAAGCATGCCTGAAAATATTTAAATAATTCAAGAGCAGATAAACATGAGGTATAACTGGCAATCAAATTAGGTTATCACTCTGATAATCCATTCTCTTTGGTTCAACAAATATTTTTTGAGCATCTGATTTGTGCCAGATGCTGTGCACTCAGTTTTCAAAGAGAAAAGACACCGGACCTTCCCGCAGAGGGTCTTCCCTGGCGGAATCACGTGTTAAGTGTTTGATCACTAACCAGCGCTATAATTTATTTTCTAAAAAACAAACTTGTCAGGTGCAAGGGTGCACACCTGTAGTCCCAGCTACTTACTCCTAATCTCCAAAAAAAAAAAAATTAAAAAACAAGCACATTAACTTAAACGGCCCAAGAAGCTACACAGTGATTCAAACACTCTCTATGTGCAGCATTCACACACACACAGTCCCTTTCAGACCTGATGCCAGAGATGGTTTATAAGTTTCATAACAAAAGCATTCTTTCTTATTTTTCATCTTACCTCCTTTTTGACCAAAAACAGTACTACCCATCTAAAAGAACCCCTTATTCTGAGCGGGTTTTACTGGACTTTTGGCTGTCTTCCCGAACAATTTCACTGCACTCTCAAAGGCGGACAACTGGCCAAGAATGAAGACTTTCAGAAGAATCTGCTTACTGGCCTTATAGGCCACTGCAAAAGTAGAGTTCTGAAATATGTCCTAGCAGTGGCAACTTAAACCAGTGGATTAAATTGAAGAGAGGGCGACTGCCTTGAGAACCGGCCTTCTGGCCACTGGTTAATAATCTCAGCACTTTGTTTCTGCAGTTACACCATGCATTTCTTCTCAGATAATCAAGTACAGAACACAAAGTAATACACAACCCTGTCTCTTCTCCCTGGGCCACACATGGTAGGCGGAGAGAATGGACATTCCACCACCCCACTGCCTCCTTCCACTCACTAGAACTGTGGATGCGGATATAAGCCTTTGAGGCTATTTTTAATTCCTGGCTAAATTAATTTGGCTCAAATGCAGCAGGAGTCCCTTCCCTTGTAGGAAATACTTCTGTTACTGTGAATCTGGTACATAAAATAATCCACCCACTGAAGAGCAGAATTAGCAGCAGAGTTTTTTGGTTGGGTTTGTTTCCCTGAAATAACTTTTTAAGGTTTCCTGTGGCATCATAGAAAGTGAGGAAGGGTACCCTGCAGGCTGGTGCAGGGGGGTGGTTTCGGAACTAGGCAAAGGCTTCCTCAGAAGGGGAAGGAGGAACGTCCCACTATGACGTGAAGAACACCGCAGGTCTCTTTTCCTGGTCTCTTATTTTACAAGTCCACTTGCAAATACCTGTCACTGGAGTTCAGGTGTTGCTGGATTGCAGCGTTAGGCAAGAGATATAACTTCCTGAGGCTGGCAGGAGAAAATCGAGAATTCTGGTCTGCTTATTTTCTAAAGAAAATTTTTAAAATTATTTAAATGTATCTTCAAATGTCACCATTTTCATGAACCCTTACTTCAGCTTCCCATTAGATCAGTGGTTCTCAACCTTCCTAATGCCGCGAACCTTTAATATAGTCCAAAGGGCTTGCAACCCACAGGTTGAGAACCGCTCTCTCTCTCCTTGCGCTAAACTAAACGGCATTTTCTTTCTTTCCACTTTTTTCTTCTTTTTTGCGACAAAGTGTCACTTTGTTGCCCTTGGTAGAATGCCATGGCATCACAGCTCACAGCAACCTCAGATTCTTAGGTTCAAGCAACTCTCTTGCTTTAGCTCCCTGAGTAGCTGGGTCTACAGGTACCTGCCCACCACGCTAGGGTTTTCTTTCTTCTATTTTTCGTAGAGACAGAGTCTCTTGCTCAGGCTGGTGTTGAACTCCTGAGCTCAGGCAATCCACCTGCCTCGGCCTCCCAGAGTGCTAGGATTACAGGTGTGAGCCACCTGGCCCAGTCTTTTTTGTTTTGAGACAGAGTCTCACTCAGTCCCTCTGGGTAGAGTGCCATGTTGTCATACCTCACAGAAACCTCAAACTCCTGGGCTTGAGCGATCTTCTTGCCTCAGCCTCCCAAGTAGCTAGGACTATAGGCACCCACCACTATGCTCAGCTAGTTTTTCTATTTTTAGAAAATAATAAGAGTAGAGTCTTGCTCTTGCTCAGGCTGGTCTCAAACACCTGAGCTGAGGTGATCCTCCCACCTTGGCCTCCCAGAGTGCTGGGATTACAGTTGTGAGCCACCGCCTGGTTTATTTCTTTCCACTATGGCAGATACCCTATACGATTTTACAGTATAATGCTTGGTCTATCCTTGCTCTGAGAGGATAATCCCTATATTGGAAGGGCAGGAACTCCCTTTACCTTTATATCTTTCATAGTACAAGGCCCTTAATAAACACTTATGACAGAATGAATGGAATGAAATTTAGGGCTGAAAACAACTTTAAAAGATAATTTAGTTCAACCTCCATACTAATAAATAAGAAAACCAAGGTACAGAAAGCCTTTCTCTGATGTGTCTAGGAGGGACTCCCAAGTCTATTGCCAGGACCCTGCTTTTACTATAACACTCCTAATTTTAAATGCAACTTTTTAACTCCTGCATCTCACACAAATCTCTCTTTTCTTTGTTAGTTCAAAAATATAAAAATGTTTTGAGGTATATAACTGGCTTTGTTCACAAAATTGTCCTTTTCCATATTAAATGTAAAAGCACAATCTGAAGAAAATAGAAGATTTACTAATCAAATTTATTTCTATATTTATTTTTAATGCTTTATGTTTTGTTATAAATGAATCCTTGAAATGTTGAATTTTAAACAATTTAGCAGCCTTTTTTTTTTTTAATATGATTGGTTTCTAAGACAGTGAAAAGGTTAGCGAATGAGAGAATTCTCAAGATTACAGTAAAGAAAGGATAAGCACCAGCCACATACACCGAGGCTGGTGGGTCCAAACCTGGTCTGGGCCAGCTAAACAATAATGACAATCACAACAACAAAAAAAAAAGAAATAGCCGGGCGTTGTGGCAGGCGCCTATAGTCCCAGCTACTTGGGAGGGTGAGGCAAGAGAATTGATTAAGCCTAAGAGTTTTAGGTTGCCGTGAGCTGTGATGCCACTGCACTCTACTGAGGGCGACATAATGAGACTCTATCTCAAAAAAAAAAAAATAAAATAAAATAAAAGGAAAAGAAACTATAAGCAATTTTCTGGGCATACAGTCTGCAGGGTCCAGCTTCACCCTGTGATTTCACTTTTGCTCTGTAGCAATTTGTGCAATGGTTTCCATTTTTTATTCTAAAGCGTTTACAGTCAATGTTCTCAGCTTCTTCCAAGGGATCAGTTTTACGATCTTCAGGGACTTAAAGGTGTACCCAGATCTAAAGCATGCTGCCACAGCTCTTAGCAAGTTAATTTCTTCATTTGGTGGTTTTCCAAACACTCTGGCAGTCATCAGCAAGCTTGCAAGGCCACCTGTAGACATGCTGGCTGTCTTCCAGGCGAGGTACAACAATGACCAGGGAAGCCAGCCCTGCAGGACGCACCATCCCAGTCTGCCCCACTCATCATGGCCAGAGAGGGAAGAGAAACCAGCAGGGGAAGCAACCAATAGCAGCCAAAGAAAGAAATGTCAGCACTTGGAGCTCTTTAGCAAAGTCACACTCACTGTCCCCTCCACCCAAAGCCAGACAAGGCATCTTTCCGCTTCTGTCCATGTCCTCGTCCACATCTGAATTCGGCAGAAGCAGCGGAGAAGCCATTTCTAAACATGGACCACCTTCACCTTACTTTGTTACACTGTCATCTTCTGAAACCTCAGACACAGGGAGAGATACTGAGCAGATCCTAGGCTGTGTTCTGTGGCTCTATGTCTGGAAACACAAGTCCTGCACCCACTCAAAGCACCTTTCCAACACTCAGCAAGAACAGGGCTGCTCGTTCTATGAGCCACGTACCACAGAGTCCGAGCTGTCCAGCTTAAGCCCTGGCTCCAAAGACACGCGGCAGCAGTGAGCAAGTTCACTGCTAAGATCAGGTTCCTTAAAATCTTCCATTCTCCTTTGTGGTTAAGGTCCAGGAAATGCTTCACTTTTCTACCTAGACCTGCTGGCATGGAATCCCTGGCAAGAGAGCCTGGCTTATCCAGCAGGGGGAGAGGCGGGCTGAGAAACTGGCCTGAGCATCTTCAGGGCGTCCTCCGCTGAACCCAGAGGCCCTTCTTTCTCAGGATTCCCTGCACTAATGCATGCTCTCAACCATGACCTCTGCCTGAGTCTTGAAGAAGGCCTCTGTCTAAAAGAAATTTTAATGTCTTCCCATTTTATTTTGTGGTGCTTTTTCTTTTTTTCACGTTGAAGATGGCAGAGCAGATATAACAATAGTGGATTTCACAAGGTTTGTAACTTCTTCCCCATCTGTCTGCTGAGCTTGATGAAGCATGATCAAGGAACACACGCAGTCCATCTTAACCACTCCCCATGGCACAAGAAACATCTGAATTTAAAAATTTTAGGCCAGGCCTGGTGGCTCACGCTTATAATTCTAGCTCTCTGGAAGGCCAAGGCAGGAAGACCTCTTGAGTTCAAGAGCTTGAGACCAGCCTGAGTAAAAGCAAGATCCCATCCCTACTAAGAATTAACCGGGCAATGTAGTGAGCACCTGCCTTTCCAGCTGCTCAGAGGCTGAAGCGGGAGAATCACTTGAGCTCAAGAGTTTGAGGTTGCTGTGAGATAGGCTGATGCCGTGGCACTCTAGCCTAGACAAGAGAGTGAGACTCTGTCTCAAAAATAAATAAATACATAAATATTTTTTGAAAAATAAAAAATTTTACATTTTTTCAGGGGCAAAAAAAAATGCTTGAGGCAGGTTTTTCTCTTAAGTTTGATTCATTTTTCCTGAATCTTCTTTTCACTAGTCTTTCTCAGGCCCTCCACACTTCTCTAAACATTTGACCAGAACTTTCAACAAATCCAGGAAGCAATAACTATTAACATGCCCCAGAGAGAGCACAACCCCACCAAGCTGCCAACCTCTTTTCCCCTTCATGGCCATTCCTTTGATAGACTCAATCATGAGCCCACGATGGATACTCAAGAGGCAACACATTTTGGTACCCCAGACCACCAGGGCCCTTCTCCAATATGCTTCCCTCTCCTTGTCTACAAATAAGAAAGTTAACATAAAGGCAAACCCTTAATACCCTTTCTGGATCGATAACTCTAGAAATCTAAGAGAAACTTCATGCAGGAAACAAGAAAATCCTACCAGCTCCGCTCAGCTGTCTTCTGATACCTCCATGCTTCTCTTGCTAGCTCCCTGGTGCAGGTTGGTCTGGCTGTCTTGTGCCTTCCCTAGACTTACTTTGTAGATTTGCATAATAGGTAAAATCATCTCACGCATAGATACATGACATGCTCACAAGCCCTGGCCGCAGAAGGTCCTCATCATAGGTCTCTTAGCTACAAAGACCTTGGAGGAGAATGGATGTGTAATCCTTTGTGAACCAGACAGGAACGACTGGATTTAATATCTCATGTACTTTTTTTTCTCTCTCATATTAAAAAAAAAAAAAAAAATCACCCCTTATTTTCACTTTGAAGGCTATTAAATGTGAGACTCAGTGCCTATAGAAAATCAATACAACACAAATTGAGTAGGAAAGTAGGAAAAGATTCTAGCTGCACATCAGATCATAGGCATGTCTCCATTATCTTCCACACCAAGTTGGTCTTCAATGACGCTTTCTGCCAAGCTCTAGGCTCTGTGAGTAGAGCAGTGGTTCTCAACCTTCCTAACGCCTCGGCCCTGTAATACAGTTCCTGTGGGTCACGACCCACAGGTAGAGAACCGCTGGAGTAGGGTGACCACATAATGACCATCTAAATAGGATAAAAATTCTGGGTACAGGAGGGGCTATTAGAAATAATTAATAGGCATTGACTGAACCAAAGTGGGCATAAACCAGGACTTTGATCTTGCTGAGAGAGAGGGTACAGAGAAAGGAGAGAAGGTTTAGGTCCAAAGAGAGAACTCAAAGGAGCTCCCACATGTTATATGAGAGAGGAGGATCAAGGAGCCAGGACACCACGCAGGGGTGGCTGGAGAAGTAGGCAGGACACCCACTCTCTGATCACTTCTATGAATTTGTTATGAATTCTTTGCACGTTTTTGATATTGCCTATAAATAGGTAACACACGGTTTGTACAAGGCAGCCTTAAATCTTAGTTGGCATGTTGTTTTCCCAGGAAGCCTTCCCTGACCATCCAAAGTAGGTCCCTTACACAAACCTCTTCATGCACGTGTTGCCTATTTTAATTAGTGACTTTTTTTATTTTTATTTTTTGAGACAGAGCCTCAAGTGTTGTTGTTACATCCATCATTGTTGTTTGGCGGGCCCGGGCTGGATTTGAATCTGCCAGCTCAGGTGTATGTGGCTGGTGCCTTAGCCGCTTGAGCCACAGGCACCGAGCCTTAATTAGTGACTTTTAAATGTCTATCTTCCCCTAGCAGAATGTCCAGGAGGGTGAGAAGCACACCCCTTCGTTTAGTCTTGTACAGGACCCAGCACAAAGTTTGGCCCATCATGGATTCTCAACAAAGAATACACGGCCAGAAGAACAAATAAGTAGGAGAAAGGAGGAGAAGGAAGGGGTCAGATAGAAAAGACTCACATCCTATAGTCTACCCCTATCTCCCTCCCACTTTCTTGATGGGGTAGAAATAGGGCAGGAGGAAGGGGAGATAAATGAGGAAAGATAAAGACGGGGATTATAAGCAAGGACGTAAAGGGGCCACCACTTGAGGCTTCGGGACAACTTCAAACCAGACTAATGAGACTTACTATCTTCCCCTAGTGTTTCAAAAACTTTACACCTCTTAGCCGGGCGTTGTGGCGGGCGCCTGTAGTCCCAGCTACTCGGGAGGCTGAGGCAAGAGAATCGCGCAAGCCCAGGAGTTGGAGGTTGCTGTGAGCTGTGTGAGGCCACGGCACTCTACCGAGGGCCATAAAGTGAGACTCTGTCTCTACAAAAACAAAAAACTTTACACCTCATCTAATTTCTTCCTCTAGAATGACCCAAATGGAGACAATATTTTAGAAGCAATATAAAAGTATGGAAAGTGGAAGTGGGTGGGGAAGGAAATGACACTAACTAGTTTTGTTTGTATGTGGGCAACTCAGTCAACACTCATGGGTCTGTGCTTCCTCATCCCTGGAGATACGAAACAAGATGAACGGGAGCTTCCGTCTGGCTCCTGTGTTGTGAACCCAGGGTGGTCCAGCACCCACAGCACACACCTGACAGTTCCTCCCCCAGCATCTCAACCCCATATGGCACGTTCCCTTGCACCAAGCATGAAATGGTAAATTCCTTCACCACATGTATTACAACAACGCAAATCTGAATCCTTCCCAGCCGACAGTGAAAATGTCATCTTCTGAGAAGGAAGACTTAGCCCTGCCTGCGCCAAGGGAGCCACTTTGAAATCAAAGTTCCCTGCTGGGAACAAGCACTAAAGGTGGAAATGTGTGACTCTTAAGGATGAGTGACCAAACCGCTCTGGCAAAAGCAGATCAGAATAGAAATGTCTACTCTTCCAGGCCTACCTTGCAAAACTGTATTTTTTCCAGTTAAAAATATTACTTCTCATGTAACAGCTGAAGTTTCTTTACACCCAATATATGTGAGATATTGGTATTTCCCATGCCTCCTCTCACTAAAACAGGACATGCAACAGAGACGTTCAATAGAGATGGCACAATTAGAACACAAATAAACGAAATTATGTGTTCACACATGGGCAGCTTCAGAGATCGTTGTTCAGCAAAACAGATGCTAGATTATCTCGGTCAACACTAGCATTTACAATACATAATGAAAAAGCAGCCCCAGATCTCATGAAACAAACTGGGAGCAGCTTATTGCATTGGCCAAAAGCAATGATGGTCCTATGTGTTAATAAACCTTTAGAAATAAACTAAAGGGTGATTTATGTGTGCTGTGAAATCTGTCAGCAACCTCACTATGTTTGTGGAAGCGGCTGCTATAAATTTGGTGGATTTAGTCAAGGTGGCTGCCCAGAGAAAGGGAGCACAAGTAGTCTGGCGATGGAAAGAACCATAAATCTGTTCATTAGTACAAGCCAAAGTGATAGGAGACTAATTGGGCCTTCCCATCAAGAGCCTGTGCCAAAACAACAGTTGTACACGCATTTAAAAAAATTAAAGCTCGGAGATGGACACTAACATCAAGTGGTGGTTTCCGGACTACTTACATCAGTGTCGGGGCCCTTATCCGCACCCGGGCAGGAAAACGTAACAAACTCATGGCACCTCTTGTGAACCACAAAACAGCAAACTGGAGGAGAGAAAAGAAAACTAAAATTAGGACAGTCATGATTTAATATGCAAGCTTTGTTTTCCAAACAGGGTCACTCACTGTCAGAAGTCAACTGATTTTCATGACAGATAAAATCTCATAAACAGCAATCAGAAGGCATTTTGCTTGAGAATCAGCAACAGTCGGTATCAGACTCACAGATAACAGAGTCACAAAATGCTGGCAATGACGGGGGCCGAGGAGATCTAAACCATGGATTCTACTCTCTAAAGCTGAGGGAGAGGAGAGGCAGAGACTGAAAGATAGTTTTCCACAGTAGAACAGGAATCAGAACTTAAAACACTTTGTACCGTCCTATCTACCAAAACACACACAAACACACACACACACACACGCACATAGGCATATAAACATATGTAAACATTCTACTCTATGGGTAAAAGAAAATATAAATGCAAAGGGAATAGCTGATTATAAATATTATATGAGAATCCCTAAATGTGCTTACCGATGCTGTCATCAGGTAGGAATGTCCCTGCAAAGCTAGTAAAATCCACTGTACAGCAAATATTTTTTAAGCTCAGCATGGATTTGATAAATAATCCTAAAGATCAATAAAATAACTGTTATAAAAATTAATGAGTCATTCCCTAAGAGGTTTTTATGGATAGCATAATGTAGAAGATACAAAAAAAAATAATAATAAAATAATAAGACCTAGTCTTTCCTTGAAAGCTTGGAGTTTAACCCCAAATGGCATCATATACCATTCTACAGTTACTTGTTGAATGTAACGAAATATTAAAAAGCAGTATATCCTCAGAAGTTACCATTTGTGCATGTTTTGGTTCTCCAACACCCATGCTGAGATTTGGTTACTATTGCAGTGGTGTCAGGAGGTGGGACTTTTAAGAGGTGACGGTGACGGAGCCAAGAAGGTTTTGCCTTCATGAGCACATTAATGCCATTACAAAGGTTTTGTCTCTTTACCTTCTGCCAAAATGGTGAGAAAAGGTTTCTGTTCTTTATGTTAACAAATGACCCGGTCTCAGGTATTCCGCTGAAGCAGGACAAACGGACAAAGACACACAGGAAGGCTAGAACTTTCCAAATTCTAGGCTCTTGGGCTGTTTTCTTCTCTCATCAATGAGAATGCAACTCCCTGGAAACCTGTTAGTAGATGAACAGCAAAGAGGGCACGTCCTTGCCGTAGGTGGGAAAGGATGGCAGGTTTGCTGAGAGCTGAGATCCCAACAGGAGAGGCCATGCTGATAGTGTCCTTCCAGGGCCTGAAGGGCCCAGTGGGAAATTCAGAATATTTTTGATGAGCCTCAAAAGTTACCCAAAGATGCTGAACTAAAAGCAACAGGGACAAAAGCAATGCTTTGGAAATGGGCATGGGCGTGATAGGAAGAATTTAATGGAAAATAGATTTAGGGCCATAAGACCCAGTTAGAAACCTCTTGCATAGTCTAGGCATGAAAGTAACTGCCCTTTATTATACAGGCTGCTAAGAAAGGGAAGTAATAGATGTTACTTGGAAATTTCAGAAGAACTGATGAGATAGGTCAGCTGACCAAAGAGTTCCCTTTCCTGGGCACCTTATTCTGTGCTGAATAAGGTCAGAAAAACGCCACACACGTAAATATACATCTACATGTATGCAAACACACATAAATGTGCAGACATCTGTAGTACATAAACACAAATATACATCTATACAGGTGTAAACCCGTACATACACATACGTAAACACAATATACACACGTCTACACAGATGCAAACACACACAAAAATATACATGCATCTAAACACACACATAAATGGACATATAGCTATACATAAATACACACAAAAATATACATACATCTAAACATATGTAAACACACATAAACATACACGCATAAACACACAAACATACATACGCCTATACATAAACATATACACCTATATAGACACACACCCCCAGAGGATGACCATATGGGTATGTTAGGAAAACGGAATCAGGGATGATTAAGTGCTTTTTTTAAAAATAGTTTTTTTAAGGTGGCCATAATGCAATGTCACTGTAAAAAAAAAAAACAAAAAAAAAACACATTTTTAAAAGAAAATGCATGCTTGACACTGAGCAGGTGAAGGGTGGGAACCACTCATGAGAAGGCAGGCGACAAGTGAAGTCTCCTAGAGTGAGCACACATTAGAGGGGACGACGCCCTGTGTGCAGGGTCCTGGGGGCTGCAGTTGGTGCCCACCATGGGCCACACCTGTCTGTCGTGCAGTCAGGACAGGAAATGTGAGGGTGAAGTAGGGGAAAAAAGAGGCCCACTGCCCAGGAGTGCGGAGACACTCCAGAGGGCAATGCTTAGCTCCCACGAGAAGCGCGGCCCTTCCGCTGCGTGTCTGCTAAAAGCATCTGGATCGTAAAACTCTCCAAGGATGGATAATGGAGCAGCACTGTGGCGGCACAAATTAATCTGATCTGCTCGCTCTCCCCAGGTACAGAGTCACCTTTCATCTGCTGGAATTAGAGAGATAAATTACTAAAGGGAAAAGGTTACAGGAGCAGTAGTTCCTCATCACAGTGTATCATGGACATGTTATTTTCCAGGAAAAATAAGCATTCTGACTCCCTACTTAATTGTTCAAATGTTTGGGTCTTTCGTCTCTTTTTTTAAATACCCTCTCTGCATTTAAAGGAACACTGTCAAGAAAACCAACATTTATCAAATCCCTTTGGAAAGATAGTTTGGTTTTTATATCTGTCCCTTCTATCTGTATTTACCTGTCAATGCAACTATATCCTTTCAGCTTTTAAATATTTCTATTGCACATTTTTAAAAAAACTCTTAAATTTTATCCTAAGAAGAACCAGGCCCTCATGGTCCAGTATAATTTTCAGGGGCAGCAAAAAGCTCCACCTACCCCCAAATTACTTCTTCCCAACCTGCCCTGGCCATCTCCTCCACTCCTATCTTCCCCAAGAGCCTCCCCTTTTAAATCACTGTATTCATCTAACAGGAAGCAGAAAGAGGGACCACAGGTTTCCAGAGAATCACACATAGATGGGTTATGTGAGGAATAAAGACCTCGTGAGCCTACTCAAAGATTCGGGATTGAGAATATCTCCAAAGCCAGAAGAGAGAGAACGTGCCTGTGCCTGGGTGACTAAAAGGCGCCTGGGTGACTAAAAGGCGGCTCAGGTGCCCCCTCCTCAGCACCCCTCCTCACTGAGGGGACAAGGAAGGAGGAGCTTGGAGCTTGGCTGACCCCGGCTGGACACGGCATCACCCACAGATTCCAAAGCCACTGACGGCTAGCCCTGACCTTTGGATTCAAGTTCCCAACTAAATTGGGTAATGCACATTTTTAAAGATGACATTTGAGAAGTCTTGCTAGTGTCACTGAAGCAAGATGGAACACATTGGGTTTACCTGGAGATAGACAGGACAGTTTCGCCTCTGGCTAAAAGTCAGGAGCTACTGTATATCTTTTTTATTTGGAATTCTAAAGGAATTTATTTCCCATGTCACTGTATGTTGGGGTGTTGGTGTTACGGTGTATGTATTCTGGCTTTTATCCACAGTTCCTGTAGAATTTCATAACTCCCTGACTCCTCATTACAACGTTGAGGCACTTGAGGCCTCAGGAGATAGAAACTCCCTCTCTGACCTCCCCAACGTGGGACTCTAATCGGATTGCAGGTCAAAAGACTCTCTTTCAAAACCGGGCCCTGCCCATGACCTGGAGGAAGGAATGCAACCCAGGGAGGCAGGAAAAACCTGAGCAGACAGGCCTTGCTGGGTTTACATCGTGCGCTGTTTGCCCAGCCACGTTTCTACATGGTTGTCCATCTTGTCTATGTAATGACACCTCCATAAAAACCCAAAGGACCGAGCTTGGGGAGCTGCCAGACACCTGAACATGAAGACATCCCAGAGGGTGGTTCCCAGGGAGGGCAAGGACACTCCGTGCCCCTTCCCCCACATCCCACTCTACCCATCTCTTCCACTACAACCTTCGTAATATACATTACAATAAATTAGTAAATGCAAGTAAGTGATCCCTGAGTTCTGCGAGCAGAAAATTATCAAATTCAAAGAGGGAAGGGGTCCTGAGAACCCCATCTTGAGGGACTGACACTATCTTTGGGCAGACAGAATTGGAAAGGAATGAGAGAACACCCAGCTGGTGCCCACTGCTGGATGTGGGGAGAAATACCACGTTTAGTCACAGAAGTCAGTGCTCTTCGGTGTTCATTGCCGCGGAGTTTAGAGGTAAGCGCGGTTTGAGGAATGTGTTAAGAGTGATTAATTATTTTTATTTATTTATTTTTTTTTTGTAGAGACAGAGTTTCACTTTATTGCCCTCGGTAGAGTGCCGTGGCGTCACACAGCTCACAGCAACCTCCAACTCCTGGGCTTAGGTGATTCTCCTGCCTCAGCCTCCTGAGTAGCTGGGACTGCAGGCGCCCGCCACAACGCCCGGCTATTTTTTGGTTGCAGTTTGGCTGGGGCCGGGTTTGAACCCGCCACCCTCGGTATATGGGGCCAGCACTCTGCTCACTGAGCCACAGGCGCAGCCCCGATTAATTACTTTTAACTAGGGATGGCAGGGATGCAGAGACTTTGAAACCTACGCCCCTGGTGGGAATATAAAATGGTTCGGTCAAAGTGGAAAACAGTTCAGCCGTTACCCCCCCTAATTAAACGTGACTCAGCAAGGAGGTGGGAAGTGGTGGTGTCAGGGTGTACCCCTGCAGCAAACATGTGCCTGACCCTGGCAGGAAGGAAGGCAGGTTAAAGGCAGCAGCTACCCAGCTGCACCCTCCTGCTCCACGGTCTGTCCTGAGGGTGGGACTCTCCAGCTGTAAAGGAGTCTGTGCTGAAGCCTGGGCTGCCCAACAAGACTGTGAGATGGAGCCTCATTTTCAAAGACTTTGGGTCACCTCTGCTTGTATAACCAAATGAGAGGCTTTAAAACAGGAAGCTATCCTACAGCTTAAAGTCACCAAGTAAATCTTCATTCAATTATTTTTTAAGTACACAATCACTTTCCTCTAATCCTCTACGTGATACGCTCAAGCTCCCCGACGGTGATAGATGATACATGTAGTGCACAAATCACACTGAGCAAATGACGTGGTGGGACAAAAACAACAAAGACCACAGGCTTGGCCAAATAATAATTCCCGGACATTACCTGGCTTTAAAACTGAGAATGTGCAGCCTAGTGAGCCATACAGCTCACTAATCTTGCTTGTGTAAGTAAGCAAATGGAAATTAAGGAGAGATTTTTGTTTGTTTTTTCACTTGTCAAAAGCATATCTCAGAAATAGAACAAATAACAGTCATCCATGTTCGGCTCAAGAATTCATAAAACTTTTGAGGAGAAACAGAGGGGATGCTGCCATGTTGATGTTAATGGTGGCTCCCAGTCATGCTCATCAGCTGAAAGAGGACAAAACCCAGCAAAGAGCAGGCTGCAAGCCAAACTCTCAGTGTGAGGGCGACGAAACTCCCTCTGAGGCTGCTCCCTTCTCACATCTGAAGTGCCTTAACAGGGCCATCAGGAGTCTGGGCCCAGGGGACCTGACAGGGCTTTGTTTCTGTGTCAAAACTTATCATCATGCAAATGAAAGGCTTGGGGAGACTGATGCGAGACAGCTTCTCCAGAGTGATATTGTGCAAATGCTAAGTCCGGAGACGGTTTCCATATTCCACTCCTGCGTCCAGGTTTACCAAAGGAAAAACAAAACAGAATGTGGTGCACGGATGCTACAGGTAAAGGAATCTGGCTGCAGAAAGCGCTTCCTAGTCAATTAATGCAAATTCCTTCCTAGGAGGGCCACTACATCGACCAGAAAGTGCAGCAACAGTTCTGACCTGAGGGAAAAATTCTAGTTAAAAGTAATTAATCACTCTTAATGTAGGCAAGGATGCAGAGACTTTGAAAAACCTACGCCCCTGGTGGGAATATAAAATAATTTGGTCAAGGTGGAAAACAGTTCAGCGGTTACCCCCCAAATTAAACATGACTCAGCAATTCCAGTCCTAGACAAAGACCCCCCCCTCCCCAAATTGAAAGTACGCAAACCGATTATCTGCACACCAGTGTTCCCAGTGTTCACAGCGGCGTTAGTCACAGCTGGGAAACCAACCAAGTGTCCAGCAACAGATGAACGGATGAACTACACACACAACATACATACGATGATGCATTATTCAACCTTAATAAATGAGACGCTGACACGGCCCAGCACGGATGAATGTTGGAAAGATCACGCCAAGTAAAATAAGGTGGACACAAAAGGACTCATCTGAAATGGTTCCATGAGGTAGTGAGGACAGGCAAATTCACAGAGACAGAAAACGGAAGGGAGTCAGTGTTTAATGGATACCGTGTTTCTGTTGGAAATAATTTTGAAAAAGAAAAAAGCCCTGGAAATGGATGGTGGTGATAATGCACTCGAGCCCATGGACTTGTACACTTAAAGTGGTACAATGGTGAATTTGAGATATATATATATATATATATATAATAGATTTTTTTAAGTAATTCACCAACCCAAAGCAATATTAATGAAATTATTAATAAAAAGCATAGAAAGCAAGAGGCAGTGAAAGTCCTGCATATGGCGACTTTCTGTGATTGTGTTCAGAGTTAGTTACAAAACCAAGAAAGAATATTTGCTTCTGTTCTATAACGCTCTAAATAAAATCAGAGCCACAGTAGAGATGAGACATAGGGAAAAATTAAGACTCCAGAGCAAAGGACTCACATGGTCTTTGAGCACTGGAGATGCGATCCTTCCGTGTTCCCTGCTCACTTGCTCACAATCAGTAATAATGGAAGGAAGGACCTTTAGACGCCTCCTACCAGCCACCAGGCGCTCTGTCACTTGATCTGTATGTAAATAGTATCATACCTATTTACACCTGACATGGATTGCCACGTTCATTGAGGGAAACACACACACACTGCTATGAATCACTTTCTATTTCTCCTTTAAAAAATAATTTTCTTCTCCTTTCACTCCCAAGTCCATATCATTTCAAATTCAGGTCACAGTCATGTAAAATGGAACATAGACACAAAAGTTCCCTATTATGCAAAATTAATGGGGGTGGGGGGGAGCCATTATGTAACAAACTCTACATTCAAGAAAGAACCTACTAAATTTAACAGTTAGGCTTTGTTTAGAACAGAAGACTTGGTAGTTGAGCTTCCTTGAGTTCTTTTTTTAAATACATAAATGGTTACCATCATGTGAGATGGTTTTAATTAAATTTTGCTTAGCTGGAAGGGATTAATGAAAGGTAACGTCACATCAGAATACAATGAAATAAAAATCTCTAAGGCGAGTAAACTGCTTTCAGCTTTGTAGGGAAAGTAATGGAAAATTGAGCTTATATTATATCTGCACGTTAAAAGAAAATTATTAGTTTCAGATTTGGAACACTGAAAATAGTCTTCTCCTGGGATACGCGTTAAAGTTGTATGAAAACAAATCAAATCAATGTTCTCTATCACGTATTATAAAGAATGTCATTCTTCAGACAGCACACTGATTCTGCCTGCAAGCATCCAGTGCACACACTCTTCCAAAAATCCCAGTATTCCCAATTCTGACTGGGCACTGCCCTCCCCTTCGTTAACGAGAATCGTCTTTAACTCTTCCCTTGACTTCTCTTTCTCTAATTTCATCAAGTATTTCTGAGTATTTCCTTTTTCTTTTTTTGCCAGATCTTCCTGGTTGGATCTGAGACATTCAGTATTTGAAGAAGGAGCTATGAGCCCGAAGGTGGAGCATGAGTGAAAAGGGGCTTGAAGATGGCTCCTAGGATCCTGACCAGATCGTGGAAACCTAGGATGAAACGGACAGCATAGAAGGTTCAGGGAGAGATAAATAAACCAGATCTTGGTGTTGGCACAGCCGCCCCCTTCAGACTTTTCAGTCCTGTGAACCACTAAATACCTCTCAAAAACGTGATTTTAAGTATCCTCAACCTTCATAGACACCATACAGTTTAATATTCTTGAATACTCATGACCATATCACACATGCTTTACGGGTTATGTCGGCTTCAATTGAGTATTCTGTACTTGCTACAGAAAGAATCCTAAATACTAAAGGGAGAATTGGCAGGTTGTGGGAAATTAATAGAGAAGGCTAAGGGGTAAGTAGGAATTAACACGGACTTGGGCATGGCCTGTGTATTAGATGGGCTGACGGAGGAGAAGTTACTCCTCCTGGTGGTGTTTAAACAGGGGTTTCACACTCCAGGGCTGCGGTCTGGGCAAAGAGTTTGGGGGGGGCGGGAGCAGGTAAAATCTCAAAAGCATAGATAACAAAAGCACCAGTAGAAAAACAAGATTACATCAAGCTTAAAAGCATCTGCACAACTAAGGAAATAGTCAGCAAAGGGAAGAGGCAACCTACAGAATGGGAAGAAACAGTGGCAGGCTACCTACCTGACAGGGGATTCATAACCAGAATATGTAAGAAACTCAATCAACTCAAGAGCAAAAAATAAGTAAAGACTCCCATGTTTGAAATGTGTGCAAGACTCAAACAGACATTTCCCAACAGAAGACATAAAAAAGACCAACGCAACATCACTAAGCATCAGGGCAATGCACATCGAAACCACAGTATCATCTCACCCCACTTAGAATGGCTATTATGAAAAAGACAAAATAAATAAATAAATAAATAAATAACAAATGCTAGTAGGATGCAGCGAAAAGGGAACACTTGCACAGTGCCGGTGGGAATGTAAATTAGTACAGCCACTATGGAAAACAGTATGGAGGCTCCTCGAAACACTAAAAATAGAACTGGCTACAGAATCCAGTGTTCCCACTGCTGTGGATATATTCAAAAGAAGGAAAATGAGTTCATCAGACATCTACACTGCCACGCCTACTGCAGCACTGTTCACAACAGCCAAAATATGGAAGCAACCCAGTGTCCATTAATGGATAAATGGACGATCACAAAAAATGTACGGTGTGTATGTATACGCAATGGAATATTATTCAGCCATAAAAAGAAACGAAATTCTGTCATTTGCGGCAACATAGATGGAAGTGGAGGTCATTATGTTCACTGAAATAAGCCAGGTTCAGAACGACAAATATCCTAAGTTCTCACTCATATGTGGGAGCTAAAAACGTGGCTCTCCTGGAGGGAGACAGTAGAATACTGGTCACCAGAGGCCGAGAGGGAAGGAGGGAGGGAGGATGAGGGGAAGCAGGTTAACAGGTCCAACAGACGGAAGGAGTAAGCTCTAATATTTGATAGTACAGTAGGGAAATTATAGTTAACGATAATTTATTGAATATTTCAAGATAGCTAAAAAGAGAAGATTCGTAATTTTCCCAACACAACCACCAATGTTTGAGGTGAGCCAGTTACCCTGATTTGATCATTGCACATGGTATACAGGTATCAGAATATCACATGCATGTGAAATATGTACCACTATTATACAGCAACAAAGATAAAATGAATTAAAAATAATTAAAAAATAAAGATGGGGTTCAGTTTTAGACAAGTTGTGTATAACATGCTTCTGGGTCACCCAGACAGATGTCAAGCAGGGCTGCAGGCCAAAGAACAGCTGGGGGCTGTAGATGTCACGCTCCATGGGGAAAGAGAATTCCAGGGAGCAGGACCGTCCTGGGAACACCCATGTTTTTGTGGTTGCTGGTAGAAAGGACCCGGCTGTCTGAGAAGTGGGCAGAGAGTTAGGAGAGAGCTGAGACCCGGAAAGGATTCAGGGAAGAAAACTCTGAGAACAGGCAGGCAGTCGCCAGTCCAGAGACAAGGAGAAAGATGAGCAGGACAGAGGGATCCCATCGTTACCGGCCCACCGTGGCCCAGGAGCCACACCCTTGGAAGGATACAGGTGATATGACATCTCTGCCAACAGGTAACTGCTCAGCCGTCTCTCTTCTTTTACCTATTTCAACTTATTCTCATCTTCAACTCAGAACTGAAATGAAATAGACTTCTCTGACATTGACTACAAATATACATTAATAAAATCTTCCTAAAAGGGTATCTGCTCTATGGAACAGCAACAACAAAAATCCCTTAAAGATATGACAAAGCATGAAGATATGTTTAAAGAGAAATCCAAAGGTCTGCTTTTTAAAACTCAGATCAAGCAGAGTTTCTGTGCTGATTTCAGAATATTCAGAATATCTGAATACACCAGCTTTCCTTGTAATTTTTAAGTGCATAAAGCCCACATAACTTTGCAAGGCAAGGTCCAATCCAGGATGCATTTCAGGTTTCCCTAACCCAAAAAAAAAAAAAAAAAAAAAAAAAAAATTATTGCACATGCTCTGTACATGGTAGTTATCAAGCCCTTAATACCAGACTTCTCTGTGTGTTATTTTTAAGGCTTATTTTTTTTAGCCTGGAATTATTTAAACTAGGAGTTGTAAGAGAATTGCAAGGAGTTAAGGTTGAACTGGGCTCTAGGAACATACCCTTTGCCCTCTCTCTTTCCCCTTTCAGCCTAAAACCTAGTGGAACAGTAATTGTTTCCTTTGTTCTGAGGATGATGTGACCCACTTCGAAGAGTACCAGTCGGCCCCGCAGGATAGACATCTGAGGTCACACTTTCTTCAGCAAAATGCATGCCGCTCTAACAGCAATGCAAATCCTCTCCCAACCTGCAAGCAAAAGAAAACTGCAGCTCTGGGGTTCTGAGAGGATGGAAGGTAATTCAAACACTGGGGACTCGCACACGGATGCCTGCTTAATGCAAACGCAGAATGAACCCTTACAGGGCGGGTGGAACCTCTAGCTTTCAGCTGAATTCCATCTGGCTAATGGCACAAGCACTCAGCATGTAGAAATAAACCTACCTCTCGGTAGGGTTGTTCAAATACTACATAGAGATTTAAATGTCAGAGGAAATATTCCAGAGAAACAATGTAATTTTGAGGGGCTCTTCTTTCTTATGTCTAAAGCTGGTTGTGTATTTTTTTCTGAGTGCATCTGTGTATCTTTCTGGTCAAGGATTTGAAGAACATGGTTCATTCTTTCATTCATGTGATTATTTGGCAGATATAGACTGAACACCTCCTGTACACCAACAGCCTATCAAGCTTGAAGGTCACTGTGTGGCCAAGATAACAGTTTCTGCCTTTGGGGACTTTAGTTAGGGAGAAAAACAGGTAAAGCAGAGATCATCTTCACACCTGCTCTCTCCTTGTTCGTCCTTCATTCCTACCTCATCTCCCATTTTTCTTTCTCCTTTAATTAGTTACAATGTAATAAACCAACATGTAAGTTGTAACACTTACCAGGGAGTAGTTTTCCCTTTCTCTTCCTTCATTTCAATAGTAAGAAAGTAGAACATATTTCTCTACCTTTAAACAATGACACAAGTGAAATAATAAGATGTTTTCACTTCTTGTTAACAGACTCCAGCAAGAAAAGAAAACCTAGAAAGAAGACCCATGAAAGAAGATTGGTAAAAGGTGACAATTATTAAAGCTGTGTGATAGGGAGATGGGTACAAGGTCTTTATTATACTAGCTCTCGAAAATAAAATAGATTAGATTTTACATGTATCGTCAAACTCCCTTTTTCTCTATAAGTCAAAAGCCATTAAGAAATTATCAGTTCGAAATTGACAAAGAGTTGGTTAAAAAAAATAAATAAATAAAAAACCTAGAGCAGAAACCTGACAAACAAGTTACTTTTACACCCAGTATGTCAAGAACAATTGCCCAGTTCTTTCATACGACAGAGGTTATGATCCTGCAAATTTATGATGTTCTCTAGTCTCTGAAGCATGCACTCGGTGTAATTCATTATTATTTCTACCCTTCTCTCCTACCCAGAATTGCCAAATAAAGAAGTCTATCATCTGATCGTTGCAGGCATTAGCCATAATGTGATGGCTTGAACCACGTCCCCCGAAAACTCACATGTTGGAGTCCTAACTTCCAATATCTCAGAACGTGACCTCATTTGGGAAAGGGGTTACTGCAGATATAATTAGTTCAGATGGGCATACGGGCACAGGGTAAGGCCTCCAACCCAATGACTCATGGTCTTATAAGAAGGGGGAACCGGCCTCAAACATATACAAGGAGAAAGCCATGAGAATACAAGAGGCAGAGACAGGGTGATGCTTCTGCTAGCTGAGGAGCGCCAAAGACTGCCAGCAAACCACAGGAGATGGGCGAGTCGTGGAGGAGATTCTCTCCCACAACTCTAGAAGGAATCGATTCCACTTGCTCGCTTTCACAACCTAGAGACAACAAATTTCTGTTTTTTAAACTGTCCACTGTGTGGTGCTTTGTGAGGGTAGCCTTAGCAAACAAATGTGCTTAGCAAGATAGTCTCCAGAAAGTAAATGATTCCTTCAGTGATAATCGCACATCAGACCAACAAGAGTAAGCAGCTGGAGATTCAACACCTCCTTCGCGGACATGTCCATGAGACAGTACTGTAGTGCTCGCTCAATTCACCTGCACCCCCCGTGAATACCAAGGGGGCCTGAAAGCCCAATGAGCTGTCATCAGACGAATGAACTGTTAATTTCTCCACAAAGACGATAGGCAACTGTAAGTGAAAAAATTACTTGACCTGTAGTCCCAGCTGCTTGGGAGGCTGAGGCAAGAGAATTGCATAAGCCCAAGAGTTAGAGGTTGCTGTGAGCCGTGTGACGCCACGGCACTCTACCCGAGGGTGGTACAGTGAGACTCTGTCTCTACAAAGAAAAAAAAAAAAAGAAAAAGAAAAAAATACTTGAACCTAGACCATTGGTAGGAAATGGAAATGATGAAATTCGAAAACATCTGTGGCATCTGTATAGACTCATTTGCTCATGCGTTTAGATAACTCCAGAAAGTCAGAATTCTTAAAGGGTTCAACACAGAAGCCCAGTCAGAAGTTAAATTTAAAAATCACTGGCATTTTTGATGTGTGTTCTGCTTAATTAACCCATTGATATCTGCGATCATAATCACACGATGACCACACACATGACACTAGCTGGTTGTTAAAAGCACTTCCCTGTTCTTTAGTGGTGAGATAAGAAGGTAGGTTTCTGCAGAAATAAACAGCCACCCTGAAAACTAACATGTGGCTTCTTTCAGGGGCCAAGCACCCAGTAAAGTAACAGCAGCATTCACTTTTGTGAAGGTTCTTACTAATCTGAAGGGCAGTAAACGTCACTGAGATCCGAGAGTAACAGAATCAGAGGACACTTCGGGGAAAAAAAAAAAAATCTACTGAGTAGTTTGGAAACTATGCTCTCTGGGGGTGGGGGTGGGTGAGGAGGAAGGTCACAGTCCTCCCTGTCTCTGTTCTTTATTCATTTGGTCCCAAACTACAGTTTTATTTGTAAATCAATGTTGAGATGCCCTCCAAGTCTTGTAAAGTGTCGACCTCCCCAGGGCCTATTTGTTTAGTAAATAAGCCACCTGGTTGCAAGCTCAAGATCAGGGGCAAGCCAATGCCAAGAATGCCTCTCTCTTTCTGGTATTTACAACTGCATAATTTAGACACTAGATCCAGCACTTTCAAAATAAAGGTGAATGTTTGTCCCTTCAGCTGCTCCTTCCACAGACACCCGTGAAGCTCCCGGTGGAAGACCAGCAGGCAGGAAAGGACTCCAGCCCTTCATACAGCACAGACCATCTGGGCACTTGTTTAGAAGAGATGGTGGAAATCTCCAACATGATTTCTACAAAGAGGGTGCAGGGAGAAACTGAAATTCCTCACCCACAGTGCTGGAGTGTTGAGAAGGAGAATTAGCCCAAGAGCACAGATAGTCTGGGAGACAGGCAGGCAGAAAGCCAGCGGCCCCAAAGTCCAAAAAGTGGGAGCATTCCAAGGAAGAAGTCTTCAACTCTGTCACTCTTAGAAGAATTCAGAAAGAAAATTACTGAGGTAGGTGATCAGAGATTGGAGAGTCACTGGCCTACCCCGGGCTTGGTGGGAAGGGCAGGAAAGAATGAGCAGCACTGGACAGGGGATACCTCTTGTTTTACTTAAACTCTGACCCATAAATATAGACGGAACAATAGCTGCACCCAGAACAGTGCTAGGCCCTGGTGACGGTAAGAACCAGCAGGTATCTGGGCCCTCCAAGAGCTCTGAGTCTAGTCTGGAAAAGAGTCACAAACAGACCATCTCGGGATCACGCAGTGCATGTAGAGAGGGCTCCCCACTGTGCACTGCTGAGTGCCCAGGGAAGGGTCCTCTCACAGGCTCAAGGTCAGGGAAAATGTGTGACTGAGATACCTCTGGTGCTGAGAATGAAAAGAGACAAAAGGCCAGGGGATGTTTCCCCACCAAGACAGGGCAGCCACCTGGCAGAGGTTCTGCAGCAACATCTATGCAAAATTAGGAAAAGTGGCCGGAGCCACATCATGCAAACTACAGAGACAGGGCAAGGTCAAAGGAAAACCCAGCCCTGGTGGAAAGGAATGCGACTGACAATGACAGAGAAAAACGTCACTTTCAGTCTTGGTTGGCAGAAGGAAATGATGAGGCTGTTCCAAGTATTTTAGTGAACACCCTCCTTTCAGAATCCAGCCCTTTCTGGTTTTGTCTGTCTGTCTGTTTTAGCCATGTAATTGCGAAGCTCCTGTGGGTAAGTTAGGAGAAAAGTGTTTCATATTCAATGTTCTGGTTTGGCTTTGATTTCAATCAATGGTGGTATGAGGGTGGGCAGGGCCTCAGAATCCCAAGGGGGACATTCACATTTAATCAGAAAAGCATAGTACAAGTGAACATGGTACAACGTTACCTCGGGAAGTAGAGGCCACTGCAGCCTCTATTTTATTCTTCAGGGATAAATACACCCAGAAGCTTTCCATAAATAAAATGCCTTCGCATTCTCATGACTACATTGAGCTTTTGTGACAAAGTCCGTCTACATTGTTATGTAAATTTTTACCCATGTTGCATTTCCCTATGCTCATCTCAGGGAACAAGTCAACAAGAAGCCATACTACACTGATTACCTCTCCTTTAGCAAGTGTGTTGGGAACTAATAAAGCATCAAGGATGTGGAACCCCACATAATTACAAAGTAATGAGGCCAGGAACTTCCCAGCAGTAAATCCAAAGGTGTCCAAGGGATTCTAATGCCCACAGGTAACACTGGAGAACAACTGGGGAGAGAGTTCAGACAAAGGAGCAGGAAAGTTTTCACGCAAATAAGGACGTGGAGGCAGAGAGAGCAGCAGAGAAGCAAATGAAAAGTAAAATACACCAAAAAATCCCAACCTTACTAAACAAACATATTTCAAACTGCATATCAGAAAACATAAGGTGTTTTTTTGAAGTGTGATTATTATCCAAAATTTTAAGACCAAAATGGTTTCTAATCCACATTTACACGCAATGCTTCAAAAAATGTACATTGGACAGTAATCATTAAGTACAGCTATTTATGGATTTTAAAATACGTACATGTTGTCATGCAGAGAAAGAGTTTACAAGGACACAGACCAAAAGTGTGAAAGGGATTGTCTCTAGGACAGTGTTTAGGAAGATTTAATTTTACTTTTATTTCTTTTTCTTCAACTATATTTTCTAATATTTTCAATTGTTAAACTATTCATTAAGTAACTAAAAAAATATAACTTTAAAGATGATGCTCATGGTAATGCCGTGGACCTGGAGGATCCTCAAGTGCTTTTTCTGGGGTGTGGAGGTGACAGAGTCTCCCTCTGTCACTCTGGGTAAAGGGCCTTTGCATCTATAGCTCACAGCAACCTCAAACTCCTGGACTCAAGTGATCCTCCTGCCTCAGACTCCCAAGCAGCTGGGACCACAGGCACCCCCCACAACTCCTACCTGGTTTTTCTTAGTAGAGACGGGGTCTCACTTTTGCTTGGGCTGTTCACCCCAATTCACCGGCCTCGCCCTCCCAGAGTGCTTGAGGATAATAGGCTTCAGCCACCACAAGTGGGTCCGATCCTCAGATGTATTATGAATCATTATAAAAAAAAATGAGTACAGTACATATTTAGAAGAATTAAATTTGTGTTGTTACATGGTAAATTTATCAGGCATTTATTTAATGCAACTCCATGACTCACATTGCTTAGCGCTCAGCCCCAGGGTCTACGTGGAAGTTAGAAAGCCCGACTTGGAAATGCTTGAGGGGGCAGTAACTGAGACATACTCAACAACTGACAAAACAAAGTGAAAACAAAAAACTGTCATGACATCTAATTTTCATCCACTCCCAAACTTTTGGTTTCTCATACCAGTAATTTCATACTTAGCAATTAATTCAAAGAAAATAAACAGCGATGTGCACAAACACATGTGGCACAAAGATGTTTATGACGGCATTCTATATAATTTCGAGAAATTGGAAACAAGCTAAAAGGGTCCAACAACAGAAAAGTAAGGTACCACGGGTCCGTCTGATGTGCTAGTATGCGGCTGTGTAAACTCTGCTGTAAAGGAGTATCTACTAAAGCAGATAAATATCTAAAATATACCACTAAACAGAAGGAAAGAAAGCCAGCTACAAAATAGAATGGTACCAGTTTTTAAACACATGTGGGGCATAGTGGTTCATGCCTGCAATCCCAACACTTTGGGAGGCTGAGGCAGGAGGATCACGTGAGGCCAGGAGTTGGAGACCAGCCCAGGCAACATACAGAGACCCCGTCTCTAACAAAAATGAAAATAAAATTTAGCCTGGCATGGTGGTGCACATTTGCTGTCCCAGCTACTTGGGAGACTGAGGCAGAAGTAGTGCTTGGGCCCAGGAAGTCAAGGTGACAGTGAGCTGTAATCTGGCCACTGCACTTCAGTCTGGGTGACAAAGCAAGACCCTACCTTTAATAAATAAATAAGTAAATTAACAATAAAAACCGTATGCATAAGGGAATACACCAAAATGTTAAAAACAATTAGCTGTATTTTGTGGAGCAAGATTACGGCCACAGCATAATTTTCAAAAACTTAAAAACGACTCTCACGCAAATATAAAATAAAGGTACTGAAATCATTCGACTCATTAATGAGGAACCACTAAGTTGGAAAAGGTAGCCCAGACATGAATAAGAGTCCACGAAGAAAGGCCCACTGAAGAAAGCTTGCTGAGTTAGAGCATGGAGAGTGACTGCGAATGGGCTGGGCTTCTTTGGGTGGGTGATGAAAATATTCTCAAGTGAACTCTGCTGATGGTTACACAACTCTAAGGGTCCCTCACTGCCTCCCTCCAAGCCCAGGTCCTCCCATACATCAGGCATGACGGGAAGCCCAGTTTGGCCAGAACAGGAGGTGCCACGAAGCAGAGAGGTGCACACTCTGGAGCAGCGGTTATCAACCTGTGGGTTGCAACCCACAGGAACTATATTAAAGGCTTACAGCATTAGGAAGGTTGAGAACCACTGCCCTGTGGTTCTTGGACCAGTCAGCCCCTCCTCAATACCAATAGCCAAGGGTCAGGTCGACTATGTGAGTCTCAGGAGGGTCAAAATGCCAAGAAACCACAGCTTCTCCCAGTCTAGGGGTACAAGAAAACTAGGTAAGGTTAAACAAAGACCCCTCACAATCAGAGGACATTTCCTCAACTACGTTTATTCCTTCACTGACCATATTCAAAAGATCTCTCATTCCACAATTACGCGCAATGGCACCCAATCTCCTAGACATCGATCAATACCTACAATGTGCAATCATCTGTATCCTTCCCATTCCGAAGGATGAAATGTACCTGTTTTAGATGGGAGCTGCAAGGGAGATTGACTTAAGAGAGGTAACAGGCTGTTAGGAAGGTAACACAGGCTTCGTTTTCTAGACCTGCATGAAGCCACATGAGGCAAATTTCTCAAATAGGAAATGAAAAAGTGGGGAAAGTATGTGTCCTGGATGACTAAATTAGAAACCAAAAGGAAAATGAAAAACTGGATCAGGATGATCAGTTTCAAGTCTATGTCGACTAATAAGAAAAATTCAAATTTCCATACCTGGCTTCAACACTACAAAAGGCAGAGTAATGAAGAAACTGGTCAACAGCAGAGATGAAAAGACGGAGGCATTTTAACTAATACAATTAACAACATGCCACGGCTGCCCCACGTCTACTAGAAGAAGAGGCTGCCGTTAACTGATCTATGTTATCCAGAATGAAGGTGCTCCAAAACCCCTCATTATCATTGCGGCTGCAGCGTCTCTCTGGCTGAGGTTTTCTAAAGACAAAACTATGTCCTGAAAAGAATGGAGGAGCCACCTGAAAGGGAAGATTCAGCCTGCAATTTAGCTGTCTGCAAATACCTGAAGATCAGGTATTTATAGGAAGGATTAAGCTTGCTTTGTTGGTTCCCAAAGGATAGAAACCCCATAGGAACAAAGGGTGGAAGTTACAGGGTATCAGATTTCAGCTCTCTGAGGTAGGGTGTTGTAAGGATGTCTGAAAATGGAAGAGGCAGTAAGTGGTCACCAGAGCTGGTGGTTTAGGCAGAACCTGGGAGACTGATTTGTGAGGGGGCCAGACAGGTGTGGCTGACACCTGTAACCTGAGCACTCTGGGAGCCCGAGTCAAGTGGACTGCTTGAGCTCAGGAGTTCGAGACCAGCCTAAGCAAGAGCAAGACCCTATCTCTACTAAAAATAGAAAAATCAGCAGGGTATTAAGGTAGGTAGTGTAATCCCCTCTACACCAGAGACTGGGGCTAGAGGATCTCTTGAGCCCAAGAGCTTGAGGTTGCTATGAGCTATTATGATGCCACGGCAGTCTACCCAGAGCGACAGAGCGAAACTGTCTCAAAAAAAAAAAAAAAAAGAGGAAAGAAAACTTGCTTCCTGTGAATACTCGTAAAAGCAGAGACACTCTATGTGACCCAGATTACACGTGACACACAGTTAAGGTTTGTATATCTACCCTGGAATCCTACAACAACCAAATCCAACCAACGCCACCTACTGCAATAATCCTATTTAGAAAAAGTTTTAGTTGATGTTAAACATCTAAAGGATTTCCTTAGTAAAAAAAAAAAAAAAAGAAAGAAAGAAAAGAGAACCATTGTTTCCTTTCAGGCAGGTGTGATACCTTCATAACATTTTATAGCTAAAGGCAAGGTGCAGATCTTGAAGCTGCAAACCTAGTCCTTTTCCACTTGATTCACGACAACTATTAAACTCATGCTATAGCCCCAAGCATGCTGCTACCTTCAGCCATTTCTCAAGAGTATAGCTTAATAGTGTACTTTTCCAATTTGCATACCAACTATAGCCTACCAGCCAGACAGGCTCCTCCTCAGAGCAAGTATGTATAGAAACAGCACTCTCTGGGCTTCAGGGAGGACAGCCTCCCTGCCAGCAGTCCAGGGTCCCCATCAATTTTTAAAGCTCTCCTGTGTCCAAACACACACAGGAGAGGAGACAATGTCATGGGGGATATTTTTTGTTGTCGCCATTTTTGGCCAGGGCAGGGTTTGAACCCGCCACCTCCAGTATATGGGGCCGGCGCCCTACTCCTTTGAGCCACAGGTGCCATCCCGCTGTGGGGGATTTTTGATAATGTCAATAGCACCCTTGGTGTTCACCCCTCATCCCACCCCACCCCCAATCTGGGCACACTGCTGAGGGATCTCTAAATTAAATAGTACAATGTTGAATCACTTGAACTTGATCTGCCATATGAGAAAATAAGGATCAATAATGAGAATAACAGTCTTTATAACACTGATGGTATTAATGATCTCTTCCATAAGTGATTCTATTTATTAATGATGACGAAAACAGTGACTTGAAGCAGTAAATTGCAAAGTCACACAGTAAATACATGGCCAGAGGGAGCCTGAATCCTGCCAGTCTGGCTCAAGGGCTCAAGCTTTTACCAGGACTCCAGCGTCTGGGGACGGAGCAATTCCTCTGCAGTGATAGCTACTGTGGTGTTTTTGGTTACTATGATGCTGATTTTCTCCACTATCACACTGGAACAACAGTAGAATGGGAAAGGCTATTCCCGGGGGGTGGCAGGGTGTCCCCTTTCTGAAGGGAGGCTGTTACAGGGAACAGAGCAGCTCCAGCTGAGGGGTCAGACAGGAAGCAGAGGTTCCACATGGGTGAGCCAGGACAATCCCGTGCCAGCCGGCCGGTGTGAATGGACGGGAAAAGTATGGGGGGAAGCACAGAGACCCAGCCATATAGAGGCAGCAGGCTCAGGCCAGCAGGTGGCCTACCTGTGCAGTCAGGGAAAGGTCTCAGATGGCGAAGCAGCAGAGGACAGAGGGCTGGGGAAGGGAGGAGAGGCAGCCAGTTTCCCCAGCTCTGGCCCGTGAATGGCCTCTGCAGTAAGAAAGAGGAGAATGAACCACACTTGAGGCCTCTGACTTCAGCCTGCCAGAGAACAAATGTTCCCTCATTCACCCCTCAAATCAGGCCAGTCCAGATTTGAGCAGATTCGGGTGGTGGCAGGAAAAGCCACAGCCTCTTCCAAAGGTACCGATTGCTTGAAAAATTGAAGAAGAAGAAAAAAAGATGCACAGTCATTTCCCAGGTAACCTGTGATTCTCCTGCTACTGTGATCCTGTGTGATCCCACACAGGATCACAAAAGACTTATTTTCCAGAAAACTCCTTTGCAAGAAGGCAGCTCATCTGTGGGATACAGGCACTGAGGAGATTTGAGACTTGTTAATTTGAAGATATTTGCTCCAAGTGACTTAACATAAACTCCGCTGACTCTTCACTTCTTTTTGGCAACTGAGCACTAAACCCGGGGAAGGAAATATGAGGTCAAATTTGTGGAAATACCTGATAATGGATTTCTGCTCCCTTGACAAAAATGGAGAAAATTGGAGAAATGCTAATAGGATTCACAGGCTATATAAGTAATGACTTAGACTATTTCCACCCTGTTACCAACAGTGAACAAATTCAGAGACGCCTGCACAGGGCTGGGCAGGCTGTGAGTAGACGTAGCTTCTTACTGCTGTGACCAAAGCCCCTGGAACCAGAGACAAAGCTCAGAACGTTACAGGGGTCCTCAAACTTTTTAAACAGGGGGCCAGTTCACTGTTCCTCAGACCGTTGGAGGGCCGGACTATAGTTTAAAAAAAAAACTATGAACAAATTCCTATGCACACTGCACATATCTTATTTTGAAGTAGAAGAATGAAATGGGAACAAATACAATCACACTGCTTCATGTGGCCCACGGGCCGCAGTTTGAGGACTCCTGGCAAAGGTACCACCCCTGCTTCTGGTCTCCACTGAGCTTGCCTCGTTAGTTATAAATAAAGTTGGGCGGCGCCTGTGGCTCAAAGGAGTAGGGTGCCGGCCCCACATGCCAGAGGTGGCAGGTTCAAACCCAGCCCCGGCCAAAAACTGCACCAAAAAAAAAAAAAAAAAAAAAAAAAAAGTTATTAATAAAGTTTAAAAGATTTCGAAAGAAGGGATGATGAAGCAAAAGAATCAAAATGGGATCAGTTTGATCAGTAAAGTTCAGAGTAGTTGGACCTGTGCTTGCCCCCCAGCCCCTACCCTCAGATGGGTACTTCTCACCTGAGTACAACTTCATCACAACTTGTCAGGAAACCAGGTTGGGGGGGAGGGGAAGCAACACAGTAGCAAAGGCATCCATCCCCCTGTGGGCTTCAGAGATCAGATTTCCTTTCTTGTTCTTCACCCCATTTTACAGAAGTAACTCTCACTGCTGTTTGACATTCCAGAAGAAGAACATTTAGAAAACAGTCCATTCAATTATCTACATTTGTGCAAACTCTTCAGTTTGAAAATGTGTTTTATATTTGCTCTCCCTTAAAATCAAGAAGGGCTGAAAAGTACAGTTTTGCTCAGTGATGACAGGGTTTCCCTGTGACTGTAACACATTGTCACAACTCCGTTCTGCTCCATATCCCATCACTGGGTATCCATTCTATGCCAGACACTGACCCTTTATAAAAGGAATAACCCAAGGGCGCTCACGAGCTAATTAGCGTACAGACGCAGTGCACACCCAGCAATGATAAACGCTCTCTTAGAAGTACAAGCTGTCAGCTGCAGTTACAATCTATGGCATTGCCTCGGAACACAGTTCAAAGTATACGCCAGAGTGTCCGATCTTTCTCTGTGAAGTATTACTTACTGAATGCCACCGACATAAAATAAACTTTACTCTGGTAATTGCTGCTCATGGGAACAAAATTTTGAGAAAATGTGAAGTTAGTCTGAAGTTTCAGAAATTAGAAAACATGTTCTAAATAAATACAATATATCCTCATTGTCTAGAGCAGTGATATCAACCTTCTCGACCCACAGGTTGAGAACCGCTGGTCTAGAGCTAAAGAGCATTTTGTAGAAATGCATTTAATAAATAACAAAAAAAGTGTGTCCAGATACAGACCAAATGTGAGGAAGGTTTAGAAAGGGGTGCTTCTCTCTCATTAGAAATATAACCTATAGGTTTGTCTAATTAAACACACACGGAGCTGCAGGTGCCAGTAGCCTAATCAGCCTGCAAGGGGGAGGCCAATTTGGAGGTCACCTTTCAAGTTTAATTCACTGTTTCCTCTTCTACCCCAATGGTTAAATATTCCTTTTAGAGACGCATCTCATTGCCTTTGCTCATTTCAGTAATAATTAAATCCTAGAATGTCAAGTCATTCAAGACCCTTTCAAAAGGGCAATTCTTGGCACTGAAATGAAAGGCTTGCAGTGCCCTTTAAGTCTGAACTCCGCTGACACATGGAATTACCACAGCTGCAGAGACCAGATCCCTAAAGTCAGGTGGGGGCAGGTAGCTCCAACTTTTCTTCTGTCTTTGCCCTGTAAAAATGCAAACTGGTTCGGGTCCATTAAGCATGAGCTCTGACACACGTCAGGGGAATTTCCTTCATGGCATGTGACCCTGAGGTTTTATTTCTGTGGCTTCTTCCTGGGACACACAGCCAAACCACATTGCTATTTTCCCATTTCAAAAAAAAAAATGTGAACGCATACAACATGTAACAATGGACATATACATTGTGACCTACCACCAAGAAGTATAAACCATCCAAGTCGCTCTGACCTTCCTAACAAACAGCGTTACACCAACAGTTTCTTTTGTACGCCTCTAAGTTGGTGGACACTCAAATGAATGTGGCTTGTGTCTCCTCTAAGACCCTGGCCATTGACCCTGGGCACCTCTGAACTACTTCCAAAGTTTTTCTTTCCTTAAAAACCATAATACCTATTCTTGGGGGCTGAGATATTTAACTCCATTGATTATGGGCAATTGCATTTCAGAAAGAGAGTCACTGAAGCTCTGCTCAAAGCTTTAGTATCTGCACACAGCTCCTTGTCCTACTTCCAAATGTTTCCTCAAGAACACAAAAGACAGAATTGGGCTATGGTGCTGGCTTAGGGAACAATTTAATATAAAATATCCTTTAAAAGGTTTCCCAACCCAGTAACTCTCCAATTAACACAATCAAGTGATTAGTAGGAAGCCATAAAAATTACATAGATTGATAGTAAAAAAAATTACTTGCCAGATAGCTAGTAAGACAGATTTTCTTTTTTAAAATGAAGACTACCTTCAGCGGGTGCTAAACTGTGGTTATCATCTGACAGAGGGATTGTGTTTGTTTTCAATACTATTTATTTCCCTCTTCTTATTCCCTCCAATGAACATGTTTCACTGAAAACTTTTTTTAAATTACAGTGCTCATCACACCCACTTCTACATGAAACAAATCATCACCCTGGCTACAGAGCAGACCAAAGGGGAAGGATGTGTTCCCCAAATCCCTTTATGAAACAGCAGGGCACCTTCTCTGTAGCAGGTTTGTGGGTCACAACTGAGCGCCAGCCACCGCCGGGGGTGGGGGAGGTCCCCAGTACGCTGGAGACCAGGAGCACCTGGATTGTGGCCTCCACAGAAAGAGCAGAGTGACGCGGCTGCGAGAACCACCTGCGCTCTGAGGCATCTGGAGGAGGAGGAAGACCGAGGGGGGTCCAGCGGAGACTTTAAACCGCCATCCTCATAGCGTGTGCCCTTCCTGGTTCCAACCCGAAAGTCTATAGTTGAATGTGATAGATAGCACAGAAGGGAAAAGAGCTGAGGTACTTCCCTCAACATTTCTGCTAGGAAAAGATTAAAAAGCAGAACCTTCAGGGATAGAACTGCAAAAGCAGAGAGGAATGGGAATTTACAGAGGTTGGGGGAAGTGCTGAAGGGGAATCCAGGCTTCTCCCGCCTGCCAAGGCCACAACGTGCATTTCTCTTCCTCAGCTCTCACGGCTCCCACTTTCCCACCACCCCCCTTCACTGTGGGGCTTTTGCCCTCCTGATGCCCTAGTGATTTTGGTTTCACACTACACTTTCCCTTTGCAGACCTCAGGGCTGGGCATTGGCTCTAGGTCAGTGACCTATAGAAATGCGTACACACGTATGCCGGGAAGCCAGAAGCACATTACAGCAAGATGCTTCTCAGACAGACAGGGTCTATCGCTTGCAAAAGTGTGGGATCTCAGGACAAGCAGGAATTATGGTTTGCCAGGGAAAAAAATCCATTTACAGGAACAAGTCTGTCAGCTGATTGCAAACTGCTACATACATCAAGATAACGGATGTGTGCCCTTGACAGCCAGAGACCCAAGCAGCCCAGGCAAACGGGGACACGGGATTCCCCAGCTACAGAGAGGCTCTGCGGTGTCGCTGTAAGAGTGTGTGTCTCGATTCACACGTAAAAGGCAGTGTGCTTGCCACAGTTGGTTTAAAAAATATATAGAAGCATTTGCCTGCATATTATCTTTTAATAAATATATGGTGCCGATTTGATAAAGGAAAAAGTCATTCTAAAGTTTTCCTTAAGCCAAAATATCAAATGGAAAATATGTACTTATTTGACATTAGTAACTTTGTCATTTTGGAGACGTCACACCTTTACTTCGTATTTTAGCTGAAGAAAAAAAGAAAAGTAGCATCAAAGTGATACCCCACAGCTCCTGGAGGCAGGCAAGGAGGAGTTACTAAACAGAGAAGCCTCCCTGTCCAACACGTCTTCAGGGAAAAGGAGCTATCAGCGAGGACAGAAAACTCTCAGAAAAGACAACAGTCAAACAGAAACTGCTCAGAGCAAAGTTGTGTTTGTGTGTGGTTTTAAGCACAAATAAAATTTCATTCTGATCTTAAGCACTACAGCATGTCCTGTTTGTTACAAGGTTCTTTTTCTGCAAAACAACATGTTTGCTCAGCTCAAGTAAAATGTTAGTCCAGCATTTTTCTCACAATGAAAACTTAAAATATTGGCTCAGCACCTGTAGCTCAGTGGTTAGGGCGCCAGCCACATACACTAGGGTTGGCAGGTTCCAACCCACACCCCCAATCCTGCTAAACAACAATGACAACAAAGAGCCAGGCGTTGTGGCGGGTGCCTATAGTCCCAGCTACTCAGGAGGCTGAGGCAGGAGTTTGAGGTTGCTGTGAACTATGACAACTCCACTGCACTCTAGCCAGGGTGACAAAACACAGGACTCCGTCTCAAAAGAAAGAAAAACTGAAGTTTCAAATTTCAAAAATTTAATAAAGAACAGAACGGTGTCTAAATTTCATGTGGAATTCTTTTTCCCATCTTTGATTACCTTTGATGGTTTGGTGTGGCCAAATTGTGGCAAATGATACTTTGCCAAGAAGCTGGTCTTGCTTTGAGGTCAGCAGAAAAGAACATGGGAGGGAAGAAAAAGCTACTTGTTACTCAATAGGAAACACTTTCCAAAATAACTCAGACCCCACCTTATCTCCTGAAGCAAGGACCCCGAAGCCCAAAGAGGGCTTCCCAAGGCCCACAGCTTGTGGACAGCGCATGTGGACTCAAACACAGGCTGCCCATGTCTGGCTTAGAGCTCTTTCAGCTGGGACCACCGGGACCAATCTCTGCCTCTCTCAGCTCTGCCTCCCCAGATGACTCCTCCACCCACACACACATTCCTTCCACATGTGCAGTTCACTTTCCAAAACTCAGATCTGCTGCCTACAGAGAAAAAGTGCAGGCTCCTAGAGTGAGGAAATTCAGTTCCATTCTTATGCTTCAAGATACTTGAGTAACTCCTCCTAATTCTCAGTGTATGGCTCTGCACACAGAATGTTGCCCAATAAAATGCTGCTGGTGCTCTTAGACGGGAAACACTTGATTTTCTGGGTTTCTTCTCCACACAACAGAATTAAGAATGAGTTCCTGGGCCAGGCACAGAGGCTCATGCCTGTAATTCCCACACCTGGGAGGTCAAGGCAAGTGGATTGCCTGAGCTCAGGAGTTTGAGATCAGCCTGAGCAAGGGTGAGTCCCTGTCTCTAAAAATAGCCAGGCATTGTGCCAGGTCACCTACCATCCCAGCTACTTGGGAGTCCGAGGCAAGAGGATCACGCGAGCCCAAGAGTTTGAGGTTGCTGTGAGCTATGACGTCACGACACTCTACCCAGAGTGACAAAGTGAGACTATGTCTCCAAAGAAAGAGTTCCTGTTCCAGAGAACTGTATAGCACCACAAAAGAAAAACTTTTGACCAATTTTGCTAAGATTGCATTAGGTTTCACAAACTCAGTTAATCTGCATGAAGAAAGGACTTTTTTTTTTTTTTAACATTGAGGCTTACACAATAATAAAAAAGAAAGTGCACAGAAACAAATACCTCCAAAAAGAGTAAATGGACTCAACTAGATTCCTTGCTTGCATGGAAAGAGAGGTGTGCCACAGAATCAAAACTCCCTTTCTTTATAACCAATACCAATTTTTCTCTATATACAGATCTATTGCTAAAGTTCCAACACATCAGTTGCCAAATCTCCTCCAGATGTGCTGTTAGGGTAAGTTGAACTTAAGAATTACCTAATAATAATAATTTCCCAGGCCAGCCCTGAAACAAAGTTCTCGGTCCAGCAGAACAAATCCCATGTACAAAATAGCTCACAGGACTAAAGTTCTGGACAGACATAAAAGACAAAGTATTACTCCTCCATATTCTGCAAATACTGGGGCTACAGGTGGACATACCCAAGAGTTTTCTCTTCATTCATTCATTTACTTAAGTTAGTGGTTATGTTACTGATGAAGAAACAAGCTATGATTCTGCCAAGAAAGAAACAAAAATCTTGGGCAGCGCCTATGGCTCAAGGAGTAGGGCGCCAGTCCCATATGCCGGAGGTGGCGGGTTCAAACCCAGCCCCGGCCAAAAAAAAAAAAATCTTTTTATTTAATTAAAAAATCTGAAAGACAAAATCATAAACCTCTAGAATAACATAAGAAAAAAACTAGATGACTTTGAGTTTGTCAATTAACTTTGTAGATAAAACACCAAAGGTATGATCCCTTAAAGAAATACTTGGTAAGGTGTACATTATTACAATTTAAAACTTCTGCTCTACATAAGACACTGTCATGAGTTTGAGAAGACAAGTTACAAATACTGGGGAAATATTTGCAAAAAATGTATCTGATAAAGGATGTTTACCTAAAATATAAAAAGAACACTTAAAACCCAGCAAGAAAATAACTGGATTAAAAAATGGACAAAAGACTTGAAGACACACTTCATGAAACAAGATACGCAGATGACAAATAAGCCCATGAAAAGATGCTCAACTTCGTATGTCACTAGGGAATTGCATAAAACAAAACTGAGATGCCGCTACACACAAATTATAATGGCCAAATCCAAAACATGACCACTACCAAATGCTGGCAGGGATATGGAGCAACGAGAACTCTAATTCATCGGTGACAGAAATGCAAAATGGTACAGCCAGTTTGGAAGACAGTTGGGTAGATGCTTAAAAAACTAAGACTTATTACTACCATATACCCTAACAATTATACTAGGTCACATGACTTGTGAGTAACCAAGACGCCCTTCAGTAGGTGAACAGCTGAAGTGTGGCACATTGAGATACTGGGTTATTATTCAGCACTAAAAATAAATGATCAAGCCACAAAAAAGACATTGAAAAATGTACATGCATATTACTACTAAGTGAAATAAGCATGTCTAAAAAGGTAAAACTCTGGAGATAACAGAAGAATCAGTGGTTGCCAAGGACTGATGGGCAGGAAGGATGAGTAAGTGAGGCAGAGAGGCGGGGTGGGGGTGGGGGTGAGGGCAGTAAAAATACTTCGTATGACACTATTATGGTGAACACATGTCATTCTACATTTGTCAGGTCCCAGAAAATATACAACACCAAGAGTGAACCCTAATGTAAACTATTGACTTTGGATGATCATCTATGTCAGGCGTCCTCAAACTTTTTAAACAGGGGGCCAATTCACGGTTCCTCAGACCGTTGGAGGGCCAGACTATAGTTTAAAAAGAAAACTATATTAGAGAAATGCAAATCAAAACAACCCTTAGATATCATCTAACCCCAGTGAGAATGGCCCACATCTCAAAATCTCAAAACTGCAGATGCTGGCGTGGATGTGGAGAGAAGGGAACACTTTTACACTGCTGGTGGGACTGCAAACTAGTACAACCTTTCTGGAAGGAAGTATGGAGAAACCTCAAAGCACTCAAGCTAGACCTTCCATTTGATCCTGCAATCCCATTACTGGGCATTACCCAGAAGGAAAAAAATCCTTTTATCATAAGGACACTTGTACTAGACTGTTTATTGCAGCTCAATTTACAATCGCCAAAATGTGGAAACAGCCTAAATGCCCACCAACCCAGGAATGGATTAACAATCTGTGGTATATGTATACCATGGAATACTATTCAGCTATTAAAAAAAATGGAGACTTTACATCCTTCGTATTAACCTGGATGGAAGTGGAAGACATTATTCTTAGTAAAGCATCACAAGAATGGAGAAGCATGAATCCTATCAATTTTGATATGAGGACAATTAATGACAATTAAGGTTATGGGGGGGGAAAGCAGAAAGAGGGACGGAGGGAGGGGGGTGGGTCCTTGGTGTGTGTCACACTTTATGGGGGCAAGACATGATTGCAAGAGGGACTTTACCTAACAATTGCAATCAGTGTAACCTGGCTTATTGTACTCTCAATGAATCCCCATTAAAAAATAAATAAATAAATAAAAAACTATGAACAAATTCCTATGCACACTGCACATATCTTATTTTGAAGTAAACAACAAAACGGGAACAAATACAATTCACACCGCTTCATGTGGCCCGCAGGCCGCCGTTTGAGGACGCCTGGTCTATGTCAATATGGGTTCATCAGCTGTAACCAACATTCCACACTGATGAGGGGCACCGAGGGTGGGGGAGGCTGTGTGTGCAGAGGAGATATGTATGAAATCTCTGTACCTTCTGCTCAATTTTGTGGTGTACCTAAAACTGCTCTAGAAAATAATGAAATCGGTTAAAAAAAGAAAAATAAAAACAAAAAAAAAAAAACAGAAAACCTTAAGGCTAAGCATTTAATTATGCAAAATCTAATTCCTGAGCATTTCCGGGTTTGCTCAGTTAGCTCATGTCCAGACCAAAGAACTTATCTGGTCACTTGAGCTTCTCTGATGGCTTCAGAGAAAAGCCAGCAAACTGACATATGAGGTGACAGGATGGTCATGGAGAGTGGCCTTACCCAGGACACCGTAAGAGCCCAGGTGAGGTAAACAACTCTACCCAGCAGCACACACACTCACAAATTTGTGTGTCTGTGTACATCTAAATGATTCTTCCTTCACCTCCTACAGTTAATATTTTCTAGGCTGTACCAACGATAAACCTCTAGGCTACATTTAGTAAGAGATTCTCTTTTTCTGGAAGAAGACATTTTATTCTTCTAAAGTGATGACATATGCAACATTTTTATAGAAAGCAAAAAACGTAGGTGGTAGGTAGAAGTGTTCATGTTTTTGTAAACTCGCCTCTAAAGAAGCTGCCGTCATTGATGGGGGAAGACCTATAGCGCGGCTTATAAAAGTATCCTGAAACGGCATGAGAACTATTTATGTGCTTCAGTAAATTAAAAAAGACAGTTAAGACAAATCGATATAATGAAAATGTTTACGGAAACTACAGGTACAGTTGTACAACTACATAAATGCCTTGCTTTCCTATATAACAACATATTCAATATTAAAAAAACAGAATGGCTACACAGGAACTAATTATTATGTTAAGGCAAACATTAGTTATTAGATGCCCTTTCCTCTTCTCTCATTAAGCCTAACCATCCCTGGCTGGCTGCTACTTGAAATGTAAGACCTCTCTATGGTGCTTTCCAGCCTCATGGTTCCCCTTTGTGTCCTTCTGGACAGAGGTTGTTTCCTAAGAAAAATAAAAGAATGAGGAAGAAGTTATTATTGACAAGCTGGGTTGGGCTTTATATGCTTATCTTAGGAATTCACCTGCCCATCTTGAGTTCAAACAGAAGGAAGCAGACCCAACATTCAGAGAATATACTACATGCACTCTGCCCACAACCAAGATCTCATTTTAGAAGTAATGACAATACAGATTCAAAAAATAAGAAAAAGCAACTAAAAACTATTAATAGGAAACAGAAACATCCCAGTGGCACCCCAGAGAACCATCTTGAGCAGCGAGCAACTCCAGTCTCCTCATGTCACACCACCTGTCATCCCAGGAGCCAGCTACTTAACACTCCAGTTGTCAATTAACTCATGAGCCACTACCAAGTCCACAAAATGCTCTTAATTTTAAGAAGGTTATCAAGTCAATGTTATTTAGTATCTACTATCATAACAGAAACCTGTGTCCAGTGAATACTGTTTTCCATTACAAATTGATCTTGGGATGCATCTCCCTTGAAACTTTTACATCAGTTTTGTTACGTATTGCCTACCTATCATGGGAGCTCTCTGAACTTCAATTACTACATCATAAAATCGGCATAAGAAGCAAAGAGGGTAATTATTAGAGCATGGGAATTTGAGGTCATAATATATGACATCGTTCAACAAAACTCACATGACACTGACACTCCACTATGGGACATCTTATTATTACTAATGATTATATACCTACACTTAAACGTGCTGATACGATACGCTGGTTAAGCTGAGCTTGAGCAACAGAAGTCTGAAAAAGTCAGGTTGGAAGAATATTTTTTTTCCCATGCAGACAATAAGTTAGCAAGTTGAGTGTTTAATTTGGCCTTCGGACATGCTTTTCTAAGGAACAGACAGACATCTAAGCAGCAAGACAATCTCAGAGAAGAAGACTCCGCATTCTAAGTTGACCACCCCAGAGACTGTAACAAACAGGTCAACATAAGAAACTAGGCCTCCCGTACACTGAGTACAAGTGGTGCATGCCCGGTCTATGAAAATTAGGTCATTTCAGGAGGTGGTCAATGTCGAGGGGTGGTCGACTATGGAGGTTCTACTGTATCATGTCTTCAAAATCTCTGCCATGAGAACTGCAACGTGGAAGGCCTTCAGCCACTGCTCTCCCAATCTAACCATCTCCTGCTGGCCAAACCCTCAGCTGCTGTTCTGCAGCTAAGGGGAGCCTGGTGGTCTGCCCCCCCTGGCAGCTGACAAGTTGGCACAAAACCCAGCAAGGACATTCAAAGCTGTAATTCAGCTGGTTCTCCAAAGTCTTAGCAGAATGGCCCCTTGGAAGGGCACGACAAGGTTTTGTCCCACTAAACCTTAATGGGTCCTAGATGCCAGCTATAGAGTGATGTTAGTACTTCTTCCCCTCTACAATGCTGCAATTAAAGAGAATGAAAATGCACAAAATGCAAAAAAAAAAAAAATAGTTTGAGAGATGGGAGTAAAGGTTAAATGGACTGGGCTTAGAAGGGGTGGCATGCCTTAGCTTACCAACCCTGGATGCTACGTATGTTTTTCTTTATTTCCCCCTTCTCTCAAACCTAAACCCTTTCATACACTTTAAGCATTTAAACTGGATAAAATCTGAAGCAGCTTTAAAATATATATGTATAGTGATAGAACCACTTTAGTTCTAGGGACCATAAATACACACCCACACCCCACACGCTACATTCAACTCTGCTAGGCACTTCTGAGCCCACAGTCAATGACCTTCATAGATTTCATACACAGAATTAATTCATTACCTTACTTGATAACTGAAGCTAAGAATGCCCATACCTTTAGACTTAAAAATTCCGTGGGCCTCCTATTTCAAAAACTGTGTGGGAAATAAGAAAGCCAAGGTTAATTTTTTCTTAAAAAAAAAAAATCAACTTTGTAAGAAAGGCTTGCATTCAGGGAGCGGAATGGAAAACCTGCTTTCATGAATGATTCATCCTTAGAGACGGCGGATGGATTACTCAAGGCTGATGTGGCCCTTCCTGCACGTGGAATGCTGACAAACACCAGCCGGCAGGCCACATGCTCTGGCACACAGCAGTCCTGAACAGTGAGAGTCAGGGAACAGGGAACAACTGACACTCACCCATGGAGAGAAGAATAACAACAATGCCCCCAACAGCTTTGCGTAAAAGTACTCACAATGCGCCTGTAGTCCCAGCTGCTTGGGAGGCTGAGGCAAGAGAATCGCTTAAGCCCAAGAGTTAGAGGTTACTGTGAGCCGTGTGATGCCACGGCACTCTACCCGAGGGCAGTACAGTGAGACTCTGTCTCTACAAAAAAAAAAAAAAGTACTCCCAATGGAGTCAGGTCAATAAATAAAGATAAACAGCCCACAACCAGATGTCGCTCCGGGCCTCTTAATGTCAAGAGGGAGGAACTGGACACAGAAGTTAGCTTTATAATTGAGCAAACTCCCATTTGTCCAATACCATATTCAAGAACAAAGGATTCCACCAGAGAGGAATTCTCCAGAAAACAGAAATGTGTCCTGCACCTACCAAAACTTTAAAAAACCCTGACCATTAATATTTTTTGAGTATGCATTATATACTTTTCGCTTTCTTTAACAGGGGGGACAGAACCTAATTTGAGCTTTCAGTCAGTATTTACGACCCTGATTTTTGGTTACAGTATCTCAGCGCACGCACTCTTCGGTACTTACTAAGTGTACTGCTTATGTAAGTCCCTACATTTATGCTTATAAGTCCACATGAAGTCAGACTACTAACTCATCTTATAAAAAGTGCTACATACCTCGCTGCAGAATATCACCACGGTCACATTCAAACTACTCCCCTTGGGAAGCTATGCATCAATGCCAGTGCACAGACCACCCATCAAAGCAATTTTGGACCTCTTTATCTAGAATGCCATTAGAGCTATTGTTATATGAGGTCTGACAATTAAGTTTGCTAACTTGTCCTTTTAAAAAATACTTCGAAGGGCACTGGTGTCAGTGCATAGCTTCCCCAGGGGAGTACTTCAAAGGTGATCCTAGTGATACTCAGCAATGCAGTATATAGCACTTTTCCTAAGATGAGTTCTCGAACTTAATTGTCCAACCTCATTGAGCAGTAGGGAAAGCATTGAAGACAAAGCAACCCTAGTTCCAAATCCTAACCCCACTACTTCATAGCAGGGTAGAATCAAGCAAGTTACCCTATCTCCCTTAGCCTCTACTTTCCCACCTGTAAATTGGGAATAACACGTACCCTGCAAGTGGCTAGGACATAGTTGGCAACTTAACAAATGTTCTCCCCTACCTTCCTTCCCCTTTGCTTTCTCCAATTTGGTGTACTGGGAAAGTCCGTAGTCAAATGTGTAAGGAATATTATGATAAAATAACTCTCAAAAGACGTTGAGAGGGTCACAGAGGCAACACAAGCAATGTAGAATATTCCACTAGGGGCCTCAAGGCAGCTGTTTCTAGTGCTTTCTGCTTAACTGGAGGCTAGGCTCTGTTCTAGAAAGTTGTAGACTTATTTGTGCCTTTTACGTGTTTAGATATAACTTTATTTCAGTGGTCTAAACAGAAAACAGATTAATTCACATAGCAACCCTGAGCCCAGGGGGACGTCAGGCCTCAAGCCTTCACTCTGTAAAGACTGAGGTCTCGAGGAGTCTAGGAAGGGGTCCTCAAACTGCGGCCTGTGGGCCACATGAGGCGGTGTGATTGTATTTGTTCCTGTTTTGTTTTACTTCAAAATAAGATATGTGCAGCGTGCATAAGAATTTGTTCATAGTTTTGTTTTTTTTTTAACTATAGCCCAGCCCTCCAACAGTCTATGGGACAGTGAACTGGCCCCCCGTTTAAAAAGTTTGAGAACGCATGGTCTAGAAGGTGGCCCAGCAGCTCACTGGGTGGGTTAGTCATGCTAACCTTCACAGAGAGCCAGGGGTGCGGCAGGTGCTCCACATGCACCTTACATCACCTGTTAGCACCACTTGGGAGAGAGATACACCAAGTCAAGGAACTGGAAGAATGAAGTCATCTAGGTCTCCTAGACTCTACACCCACCCCTCACACTAGGAAACCCCCATGCTTCTCTTCACCCCAAACAGTCAGGTAGTTCCTACCTTCAATAGTGGTACAAATATGTGCTGTTCTCCTGATCCACATGGCCCCAAAGATTTGGTTAAGAGCTCACCTGCTCTCTTGGACAAATACCTAAAATATCAACAAGAATATAGGCCAAGAAGAGGATTCCAAGATGACTCTTCCCTTTAAATTCTTATTGAAATGTTTGATCACTTTGCCATCATCACTCCAGGAAAGTAACTTTTCCCTCCCTCTCACACCAAGCACCCTCTCACAGCTATGCTGGTGGAAGCCATCGGCATTCAAGGCTGACCTGGAACCACTAAGTCCATCTCAACTACTAGAATGACTCCATCATCTGTGATCTCCCCACTCTGCCTTCTTTTAGTACAGAAAGCTCTTCCTCCAATGCTAGTGTGTGCCCATCAGTGGAATGGCCATACAGAGGGCAGAAAGCTGATGGGGCCCAGTCCTATCCAGCTCAAGCAGTTTCGTGCCCTGAATAGCATCTGGCAATCTGAGGCATAGAGGGGATTTTCTAGTTTTTGTCTTCGCTTCTGCCACCTTTTATTCACTTGCCTCAAAATCAGCCCCAGATTGTTTTTCACAGCAGGAAGGGGAGCTGGAAGCAGCACAGAACGTGTGTCTGGAAGCAGGCCCAGTGGATGACTTTTTAAGTGTAGGTGCTCAAGACTTTTCAGGGATCCATCCCCAATCCACTGAGAGCAACCAGGTAGGACGTCGCACCTGGGAGGGACCTCTGGTAGTCCAGACTCTGGTTTGGGGACAATGGCCTTCTACCGAGCTTGGACAGGAAAGAAGACTGGAATAGGACACCTGTAGCTCTTAAACGGGGGTGGACAAGAGGAAATTTAGAATGAGCAGTAGTGGGTACCTCATATTGATTTTTAAAGTGAGCAAAGAAGACTCAGAAGTACAATGAGGCTGCTACAACAACAACAAGTACCACATACTGGGTGGCTTAGCATAGGAATTTATTCTCTCTCAGTCGTGGCCTGGTTCCTTCGGGAGGCTCTGAGGCAGAATCCACTCTGCTTCTGTCTCCCCCAGTTGCGGGTGGTCTTGGGAAGGCTCTGCCGTTCTCCGGTTGGCAGGGGCATCGATTCCATCTGCCTGCTCCGTCTCGTGGTTTCTTCCTGTGTGTCTCCACGTGGCCTCCTTACAGGAACAGTCACTAAATGTAGGGCCTATCCTCATCTGTTCTGACCTCAGCATAACTAATTATATCTGCAAAGACCCTATTTCCAAGCAAGCTTCATTCTGAGGCCCCAAATGAACAGGATTTTTTTTTTTTTTTAATTTACCAGCATCTGCTGACATCAAAGTTCCCCTTCCCAAGCAAACATGAATTTTGAGGAGACAGTGTTTACCCTGGTGCAAGGAAAAAATAGGAAAGAAGGGAGCAAGTAAACAGCAGAAGAGGTTTATTATGAACTTCTCCCTCCCTCCTCAGACGTTCCATCACGGACGGAAAAAAAGAGCGGAAGGACAGCGGGCACTGAAGTTTCCTCCCATCCCTGAGGAAAGGTAAGCTCTCAGCTCATCCAAATGCCACCCAGAGCTTTTTTTCTCTGAATCCATTAAGATGATGGATGAGAAGGTTTGGTACAGCCAGAGTCCCCTCCCCTTTAAAAGCTGATCACTGTTTACAGGATCAAAGAGATTAAGACCATCTTTAGGAATCCATGATAAATAAAGTCCATGAGCTCACTGATACATCCGTGTTTAACATCATTCTCCTGGCAGCTCTTTGTTTGGAATGCTTCCAGTGGACTCTCTTTCTCACAGCATCGACATACAGTCATCCTCTAGATCTGAAAACTCAGCACTCCTGGCAATTTTAGGGTGTCTGTTTGGCCGTAAGAGGCACTTCATTTTTTTCAAGCACATTTATGAAGTGTGTGGGGAGCCGACTAAAATTAATGACCTTTTCTTGCCAAAAGAACAAGGCTCCAAATTCGGTCATGTACTGCCAAATAGATAGTGTGAATGAAGTCGGTTTGCGAGGAAGATAAGAACATTCCAAAGGAGCAGAGGTTGAACACAGGCAGTCCTTGACTTAATTATGCTGATCTAAAGATATCCCTCATCTGGGAAAAACCAGTCTGGACCTGTGGCTGAGTCCACCGCAGAACCCTCCCCCCTCCGGCACCCCTCAGCTGTGCACCACCACCCCCAGCTTCTACCTTCCCTCTACAAACCCACTCCTGAGGGCCGTCCACCCAGCCCTTTCCCTCCCATGGTCAGGCACCTCCCTTGCCTGGCTGAGCCCAGGGTGGGAGACGGCGTGGGAGACAGTAGAGAAGGAGAAGGGAAAGGAACCCCCCCACATGAGGGGGGGTCACATGAGGGCCCTGTGAGGGCCCTAAGAAGCTCCCCTGCCTTAGAGCTTGACTGTCTTCACAATTTTAAACCTGCCCAGATCCTACCTTCTACAAACCCAGAGACCCAAAACTGAGTTTCCTTCTTAAAAAAGAATGTTGAGCGTTTATCCCTCAAAGTCCATGACACCTGATGTTTCCTGTTACCTGGTGCATCGGTAGCCCCACCCTGGGCCTGCACCTGACGGCTGAGGCACTGCCCCTTGCTGCTCTCCCTGGGATAAGCAAGCAGGCTACCCAGGGTGTCCACAGGGCCTTAGCACCTACCACAGCTGCCATGTGCAAGCGACTTCCCCAGGGAGGATGTGGGCCTGGCTCGGCTAACACAAACTGTAATTGAAGCTGAATGTGATTAATTGTATAATTTTAAGTTATTTTGGATTAATTCTGCTAAAATCACAACACGAAACTAGGGCATGAGGAAGAATCATTTTCAGAAAGAAACCAGACATAAATAAGGTCACCATGAGCACTAGGTTCACAGCCAACTCTGACAGCGAAGCCCAGTGATGACTGGAGTCATGGACAAACAGAATGATTTAGCTCAAATACATAGAAATCATATTCCATAATTTTAAAAGCCTGGATCCCTCTGCTATTGGAGCAGAAAAAAATAACCTAAGGTATTTCAGCTCCTGTGTAAGCTCATCAGTCACACATTGAAAACCTCGAGAAGATACATGTTTACATCAGGGAGAGGAAAGTAGAGGGAAACTGGTGAGACCAATTTTAATCAGAATAGAAGAAAACCCAGAAGTGGCACAGGAAGCCGTACTCAGATCAGCTTCCCAGGGACACCTGCGTCCAAACCATTTAGATCCAAAGCAGATGATGGCAGTGCCAAGGGAAGCAAACAGAACAATTCTAGAGATCACAGAACAACAAAAAAGGGTGATCGTCCAGATTCACATGAGTAGATGGGTCCTGGTTCCAATCCTCTTCCTGGGACCCCGTCCCAGCCCTAGTCCCACCATACTCTAGAGCCTCTGCCCCTGGACATGGGACCCATCTTTAGTGGCTTCAAGCTTAGGGTATTTCTGTGGTCACTGGGAAGGGAAGGGCTTCCATTCCATCCCCAGGCCAGTATGAGAGGAAAATCTTCCTGGTCTTCCAGACAGGCCTCCTAAATGCCTCTATTCCTACAGACATGGTTAAATGTGACAGGTGGCACAGTTTGGTACTCACAAGTGCCACAGGGGTTCACATAGGTCCTTGTGGTTTAAGACCTCATCCAATTACAAACCTCATAACTTTAAGGGACAGTTACGTTTGTGACCCAGTCACTGCAGAAATGAAGCCTGGGAGCCCATGTGTGGGCTTCCTGGACACTGTTTTAACCCGAGGTACACAGGCCCCACTCCTGAAAGCTTCAACACAACAGGAGCAATTCATGTTGGTTCCTATCACGCGACAAAAATGCTCCTCGAGGTTCTTGGAATGCAAAATGTTTCAAGAGAAAATAGAAACCTCAAGACAAATTTGGGCAGTTCCTTATTCTTGCTATACACAGCTGTGCTTCCCCCCTCCTCTCCAGACTTCTCCCCTGGTTCCGTCTTCCTGCTAAACCTCGCAAGAACAGATTACCCTTTCCAGAAGCCCCTGAATAGAAGGCTCCGGAAACACCTGTGCTGCACTTGGATTCCGGGGCTCTCGCTCCAGCCCTAAGTAGGGCCTGGCTTTTTGGCAAGCGCTGTTTGAGGGAGAGATGAAGATTTCCCTGAGGTCACTGCGGGTGCCCAAATAAAGAGAAGGCAGTGGGAATGAAGACGCCTCTCTGGATGAAATGAGGCCGTCAGGATCATGGGTGCCTCCATTTGCTAGGTCAGTTTGGAAGAGCCCCACTCCGTGGAGGGGCCATAATTGACTTCATATAAATGAGGGAACTGCGCTGTACAATGAACCATCTGCTGGGGGCAGTGACAGAGGAAGCTCTAATTTGATTTACTTCCTGGCCATGTCCTGCTTTCAATCCAATTTTCTGGACAGAATCAAAATGGTATTTGCCAGGAGCAAAGGAAAGATATTTCTGTCCCTCAGCCTTTGTCTTTATTAGAGATCATCCTAGAGTTAGCCAAACTATACAGGAAATTCAAGGTTCATAACATGACTTTGCTTTGGTGCCTTGGGTTCCGAGCCTGCGGGCAGGGCCTTGCACAGGAGGGCAGAACTTCCTGCTCCGGCCCGCACCGCTCAGTCGCTCGCCCCACAGGCCCTGCCCGACTGACCCATCAGGAGGTTTCATTACCCAGGTCCTTGAATGAAAAAGCAAATAGAAATATGATCGAAGTACAACTACCCATCCAAAATACTTGTTTGACCCCCAGACATTGTTAGAACATGCAAATTAGAATTCCTCCTCTCACATGGATGTGTCATCATTAGGAGAAACTGAAGCTCATGGTATTCTGTGAAATAAACTTTCACTCACTCCTAAACGGCCTGCATGTTGTCAAAGCAAAATACAGTAATAATTTATGGGACTTGTCTCAAGTAAAAAATACTTCTAATGCCATATTTTAAAAGTTTTTGAAATTTAATAGTCCTTGATATCAAATTCCATTCCATTTCATCATTAAAATCTCCACCTATAGATCAAATCTGAAAACGAAAGCAATAAATA